>NW_023596545.1:35323711-35426888 GCF_011947565.3 Pollicipes pollicipes | reverse complement strand
TCGGACGTGCCCTCGTGCCTTCGCTTTGCTATATTATTCTGCGGTTCACTGAGGCAGCTGGAAAGGGCGGTGGTACCTCGGCTGAGTGCGCGTTGCCTTGCCAACTGCACCAGCGTTCATCTTGGAAACCCCCACTGTTAAAGCACGTCCTCTCATATCCAGGGGGCCGTCCTGTGGGTGGGATGGAGTTCAGTCCCTTATTTAGTCCCTCATTAGAACTGAGTTCAGTCTTCCATTTAACGTGCGAAATGAGACGGGCCTTTCATTCTGCCGTGATGATCTGGCGCGTTCAAACTTTTTGCAAACAGCTGAAAATGTTGAAGCTTTCGCACTCACATCCCCGCAAACGGGCTTAGAGCAGCCCCAAACGTCGTGCAGACCGCACCGCCGTCCGAGCAGCGGAGAGCCCGCATTCGCCGACAGTCTGGCCGCAGGCTTAGCTTCTTTCACCGCCAGCTGGACGGTGCGTCGCCAGAGAGGACCGCAAGCCGGGCGGGTGGCGCCCGCAGACGCCTCGAACAGCGGCCTTTTTGTCGCCGCCGCTTCTCCGCCGCACGGCGCGAGACCATCGCAGATCCGCTGGCGGTGGCGGTGGCGGTGGCGGTGGCGGCGGTTGCCGCGGCGCAGTCGTCCCAGTGGCACACACTCGGGGATAACTGTAGTCGCCAGAGCGCGCGCCGCCGGCCGGCCGCCGGTTACCGTTAGCGCAGGAGCGGCCGACGGCAGCGGCCGAGGCGCGCCGAGAACTCCCATGACAAACGCCCCACGGTCGCGCCAGACGGCCGGGCACGCTGGCCGCGGCTGACCGCCCGGGGCGTCTTCCCTGCGCACCACGGATTTTCCAGCGCTGTTTGAGAACGGCCCGTCGAGGATGCGATAAGGCGAACGTAGAGGATCGTTGGACTGGTCCGTGTCTTGGATGCATTGCGGCTGCGCTATGCTGTCCGCGAATAGGGCTGTGAAGAACAGAGGCTTCTACTTTCCGTTCAAAGGACATGGTCCAAACATGCTCTTCTGTAGCTCTAGTAAGCCATGGTTGGCAGAAAAGCGGGCCATTCCGCCCACCCCGGCTGCATCTTGCAAGAGGGATCAGATAACCATAACCGGTATGGAGAGCGCCACATTTCTAGCCTGAAACTGATCTGCGGAGGGACTAGTTCATGGCACAAGAGAGCGGTTTAGCCTGAAACAGAGGACGACCTGAGTTGTGTGACTGGCGAATCTCTTTAACCTCGAGCACACCGTGTTGTAGATGAAAAAACATTATAGCGGGGGCTGGCCGATTTGTCGGAACATTGCGTGCGTGTCTTGGCAGCTTTCCAAGCACGGTCGGCCGTCCCGCAGGTCACTGGCAGGCGGCTCCGCCCCGCTCGCTGATTGGGGTCCCTGGGAGCTTTCTCATGAGCTGCCTGGCCACTTGGGCGTGCGAAATAGTCTGAAGGGTCGTTGGCTTTGGCTTGAGGCCGTATTTTGCATGGAAAATGAAGCCAGAGCGGTTTAAACTTTGAATCGCTCAACTTTCTTTCAACGTTTGGCAGTTAAGACGGGTGCCAGCGGTAGATTGCTCGGATGGACATAACTTGCCTTCAAACGTCAGCGAAGGTGATGGTTGACCTAAAGGAAGGTGGTTTGGTGGAGATCAAGCAGCAGGTCGGGGTTTCCGAAAGGACCGGCTGCGAAAAACTGCATTGAAAGTTTGGATGCTGCCCATCTGTAACACAGGCTCATCGCGGAACAGCTACATGACAAGGTTTTGTCTTCGTATGGTGGCTGATGATCTCTGGATCGGAATCACGTCCTAACGTAGCCGGCTCATCCATAAGGCGGATCAATCGCTGACAGCGCGCATAAATTACAGCGCGCCATCTGTTGCATTATCTGGAACCGGTCAGCAGGCTACACCGCGACATCGGCTCCCGTTCGCCAGGCGTTCACAGTATCCATGCGTACTGGCGCGGGGGACTCCACCGCGCAGCCCCGGCCTGCTGACCTCTCCGCCTGCGAGCCCCCTCTCTCCCGCGCGGCGCGGGGCGACCGGCGCTGGCGGTGGCCGACTCCGGGAGGCCTCCGCCAGGCGGGTGGCCGGCGGCCAGCGCTGGCCGATCGGCGCGCGCCCGAGAACCAGATCTGCCTGGATGCTAGCGGCGCCGGGGCGGGCAGGTAAACGGCCTCAGTTGCGCCACCGTCACTCGGCCCGTGAAAGTATCGGCTCTGCAGGAGGCGCCGGCCCGCGCTCGCGCCGCCCGGCGGTGTCATCACGAGGCCTCCGGCGGCGGTCCGGACGCCGGCGCCGGCCGGAGGCGGAGGTCGCGCTCCCCGCGCTGGCCGGGGAAAGGGAGTCCCCGGGGCACCCAGAGCCAGCGGTGGACTCCACAGCCAAGTGGACTCCGCTTGGCCGGCGCCGGGGGCTGACAGGGAAGCTTTGCGGCGACGCGGGCGAGGGAGGACTCCGGGTCACTTGCGGGACGATTCCAATCGGTTACGTCCATTGTTCGCGACTTGTAAGGAAATCTCGGATGTTCGTGGTACTCGTTGAGAAAGCCTGGATCAAGGGTTGTGTAAAGCTGATGGCATGACGATTGCAGCGGGCAGCGGAGAACGGTGTTATAGTGTAAACTTGGCCGTAGTGGGTGTTTCAGTTCGCCCCACTTGCAGGCTGGTTTTCTACGATCATCTAGGGCATCTTGCTCTTGATGCAGTGTAAAGTGTGGTGCATCACGTTCGCGAGCAAGCTACCTGGCTGGTTTGAAATAGGTCACGATAAGAGCATTCATGACGCAAAAGTTCAACTCAGCAGAGTGAGGGCAGATTCTACTTATTTCTGTTAACCTCAAATATATGATTGGTTGAAATACCTGACACCACGCAACATGAAGTACATTGCGAGCTGCAAAAATGGATATGTAACTATCACTTTTGGTGCAAGACAAAGGTTATCATCCCTGCCGTGGTTAGGGGGGCGTAGCAAAGTGTTTATGTTTATCATGCGAGTGCCTCATTAGTTGAAACATCACGTCGACCTTTACTTATGGTAGCAGTCTAACTTAACATGATAAATGCAATAATATGGTGCATAATTACTTGACTAGGAACAATTTTTTGTTCAGCAATGCTTCTTCGAAGTACCTGGTTTGAGGTTTTGCATTGCCTGGGGAATCTCTGCACATGTGACACGCTCTTCTGTTCTTCTGTGAACTGTTCTGTTTTTCTGTTCTTCTGTTCTGTTCTGTGACACGCTCTTCACTAAACCTCAAACCAGCCACACCCTGGCTGATGCTGCAGATGCGCATGGCTACAATTACAACTTCTTGGCACAATTTATTCTGATGATAACTGAAGAGCGAAGCTCCATGGCGCTGACTTCGCCGGCAGCTTTACGCCAAGGCGTTGGACTGTTACGGGACACTTCGCCATCGCGGAAGATGCGTCATCACATGACGTCACCGATTTTTCGGTTCCAAAAGAGCAGCGGCTCGCGATCCAGTTTGGTCATGCAGTTTATCATTGAGGGCTTAGGTGACTGCGCGTCCAGGGGACAGCACCTATACGGACCGTAGGCGTCCAACCGCGTGTTCCTTGCTACTTTAAATGTAACTGATGCAGTTTTGGCTCTGCAGCACTTTAGGATGAAACAAAAATAACAACGACAGAAACCTTTCCATGGGGTAGTTAATACATGAAGGTGTACCCTGATCCATTGCATGCAGTTCCAATTTGTTGTTTTTTTGGGAAAAACTCGGTCAAACTTGAACTAAATAGTTTCGTTCCCCGCAGACTGCAATGCAGGGTGTGATACTTGACCGCAATAAGACTATGGTGGAGCCTGTTTGAGGCCGCTGCAAGGCTTCTCCCACTGCCGCGTGCCTGTGCTCACTCCACACCCGTCGTACATTATAGGCGGGGTGGGCCGAATGACCTATCTCAAGGTCGTACCGGTGCCGGCAGTGGTCGGCGCCAAGGGTGCAGCTCAGGCGCAGCCCAAGGGTAGCATCCATCTAGGCGTGTTGAATGCCTTGCATGGTGGTCCATGGAGAAGACTGATGCACACTATCTGGCTTTGACTGGACTACTTCAGAAAAAGGTAATAATTTCCTTCGACAAGTGTTGAAAATGGCAATTGTGCCGAGGCGAATAATTACTAAGACAGAAAATTTTATGAGCCATTGGTGCAGCTCAAAAGTGCTCTGACTTACTTGTAGCTGAAATAAATGCATGCCGCTGCACTCCAAGCCAGGAAGGAAATTTGCACAATTTCTTTAATATCCGAATCGCTTATGCGTAGGGAATGTTAAAACGCACGGTGAATGGTGGTTGCCGTTTTACCTGAGAGGGACTGTTTTCCCTGAAAAGCCGATGACGGGATTTCTCAGATTCCAAACCATATCAATTAACCTGTAGGATTGTGTTGATTTAGCGTTGAGTGGCACCGGCAGGAGCAAACCGCGTCCTCTCTCTTAGCAAACGCGCTGGTGCAAGTTTCACTTGTCTGAATGGTTCGCAGCTTACATTGCAGCGGCACGTTGACTGTCCAACCCTCTATGTCGGTGAGGCACAGCATACAGCGTTTTAGTTTTCATTTCTGCTACGCATGCTGCTAAGGTAATTTATCGCGTTCGTGCCTTGCGCTTGCTGCTCCCTTTATTTCTTACAACACACATATTCACCATGAAATAAGCATCGTAGCCTCTAAGACGCCAAGGATTTGCGCCATGCGCATTCCCAGTGCTATCTTTTCAACCAGTTTGTGATTTTAGCCGGCTACATGTCAAATATATCACACACACATATACATATATACCAGCGACCATCTGCTGCAAACGGTGCAGTCATATGCGACAGCGAGACCAGATCCGTCATTGACCAATGCCGTATCTCACGCTGTCTCAAGGGATCGACTGTAGCGGAGTCTGATGCTTGCACGTCTGTCTAGATCACGTGGGTCAGGCGCTGGCCGTCTGACGGTTCCCAGGTTACGTTCTTGTTGTGCGTTGCAGTTGTCCTCGTGGGCGAAAACGCACTGCCGCGCGTGTCGCCTGAGCTTTGAAACAGAACAGCCTAAACAGGTCAAATTTTGTAGAGCCTATTTTTGCAGCAGCGTATCACTTCGGCGGTGACGTCACGCTCAGCGTATCACTTCGGCGTTTACGTCACGCTCAGTGTATCACTTCGGCGGTGACGTCACGCTCAGTGTATCACTTCGGCGGTGACGTCACGCTCAGTGTATCGTTTTGCCAATGGCATCCCGCTCCTGCAAAGCTCGTTAATGCGGGGGCTTAAATATGGTGTTGAACGTCTTTTGCCCTCTTGGCTATTTCAACGGTGCTTGAAGCTATCCATAAGATCTACGGTGAAAATCGATGCTCATTGAAACGTGTTTGAGACATCTCATCTCCCAGCCCGTCCAGTCCAGCCGCCTGAGACTGATTTTTTTATCCTCCTGAAGCTCCGTGCTGGTACAAAGGCTCGTGTTCTCCTGCCCGACTCAATCCTCCCATACTCCTCACCACCCATGATCCTCCGTACTATTCTGTACTATTCCTGATCCTCAAGACAGTGCCGGCTCGCAGGCGTTTCCTAGGAACACCTCGGGCAGTTCTCCTTTCTCCAGCGGAGTCTCAATTCCTAGACACCCATGCCCAGATCAGAATTCGATCGAAAGCACTGGCGGACGTAAGCGCCGATACAGGTTGACAAATGTGTTTACAACAGGATTGCGCCACTCTCGTCGGCAGCAGCTGCCCAGCCGTGAGCAGTGCTGACAGCGCTACGACACTGCGGCATCCGGATTGTGCATGGTCGCTTCTGCAAGCTGACAAAGCCAGTTTCATACATACCAGACATGAGCTGCGATCCCCAATCCATCAGCAAGATCCTTTATTTCATAAATTTGGTCCGGTTCGCCTATAGGGGTGACCATAGATCAGCTTTGCCTTCCAAGTAGCATCCATGTATATACATGAATGTATATATATATATATATATATATATATATATATATATATATATATATATATGTGTGTGTGTGTGTGTGTGTGTGTCTTGAGTGACATTATACCACCGGCGCCCGTCTCCCGACCCGTGGTGACCTCTGCACGATGCCGTGGCGTGGGATAATGTGCCGGCGGCTCCGTCGCCGCCGCGTGATCGGCCGGCGACTCGGGTCCACGCGAGGCGTCGGCAGTCCTCTGGCCAGGGCGGGAAGCGCAGGTCCGGGCCGGTGCCTGACCTTGCCGGTCAGGTCGGAACCGTCGTGACATTCGTCACAAAATGATCCGGATAGTCCTCATGTTGGCGTTTCCACGCGTAAAACACGCTTGAAGACCGCAGTTGAAGGCTGGGTGTGATAGAGAGAAGGTCTGATGGATCAGTACATCGACTGAGCGCACTTCGCATCACTCCGGACTGAACTGAACTCGCCACAAGCCGAGACAGCAGCAGGCGAGCAGAAAGGCTCTAGATAGCACCGTTGGCCACGCCTCCTCCGTTTCTCAGGCCGCCGATCCCTGCCACCCCGCCAGCGGGCCGGCCGTCGTCCGGAGCGGCCAGCTGCCGGAATCCCACGGCCCATTGTGTGCGGCGTCCGGGCCCGACGACGCCGGCGAGCCGGACGCCTGTTTGCCTCGTACCGGTCCGCCGGCGGCCGCTCCTCCCGAGGAGCGGCACGTCCAGGCCGCCGCCTGTAAAAACACGCCGCGCGCCGGCACTTTCACTCTCGGTGAGGTCAGCAGTTCGCTGGGCGGCTGACGGACGCTCGCCGCCCCTCTTCCTGTCCGGCCGGCGGGCCGGCCTCCACGCGAGAAGCCGGCCGTCGGCGCCCGTCGGTCTGTCGCCCGCCCTCCCGACACCGGTCACCCGGTCATCGTAGAGAAATGGGAGCTTGTCGCAGGCTCTCGCTCTTGTGCGGCGTGTCTTTGCGTTGCCGTGCGAGGGTGTCGTCCCTGTACGAGCGCCAACTCATGAATTCATTTGCCTGATTCGCGGTCTAGTTTCGTGGGCGGTGGTTTCCTCATCGCGCCCGGTCGTGTGACATCAATAAACGAAGCTGCCGTCTGAATTTCCCAGCTGATGTCATGCACCAGTTTCACGCACGCCACCGCCACTGCAGAAGCCGCTGACGCGGGCTCATTCCCAGAGCGGCTTTGGACTGGTTGCTTTATCAGGCCACACGCCGCGCCGTTCCCAGGTCCCAGCGCTGCAGGGTGAGGCGGCGGCGGCCACCGATGCCTCCCTCCCCTCTGCCCGCCCTCCCGCGGCTCGCCGTCGCCGGCACTAAGTCCTCCCCACGGTCGGCGTGTTGGCCCACTGGCTAGCGCCGCCCTGAGAAACCGGTTATGATGTCATCTTAGCGGTGGCTCGTCGGCCGGTAAAAGATGCTGGCTGCTCTGCCGGCAAGGACAATGTTTGTAATCATGCATGCGACGCGGATTGCGAGGGCTTGAGGTCCTTGCATGGATTAATCTAATGACATTCTGGGCGTCACTGCCGAAAGGCCCTGAAAACACAACGCTGCATGGCTGTGCTCACTACTCGCATTTTCAGAAGCGTGGTACGATTTCTTTGCCCGTCGGAGCACCTTGAAGTTTGACCGTGGGGCGCGAGTTCCCGCGCTGGGAGCACTTCCTCACCTTTAACAGCCGGTCAGCCTTGGCGCCTGCACCGCGCGCGCCACTGCCTCTGCAGCGCCGCGGCCGTGATCACGCAGGCGGCAGAGCCAGCCACCGTGACGGAAGCGGGCCTGGCGAGAGCCGTGCAGGCGAGCGGCGGCTCGCGCTCGACCCTCTCGACGGCGCCGCCAGCTGCTTGACCCGTCCGTTATGCGCCGGCCAGCGGCCAGCCGGCTCGTAACGGTCGGTTACCCGGACCGACGGTCTCGGCGGCGGCAGCCGGTCGGGTCGGCTCCCAGCTGGCGGACCTCAGCCAAGGCCAGGCCCCCACCAGGCCGTCCGGTCCGGAGGCGCCGCACCGCTTCTGGATTTAGACCCGGCGCTCGTGAGACGTCTCTGAGCGCGGCGCAGCGGGTCGACGAGCTGGTGCAAGACTTTGCCTCTGCATTGGGGTCTCGGAATAGCCCCACCAGAGCGCAAATCTGAGATCCAAGCTGCTAATCCGCGCGATGAGAAGCCTTCAGCTCGTCGCCACGTTCGGAGAACCAGTCTGGTCCCCAGCGAGAGCAGATCACTGACTGAAGCCGTGCCATCGCAGCTCGTCAGCGAGCCGCGGAGGGACGACTCTCCGGCTCCACCCGAGCGCTCGTGGTTATGTCACGCCCTGAAGTGGGTCAGCTGGTCGGTCCTGAGCGTGGCCGTTCGTGGGAGAGCGGGTCGGATCCGGACGGACGGACGGCGACGGGATGCGCCTAATTTAACGGGCCGGTGGGGTGACCGAGCGGGACAGAGCCTCTCCCGCCAGCCGCCGCCGCCGCTACCGCCGCCGCCGCCGCCGCCGCCGCCGCCGCCGCCGCTCGCCGCGAAGGTCCCGGGCTCAGCTACCTCCGACAACCTCTGTGAGGACGCCAGTCGGATGGTATTGTGGTTCCGCTGTTCGGAATGTGGGAGACTTCACCGTGGATCGCGCGTTCTCTGATTCTTCAAGACGATCTCCAGCACTCCGCGGGATGCTCGGCGGATGGAGCACTCGGCGCACTCTCAATGGACCGCGTTTCAACGACTCCGCCAGTCTGTACAGGCAGCTCGGCGTCAGGAGTCGACCGGTCGGGTGAGGCCGCAGTCCAACGTCGTGCGTTTCCATCACTACACACGTTCTGAGAGAGAATCTTCCAGAAGCTCCGATGGCCCGGAGGGGGCCGCGCTCCGAACACCGGCGACGTTCACCGAACACCTGAACACCGGCGACGAACACCGGCGCTCTGAACACCGGCGAAGTTCGGAGCCGAGCGCGCCACCGAGCGACGGCTCCCCCTGGTCGGCCCCCGGGTGAGCTGCAGCGCCAGGCTCAGTGTGTCTTGTCCTTGGCGCGTCGGGATAGTTGATCAAGCGTGTCCTCCGCGCGCGCTCTCCCGGTCGCTGGTGCTACGGCTCGCTCGCTTGCTCAAGAGCGCTGTGGAGGACATGGCGGCGTTCGGGGTCAATCGATCCGGCCAAGAGCGTTGCACGTCGTTAGCAGTAAGTTCACCTGTTGATGCAACCGTGCAAGCACTGATGCGCGTGCTCTCCTAAAATTGCTAAACGCAGGCTTGGATACAGTCAGGAAACTGCGCCGTTGAAGACGATCGTCTGACCGGCCGTTTTAGGTCAATCACTTTCTGGGTGTACTGCCGTTTCCACCACCGCTTCGCTCTACCTGCGATCTGCTGCTGAAGTGTCAACACACAACCATGCCATACGCTCCGATTCAGCTGCACTGGTGCACTGGCATAAGCGGATGTGTCAGTCGTTCGGGTCGGATGCGCGGTCGACGCCAGGTAACGGGTGCACTCCCCCCGGCGTGTCCGGCCCGGCGCCCCAGGACCGGTGACGGTCGGCGGGCTCTGCTGCCGGCCAGGCCCGCTACCGCATGAGGTAATGTTTGTTCGGATGTCCACTGCTCGTCGGTGACCGCGGCTACTTTCTAACCCGCGCCGACGACGGGCCTGCACGGCGTGCAGCGGCCGCTGTGACGAAACGGTGCCGACCCCGGCCGGTGGACGGTGTTCCCTGACCTCCGCCGGAGTCAGCACACCTGCCCGCCGGCTGCAGAGGCGCCGAGACACGCGCGCCAGCCGGCCGCCAAGCAGCTGCACTGACAAGCAGGCTGCATTACATACCGAGCTTCGCAAGCAAAGGAGCGAATGGAAAATACTAATGGTTGACAAAGAGCATGGAGTGCGCAACCCTATAGGCAAGGATGCGTACGTGCTTCAACTTGGGCGTAGCAAGCATTTGCACAATGGACTGGGGTGAAACCAGTTTGTTGGCTCAGTGTACACGATGTTGATAATGTTTGCTCAAGTTGCGTAGGGAGCGGCAGGTTAAGGCGCAGTTTAAATTTCACCGTAGGTCTGATGTTTGAAGCCATTGCGAACGTCAACACCATAGTGAAATGTTTGCTTTTTCTATCTCTTTCATCATTTTCTACAAACGATGTATCGAAGCGATGATGCATCAAGGCCACTTTTTAATGGTCACGACCGATGTGCATAGATCACTCAATATACGTTCTTAACTGAAATTCTACTCGGATGAGGACGCGCTGCCGGAATAACCGATGAGCCCGACTCCAACGCTTGGCATCTACCTGCCTTCCGCTTCACCACAACTTTTCTGGTATCTCCTGGTTAATACGATATTGGTATTGTGTCTGTGTGTGGGGGGGGGGGGGGGCTGCAAAAGTGAAAACGCGATTGCGCTGCACCAGTTTGGTGAACGGACCGGAAGGATGACACATGACATCGGTGAAATATTTGGCGCAGTTGCCAGTTGCGAATGTGCAACAGCTCGAAACATGCTGCACGAAGCCCGTTAGACGAATGGAAAGCGGTGTGTGCCATGTTGCCGGGTCACCGTGCCCTGCCCAGAACCCTCCCTCCGCCCAGAAACGCAAGCTTCCGTGTGGGCTCGGTTCGTCGGCCGCGGTCGTCGGAGCCCGGCGTGAGCGCTCTGCCGGCGGTGGCTGCGGCCGGGCACCGTCAGGGCTGTCAACTGCGGCCCGGTGACCCAGGTGGCACTTCCGGGCCGTCGTCCTCCGTCGCCGCTCCCTGTCCCGATGGCTGCCGCGCCGCCGCTGGGACATGTGGGTCGCGCCGTCATCGGCGCGGCGGAACTAACGACGATGGAGCGGCCGCAGGACGGGACGGCGCCGCGCCCGCCGGCCGGCCCTCTTGTTCCGCCCTGGAAGGCGCCCGTCACTCCGGCGCCGCTGGAATCGGGCCAGCTGGCGACGGGCCAGCGCCTCTCGCCCACCGCAGGCTGTAACACGCTCGGTAGCGGCTCCGGGTGGCTGCCGCAGCACCTGTGCGGCGCGGAGGCCGGCTGGGCGGGGCCTCACGACCGGCGCGGTCACGAGCGGTCTCCGTGCTTCCGTGCGATCGCGACATCCCGCGCTCACCACCGTCGCTTCGTTGCAGGTCTGGTCGCGTCGCAGGGCTACTACGGGAAGAAGCTGGGCTCGCTGAGCACCTTGGAGCATGGCGTCAGCGGCGAGGTGTACGCCGTCGACTCGCGCACGATCCACATCAGGAACATGAAGTACGACGGCCAGGGGCCAGGTAAGCCCGCGACCAGCACGCCTCTCACCCCGACCGAACTAAGCCGTCCGCCAGCTCGTCTCTCCTCGCCAGCTGCAGCAGGGTGGCCCAGAGACCAAAGCAGCATGCTGCAAGTGATCGGTACTGTCATCGTGAGGGCCGGGAAATGTTTGGGGCTTCGTAAGCGGAACGTCGGGTGAGGGCCGAGGTCAGCGTGGGGGTCAGGGCTCCTGGACTGACCTCTCGATCGGCCGTCTGGCCGTCAGCCACGTCAGCGGACCGGGCGGCGCGGCCGGCATGACAAGGCAAGCGGGGTTTTGCAACATGGGAACGGAAGAAAGTGACGGGATCGCTGCAGCGTGCCATCACTGCCGGGTTGTTTGCTGAGTGCCGCCACGCTTCGACGGTCACTGAGGGCATGCCCGTGCCCATGTGAACGCATTGGCTTTGCTCAGCCTTGAGAAATTATGAAGGGTGATCGGCGATGTTCAGTGCCTAGGCTCACTTCGAAGTAGTGTCCCACTCGATATGTGTCATCTACGAACCACTGTAATTCGGATTAGGACTGCGCTGCGGGTACGATCAGCGCGCACGGCAACTTCCTGGCTTAACTCGCGAAACACATCTAAAGCAGACGTTCTCTGCCTGAGCGGCTGGCGGGGCCCCGACTACCCGTGCCGTAATTGTGATTGATCACGTTGATCCGGCCGCTGAACATGAGGCATCAGCCCTGGCCACGGTCGGCAGCGCGAGCCGCCGGCAGCACCGCGTCAGTTGGCGTCGTGCCAGGATTCGCCGTTCGCGGTGCTTCACTCGGTCCCGTTACCATCGTTACCGAGCGCTCTTCCCACAGCGCCATCGAGCGAGCGCTCACTCCGGCAGCGCTTTGAAGCGCGGAGTCATTCTTGTGGGCTCGGATAGCTGGCGGACGCATGCCAGAACCGGCGCTGTCGGAAAACCCAGGGGTATTTCAGAAACCGCACAAAGCCCTGGTTATCGCCAAAAGCTTTCCGAAATCGGCTGAGGCGCCGCAACGGGGCGAAGTTTACCTTAGTCGTTTATAAAGATTACCGTAGATACGGGAGAGCGAGCGCAAGGAAAGTGCCCTGACGCTGTCTGATACCTCACGCATGGGGAGAAATGCCAGGGCGGCGACATTCCCAGTGCCGATTGGTATCAATTGTTAGGGAAATGTTCTGCTGACACTGGGCGTTGATTTGATTTGATCCATCGCATGAATAAAACCGATGTGGAGGTGCACGCAAGAAGATAACGGTACCTTATTTACAAATCTGGATTAGAAGGGTTATTGGATGGAAGTCGACATAACATAAGAGCATAGAGGTGTCATTATCATGGCACTACTTGAGATGCAGTCACGGTTGTCACGAACTAAAACATGTCACGAAATAGCTAGCAAAACTAGACGATATCACGCAGTATCACGGTAAGCTAGCAAAACTATCTGTACGTCATGGTCATTTGAGTACGCAACCTTGGTGTCGGAAACCGGCGAAATTCTGCTGCGGTATAGCTTATTACTATGGACGCCCTGGGACAAACGAATCTTGCTTGAACAGAGATAGCATTGTGAACGCGAGGATTCGGCTGTTCGGCCGGTTTAGACGTTACCTTTTCTAGACGGCAGTGTCTTTGAATTGCTGAGCATAGCTTCATACGGCTTTCAGGAGCGATAAGTAAGTCACCGAAAGTTGTTCGATATTAATTTGGAAAGGTATACACGTAATTCGTTGGATCAAAGTGATTTTCTGGTAATATCACAATGCAAACAATACAAACGCTAGACTAATCAGGCTGGAGTGACCTGCAGCAGGGCAACTCAATACGAATTCCCAAAGTCGATCAACATGGAAAACGTGACATACCGTAAGCGCTGTGACCAGGCGTGTACGACCTTGCGTCACAGTGCGATGAGGTCAGCACTGCTCGACGAATCAGAGTGCGGATAATCTTAGTGTCAGGACAGTGGCCAGTAAGCAGCTGCTCACGCGCTCGTGACCACACAGCGTTGGGTCTCCCGTTTTAAGGCGTTTTGAATCACTGATGTCAGATTTCGGCCACGGGGAAATACAGATGTAAAGCTAATCGTTTGGCATAGGTAAATGCACTATCAACACAGCATGTATGCATTGGGTGCAGTAACCGGGGTATTGGAAGAGGTTTACAGCCTTTCTGCTGTTCGTATCAGTTTGAAATTTTTCGTTTGGTGATGCTGAGAAAAAGTCGAACTTGACATGACCCCTGCTGCTAAAGCTAACGTCTGTTATCACCTGGCTCTTCTCGCAGCGCGCGGCGTGTCGCCTGTTAAATTATGAATCATGTTGAGCCAATTAAGGAGGGTTGAGGATACGCGTTTTGCCTCCCGTTTTGCCAACGCTCATGTGTGCAGGGCTGTCTGTCAAGATGCTCTAATCCCTAGAAGTAACCGGCGTGCAGGATGTGAACTACGTGAGTCACCTTTCCAAGTGAATGGGGCTGGTTATTGCCTGATGGTGACAGGCCTAGCGTGCCCCGGTGGATGTGGGCGTTGACATGTTCCTAGCATGTTTCGTCACTAGCACTCAAGCGGAAATCAGCAGCAGTGCAGTGCAAGGTACGTACGAGCTAAGAACTCCGAACCAGCCATGCATGCGATAGCACGCACGTAATACATTGCCTGCTCCGCCAGGCGTGTAGTCGCTATCGCACAATGTGACCGGCGACAGCCGATTCTGCAGCCTGATCCTGACCGATGATTTCACCTGTTTCAGACGCCTTCTTCTACGTTGGTAGCGGGTCGAAACCGTCGGGGCAAGGCTTCATAGTTCCGGATGAAAATGGCAGGTGAGTCACTTGCGGCTTGGGCATTGACTGTTGGCTGGAAAGTGTGGTGTGCGTCTGTGATGTCGGATGGTTCAACCGGCATACAGCTTGCGTAACATTGCGTCTTAACTCGTATGCCGCAGTCGTAAGCATTCGACTTTACTCCACTGCCGCTAAGGCTGACGCCCCATGACTAGAGGACCGGAGTCACGCTAGGCGCGTCATTCGGTGGCGGCGCAGCAGCGCCTGGGCACAGGCACCGTTTCGGCTGTATGTCGTACGGTGCTGACAGACACTGGAGTTAGCCAACACCCCTCAGCCCGGTGCAGCTGGCTCCCACGCCGTCGCGGTCGGCGGGAGACTGGTGCGAAACCGAAGGCTCGTGCCCCCCCCCCCCCCCCCCGGTCAGCACGCCGTGAAGGTCAGCGGCGGCGTGAGGTCAGGCCGGACATGGGTCTGACGGCCGGCTGACGACCGGGAGGTCAGGTCAGACACGGACCTGACGGCCGGCTGACGGCCGGGAGGTCAGGTCAGACACGGACCTGACGGCCGGCTGACGACCGGGAGGTCAGGTCAGACCAGACCTGACGGCCGGCTGACGACCCGATCCCTGCTGAGCCAGCCATGGTGGACCTCTCCGGAGGCGCCGTCTGCTCCTGACCCGGTGCTGGGCCCCCGCCACGGCCAGGACTGCTGCGATTCCCTGACCCGGTGGCGGTAGACCGCCGACAGGGCCGGAGCCGTTGTCTCGTCCTGGCCGAGAGGCCGTCCTGGTGAACCCCGCCGGATCCAGCAATGCTGCTCCTCTTGACTTAGTGGTGACCCTGTTGTCCGTTCTGACCCAGTGGTGACTCTGTTATCTGTCCTGACTGTGGTGGATCCCGCCGGGGCCACAGCTTCTGTCTCTCCTGAACCAGTGGAGACTCTGTTGTCCGCCCTGACTCTGTGGTGGATCCCGCCAAAGCCAGTGTTGCCCGTCTTGAGTCAGTGGTAGAAGATCGCCAGGAGCATAGCTGTGAGCTCCGCTAAGCCAGTGATGGTCTGCGTTTTCTGTCGGCCAACGCCGATTTGCGAGCTGGGATGGCATATCAAACGTGACGATAGCTCACGTCATGGATTTGTTAACAGCGAACGTCAACGCTACTCTCAATGAAGCTGTTGAGTTGACTGTGACCGTGATTCGTAACCACTTCATGTCCGTGCTGCCGAAACTGAAGTCTGGATCTATGCCGGCTGTTGTAAAATAGCACGCCATATTCAGTCCGAGCTGAGATTTGCCGAGCTGGCTTGGCATCCCTTGGAACAACTGGCGTTATTGATGAACATATTTTGTCGCGATTTGGAAACGCAGCGGTGTGCGCTGAGTGGAAACATTTCTATGAAGTATGTCCAAAGTTATGTTCCTGGATATCCGTACAGAGAGCCGTAGACACATATTTGCCGCCGGTTTCCTTTCCTGCCACGGTTAAATATATAGGCATGGGGATAAATAGACGAAGCGACTGAATTCTTAACAGCAAAAAGTGCACTGTACAATACGCAAGTCAGGAAAGCTGAACAACGGCTTGGTAACCAGCGGGACTGCAGCAAGCAATTCTGATGACTGAACTGATTACTACAGCAAGGTTAACTGGTGATACGAACAGGAATGTGATTGCATAAAAGGAATATCAAAAGTATACTTGTGCAAAACAATGCATGGACTGAGATCGAATTGAATCCAGGCAAAACCGCACCTGTACACAGCTTTACGTCTTGAGTTAAAATGGAGCTGGCGTTCGCACAGACTTTGCAACCGGTTTTGCAACAAGTGCATCATAGGCATGACTTGCACATGGCGCAACGAGGCGGAATCAGTCAGGAGTTCATAGTGCTTTCGTCCGATGAAATATCTACGAGCGCTTCACATATTGAATTGCTCACTTCACTTCGGTCCATCCACATCCGTACACATTCGTCTAACCATGTGCAATGCTGCATCCTGTAAGTTTGGTATTTATAAAACTGACCTTTTCTCATTTAGTTCCTGGTAACAGTTTCGTACTCAACTTTTCATTCTCACATGATAAGCAGGGAGCTCTGATCGCAACGATTGTCTTCCGGCCCTAGCGCATCCCGAGCAGGTTTTTTTTAAACCACACTTCCACACCAGAGAGGGTGTGTTTTTTTAAGATGGTCACTATATACATTTGTTCGGCCGTTGCGCCACGGACTAAAACACTGCATTATATGGAAGCATCACCACCGCAATCTCGCTTTCCGTATGCCAGGTGCCCAGGCTAAAACGCTACTGAATTATCACGACGTAAGGAGAGAGCACCTGCCAAGGAGAAGGGTGTCACGTCAGAGGGGATGACATGCCGCGGCTATACGCCTATTTATCTGCAGACCTATTTTTGGCGTACCCTGACGACTGTAATGACTTTACCTTGAACGCCTCGTTGCATATTTTCTTTACTCCAGCTGTTATAAATGTTTTATCATGAAGACTGAGCCATAACTTTGTCCACTAGTCGCTGGGTGCTTTGACTGGAATCGCACAAGCAATCGTATCAGTTCGGTTCCGTCCGAACACTCCGGGTAACCAATGTCCGTACAACACGAATGTGACCCGTGCATCGTATTTGCCCACAGCGTGGAGCCGCTGGGAGCGTACCGCAACAAGCACGTGACGCTGACGCTGCCCAGTGGGGTGACACTGGACAAGGTCCAGTGGGTGTCCGTCTGGTGCCGCGCCTTCGCGGTACGTACAGCCGTCGCCGACCGCCGTGCTCGCGCGGGCCTCTCATGTTCGATTCTGGCCGTGCTGCGTCGCGGAGTTAGAGTTCAGCTGGTTTCACAACTGGGAGATCAGCTACGTGTCGCGTGTGGCTGACGTTCTGCTCCTACGTCCCTGTCCATCCCCGACTTGGATTGGACTTGACTCGGCCATTGTCCGTGGGACATTCCACTGCTGACACCGGGGAGGGCGGGGGAGGGGGCGAGTCTGCCTCTTTCCTCCCGTGCCTCCGATCGGCCTCGTGTGGATCACCTCCCCGGTGACCAGCCCACGCGCAAAGCGAAGCCAACGAAACCCGACCGCCACGAAACGTTACGCAAGTTAGCAAACGCGAGGCCACTGGAATCCTGTCGGCACTGCGGTGTCCAAACGCAGGGTCGTGGTCAGCCAATAAAGCGTCGGCGTTGGTTAACATCTGCCACACTGGTCAGATCGGAGCCAACAGACGCAACAAGAACAAAAACATCGCAATCTCACAGAACGGGCTGAAGCACCTGATACACGTTGAGTGCCCGGTTTTGTCCGGCCCATTTCCGACACCACTTTCATTAAAATCATCACTAAAATCCAGCCCACGTGGCACGCTGTAACATTCTGCGTTGCGCCGCTGACCAAAAGCACAGCTCACCTTCGTCTCTTACAAAGCCACGCACCCTGCGTGACACGTGTCGCCAGCTCGTGTAACCGCCAGGGTCACAGGGTTCCCGTCGCCGCGGGAGCGGATTACGGAATAAGCGGGGCCGAGGGTCGCTACTCACGACACGTGCCCTATTGCCCGGGTGGTGGGGACACGCCCCTCCCCGCGGCGGCCAGGGTCGGCGTGGGCCAGAGGCGGTGTAATCTGTTTCATGGCTGGTTGGCTGGTTGGCTGGTTGGCTGGTTGGCGAGTCGGCTGATTGGCTGGTTGGCTGGTTGGCTAGTTGGCTAGTTGGCTAGTTGGCTGGTTGGCTACTTGGCTGGTTTGCTGGTTGACTGGTTAACTGTTTGACTGGTTGGCTGGTTGACTGGTCGACTGTAAAGCGTCGCTGCGATCACGTCTAGCTGTCTGCGTCAGCTTTATAGCCGATTATAATCATAAACGCGATGCGATGAACGTCACGAAGCGCCCACCCACGCGGCGTCCCACGCCAAGACCTAGTCGAGACCACACGACGCTCTCCGCTGGTAACGTGGCACGCAGCCCCGCCCTGCTTGGGAGCGTTATGCCGCCTCTGGTCGGGGAACCGCTGCTCGGCACCGGACCTGACTGAAGCCGGGGGGGGGGGGGGGGGGGCGGCCGGTAACGCCGGCTGACCGCCGATGAAAGGCTTCGTGTGAAGGACAGGGCGGAACGGGCGCTGCCGTCGCCGGGACACTCCGAGACGGGATGCACCTGGCTGAACGCTGACCCGGGCGGCCGCCAGGGGGCGGGGTGGGGAGGGGGGGGGGGGCTGTCCGTCGGCAGGGATTCCTTTAGGGGATGTTTGATGTACGCGCTTGTGACTTTTCTGCGATAGTGCCTTCGCCGGTTTCGTTTTGTTCATGCATAACATTGCTCGTGAAGAACTTGTAAAACATTCATGGACCCGTAGCGTGTCTTAAACGCCATGTTCCGCCAACATGACTGGTAAAAACGAAATGACTACCACGGGGGCACTGAGACGATCTCCCAATTGTACTGAAGCCATTTTTATCACTTAAGCTCGTTTAGTACCCTTCGAATGAAATAGCACGCGTCTAGCTCCATCTCCCGTTTTCCTGGCGTGACTTGCTCCCGTCACCAGTTGGCCCACTCTGTGCTATAATCTGCTACCATTTTATGGCCACTCCTGACGCATTTCAGTCCACACACGTCTAGCAATCTGCTTTATTCGTCGCTCAGTTTCACTATCTTCAGGCACTAAGACACTATCCAGTCGCAACATCACCTCAACAGGATAAAAACGATCTACCTGAAGCGCTGAAAATGCGGCGCGGATGCTCAAAAAGCCTCTTTATGCCATCCCGGAATTACCTTCGAGCTAACCGTTACTCTTTAGAGGACGCCATGCATTTGGTGCGGACTGTCCGACGTGAATTTACAAACAAAGCTATCACGGTCAGAATCTGAGCAAACAACCCCACAATGTGCGTCCTTGGCGCATTTCCTTAGCAAAGATAAAGGGATATATCAAGCTCTTCCATCAAACTTACATTACGACTGCGGGGCGTAAAAACGGTCGGTAACTTCCCGTGGGCTCGGCGTTGTGCGCGTGGTCACGCTCGGTAACCCCCTGCCGGGCTCCCGGAATGTGCGGGGATTTACCGCCGAGGCTGAATTCTGCGCAGCCGAGCGGCGCCGGTCGCAGACAGCCGTCTCAGGCTGAATACACTATGCAAATTTCGGTGTTCAATCAGCACTGTCTCAGCAGAACATAACGATGAAAAGGTGCCAGTCACGGGTGGGAAATCCCGGCCCACTCCCGGGATTTTTTTTCTGGCAGCTGCAGTTGGAGGTTTCCGGGAAAGGCTGGTGTGGTATATTTGCTGGACGGATGTTTTTCAATGAGACATGCAAAAATCGCACCTATTCTATGGAACGTTTGTGTGACTTGTCTTTCAGTCATACTGATTGTACACCGATGATGGTCGCGTTATTTGGTATTCATAATTGCTCAATTTATCAACGTGAGCTACAAGACCGATACAAAGACATTGCTTGTTAGTAGCATTCCATGACGCGTCAGCAAAACTTGCTTGGCAGTTATAGATTTAGAACACATATTGATTGGCAGTGACTTGTGACTTTTCTCTGGTCGACAATTGTGTTATTCATTTAATCATACTCGGTATGCATATGTTATCAAACAATACCGAATGTTTCCACTTCTGAAATCCGTTAAAAATCCCGAAGAACTCACGGGGTCGCTTATAAAGCCGTATGCGACGTATTGGATTTGCTCCATTTCAGCGCGAGCCGCGGAGTAGAAGCACGCCATTAATTCAACTGACAGACAGCTGATTGACGACTGATCAAGAACTGACTGACAGCATTCCCGCCTCACCTTCGCAACCGGAAGCCACATGCACGACCATGGCCCAGTGCACAGCACTTGTGCCCTCTCACCGCCCCGCCCCTGAACCACATGGGCTGTGACGTCACCCGACGAGCGTAAACCTGACGAGACATATGCGATCCAAGCCAGCAAACCGAACGAAAGCCGCGGGAGCCCGAGCGCGCCACGCCGTCGCATGTGACGTCACACCTGACGTCGGCCGTGCGCTGCTGCAGGTGGACTTCGGCAACCTGGTGCTGCCGCGGCCGGTGTCCGACTACCCGCGCCCGCAGCGCGTCGGCCGCCTCAAGACCCTCGAGCACGACGTGTCGTCGGGCGACATCGTCGTCGTCGACGCGCAGACGCTGCTCGTGCCCGACTTCTCGTACGACGGCTCGGCGCCAGGTGCGTGCAGCCGAAAGTGTCGTCTCTCGGGCAGTGTGGTCTCCCGGGAAACGTGACGATGTGGCCATCCAGAAAGTGTCGTCTCCCGGGCAGTGTGGTCTCCCAGACAATGTGGTCTCCCTGGCTATGTGGTCTCCCAGACGATGCACTCCTCCGGGAAATGTGGTCTCCCTGTCATATCCTTTCCTCCTCGCCCCGTCCTGTTCAGCCGGCGGCCCTGTGAAAACGTGTAGGAATGGTTGATGTTCGATTCTTTCCAGATGCCCTGCGGCCATGGGGGGGGGGGGGGTCGATGCCGGGCGCTGGCATAATGTTACCTGAAACGTGGCGGCGGCCACTCTGGTCAGTTGTCGCAGAGTAGCTTTATCACTTAGGTAGAATTGACACAAGAATATATTTCCCTATCAGTTGGGGAGCCACCCTCTCCCCAATTTGAGCACAAGCCCACCCTCTGCTTAACAACTTTGGAAAGAAAGTGGGTCAAATCTGTGATGAAAGTCGATTTTTTGCGTATCGTCGGGACATAGGTTTCAGGATAGGAAAGGTTTAGGTGGGTTTCGTCATTTTTACTGTTCGGCATTCGCCCGACCCCTCCCTCGCCTCAAATAAACATGGCGAAAATTCGTCACTGCATTAGCATCTTGCAGTGCAAAGCCTCGAAAGCGTTACAAGGAATTTCGAGGGAAGTAAATAAATGCATATATATATATATATATATATATATATATATATATATATATATATATTAATACATGCATTTCAATTATAGAATATATACTTTTAATGACTTTAGTGACATATTTTTTCGACGGGTGTTTGAAGTAAATTCATTGTTGTGGGAATGGACCTTTAACCGAAAAAAAGACTTGTTGTTATTACCCCAACCGGCGATCGAGCGTCGTCGCCGACGGCTAGATAAGTGTTGCTGCCGAATATCAAAAGGCACGACATGATGAAATATGGACCTCTTAATTTCCTTTAATTACCTGTACTGCACCTTCTCCTGCGGTAATTTTCTGGTCACTTGTCTCGATTGGCTGCAGCCTTCATACCGCGTAGATTGTGTCGAGTCATTGTGACCCTGAGCTGGAGCTCGTGATCCATCGTTCCGATACTGCTTCCGTGGCGACTTTAATAACCGCCCCGCAGCAAAGCACAGCACCAGGAGACTTCAACCGGGGACTTGAGGGGAACCCCAGCCGGCGCACAGGCCCGCCTGCGACCGCCCGTGCGAGCCCGCTCATCCGAGCGCTTCCAGACTACCAAAGCCGCCTCCGCCCTCCCGGCGCCCGAGGGTCTCGTGACTATATGGCGTGTCGGGTGCGCAGCACGACTGGTCTGTTGCTGTTCCGCGCCGCCGACGCCTGCAGAGGGAGGCAGCCCGACGGCGGGCGGAACGGGGCCCCACCATGGTAAAGCTTTCTGTGCACCTGGGTGCTGAAACTCCCATAAGTTTCTGGACTTAAACATGGAGTCGCAGGAATTGTGCATAAAACACCGGTTTGCCCCCTCGTCCCATCATACGTTACTGCGCCGTCGGTATAGGTTTGAAAAAACTTCCAAAACCTATGCACCTACTGACCCATGTTGTTCACCCTTACTTACCGCTGCCCTACCGGTACCACATCCATCGACAGGCTTGTTGGTACTACTTACCGCTGCCCTACCGGTACCGCATCCACCAACAGGCTTGTTGGTACTACTTACCGTTGCCCTACCGGTACCACATCCACAGACAGGCTTGTTGGTACTACTTACCGCTGCCCTACCGGTACCGCATCCACCAACAAGCTTGTTAGACCACGCCTCCATTTTACGGCCTTGAACTGCCGGCACGCAGGCGCAACTGCTGCTTATGACAGGTGTTGGTGCGTGAAAACGGTCGAAAGTTGGAAATATTTACTTTTGGCTTGTTTTCTGCGCAAGTACTGTTGTGCTTTTCTTTCGCCTACAGACATTCGTTGTGTGCTGTGCATTTGCGTGCAAAATGAGTTTGAGACGTGTGCAATACTTGTATCCCGAACTCCCATGCGGAGCGACAAGGTGCGTTCAATTAGATCTAGTTCACCGTCTCACACTGCGACGCGTCTGACCTCGGCGTGTGGCCGGCAGACGCTCACTTCTGGGTGGGCAAGGGCCCCAAGCCTTCACCAGACGGCACAGCCGTGGCCGACGAGAACGGCTCGAAGCAGCCGCTGCGCCGCTACGACCGCAAGACGGTGGTCATCACGCTGCCCGGCGACCTGACCGTGTTCGACATCGACTACCTCAGCATCTGGTGCGAGGACTTCTTCGCCGACTTCGGCCACGTCAGGATCAACAAGGCCTCACTGAACGTGCCGCCCAGCCTGAAGATGCTCGGAGTCCGGCCTCAGGTGAGTCCAGCCCGCCGGGGTCGGTGCTGCAGCTGCTCTTTCGGCTGTCCACATGGCTTGTACATCAATATTTCCGCTAACCCAAAAAGGAAGGCTGAAGCGATTTTTTGTGCGCTTCGAACGCACGTTCCAACAAATTTGATACCAGTTGAATGACTCTTAATCCGGCGTTTGCACTACACGAAACGCAGAGGGGTCTTATCCTTGCTGTGCAGTGCCAAGTCATGGTTACCTTGCCGGTTCTGATCCGGTCTGGTCATTTCCCAGCTTATTTGCATTCGTCGGTTGAGCCAAATCACGCGAGCGGTCCGAGTCTTACCTTGCGCTTACGTGTCTGTAGACCTGTATCTAGATCACCTGGCTCTGCATTGATCCCCTACTTAGGGTAAGGCCTTCGATGGCGGTAGCTCATCGACCCCCTCGCCTTCAGCATCACGGCGAGAAAGTACCACCGCGTGCGAAATGATGTTAAATGATGTTGGAAGTTTCTGTCGCCCTCCAGTCTCTAAAACCGTACAACAGCGCCTGCATTCCTTGCGCTTGTCATCAAAAAGTCAGCATCGCCAAAGACCCTCGCTTTAACCCCTGCATCCGGATACTAAGCCGATGAGGTGATTCGCTTGCAGTTCATCTCCCCCCCCCCCCCCCCTCCTGGCACCACTCACCCCATCCCGGTGCAGGCGCCCACGCGGCCGCGCTCATGCACGACTCGGGCTGGACGTGATTACCACAGAGCAGGAAGCGTCCGTCCCCTCCGACCGAGCCTCCCCATCCGGGCCCCTGTGCCTCGTCGGTGTCGTGCCGACCGGCCGAGCCTCCCCATCCGGGCCCTTGTGCCTCGTCGGTGTCGTGCCGACCGACCGAACCTCTCCAGAGCGCGCTCACCCTCCGGGCGTTGAGGGCGCCGCTGTGACCGGCGCTGCTGCCCGCCGGCGCCGGCCGACACCGTTCGGCTGTGGCCCGGCCGCGGAGGCGACGGGAGACCAGCAGGGCGGCGGGCTGGGCGGACCGAGCCGCCAGCAGCCTGGGCATCGTCTCGCAGACGGCTGCCAGCCAAAGCGGCGTGCTGGGCTGGTGGCGCTCCCCCGTTGGAAAGCGACCTGGCGCGGGGGGAGGGGGGCGCTGGCCGATCGATGTCAGCAAGCCAAACCCGCCTCTCCACCGACCTAGGGCAGCGACGGCCACTCCACATCCCACTGGCGACCATGCCATGCTTTCAGATCAGAACCGCTATCCTTTCCCAGTGGTCGAGCGGCCGCCGACCGGATGAGTTTCCTATGCCTGGCCGCCCCCCCCCCCCCCGTGCTGACTCCCCCGTGCATCTGAGAACACGGCGGCGCCAGCAGGGGCTGCCCGCCTGCCGGAGCGGCGGTGTGCTGCTCAACAGCCTGTCACCCGGCGGATCTCCGAGCGGCAATGGCCGCCGAGGTCGAGCCGGCGCTGGGCGTGGACGGCGCCCGCAGGGGTCGTTGCTCACGTGTCCACCTTGGCACATTTCCAGCGCGCGGTGGGATTAGCGACGGCCGACTCAGGTGCTCGACGGTTGTCCCCCGTCGGGCGGGCGTCGCTCGGCGGTTGGATCTTGTCCGCCCCGTCCCGGTCGCCATCGCTCGGCTGTCGCGCTGTGGCTTCTCCAACCCGGCCAGCGCTTCGGGCAAGGCCTTGAGCCCGCTCAAACCTCTCGAAATGCCCGGCTGTGTCACTGACGGCTGGATCTCTCAGGCTCTTGTTTCACTGCTGTGCAATTGTCTGGCCCATTTCATTCTCTAAGGTCGTTCCTTGATTTATTCTCTATTATATCTGCTCTGTTTATCCCTCCCTCACTCTCTCTCTTTTTCTTCCCGCCTTCCACTCTCCTCGCCTCTCCTCTTCCATTACCCTGTTGTTCATTATTTTCTCACGTCCTGGCTGGTTGACAAGGCCTGTTATCTCTTTGAAATGCATTCCATTGTTTGCGTGCCAGTTGTGAAGGTGAACGACTGGCTAAAGCGCGTTTCCTATGCGGCACTGACCCTGGGCATCAACGGACACGGCCCGTAGGCAGCCCGCCTGTCTGCGGAGCTCCCCGATGACTGCTGGAGAGCGGCCCGTAGGTAGCCCGCCTGTCTGCGAAGCTCCCCTATGACTGCTGGAGAGCGGCCCGTAGGTAGCCCGCCTGTCTGCGAAGCTCCCCGATGACTGCTAGAGAGCGGCCCGTAGGCAGCCCGTCTGTCTGCGGAGCTCCCCGATGACTGCTGGAGAGCGGCCCGTAGGTAGCCCGCCTCTCTGCGAAGCTCCCCGATGACTGCTGGAGAGCGGCCCGTAGGCAGCCCGCCTCTCTGCGAGGCTCCCCGATGACTGCTAGAGAGCGGCCCGTAGGCAGCCCGCCTCTCTGCGGAGCTCCGGCTGTGGCCGGGTTATCTGCTGGAAGACCGCGGAGCTCAGCCATTGCCAGCGGTCGGAGCTCGCCCGCAGGCTGAAAGCCAGCCAAGGTCTTAGCATGAACGTCTCGGTGCGATCCTGCCGTTTGCTAGTGGGCTAACTTTGAGTCGTGTGGAGAAATCCCTGAATGTCTCATTGTATTCGGGTGAAAAACAGCATCGCGCCACAATCAAACGACAACTTGAGAAGAGCTGGAGGCCTCCTATTGTGCCAATGCCAGGATCAAAAGATACAATGGTGCAGGTCAGGCGAAAGCAAATACTTTGGCGGTCACCGCCTGCTATGGCAGTTAGTCTGGGCAACGTGCCGGTCAATGTCGAGAGACCGCTCGTGCTAAAAACGCAGCTTTCCTGGGAAACTCGCCTGTTATGCCACGTGCAGTTATTAAATTTTGCGCAACCCCACAGTAATTGAAATATGTTGTAAATCAAGCCAACCATGATGCGAAATGAAATATGAATGAATGAAAAACCATGAATGAAAAAACCGTGGATGAAATATGCATGCGGCAACGCGCTTTGGTGCACTTTTCAATTCAGCTAAATCATGGTTCAAAATCACTGGTCCGATGCAATTTGCGATCCGCACGATTATTTACAGACATTTCAGGAAGTCTCCCACGTCTTGCCGTCTGACGTGACATCAATAATAGCGGGAGATGTCCAAGGATTTGGTGAAAGCTTTGGACGAAGAAGTGTAGCCCCTTGGACAACATAGAACATCGATCGTTTTCTCAATGTTTCGGGCGTATTTTTTAATTATTTTGCAACACTATTGCAAAACTCGTTTGGGTGTGCTTTCATTTTCCACACGGAAGACGAACCCAGCCTTTGCCGAACTGCCTGCGAGACCAGTTCACCGGGTTTTCCGGTGTCTGGGTTGACTACAGTTCCGGCTGTGTCACGTCATTCCCTGGAAACGATTCCACTGTTGTTAGAGCTTCATGTGTTTGCCCTACTACGGCTGAATACATTCCCTTAAGTAGCGTAGTCTCCACATTTCAGACAAATATAAACCGTACGTGATGTATTGCTTAGATCGGGCGCAGCCTTTGATGACTTGGATGGTCGGCTGCCAAGAATGCATGATTTCTACAGCCAGGGATGTCTCTTACTTTAACGCAGTTTTATATTTCTAGCACTCAATGATGCAGACCAATGGACACGTTTCCACTTGTGCGATGTAGAGTCGTTTCGACTCACCCCCTACCACTGTAGTGTCACCTTGCAAGAACTGTCTCTCGTATCTGTGCATTGGCTTGAATATGGCGCTGCATTGCCGTTATCACTTAAGCTCACAGGCATCCCCAAATCGCCCACATTAAAGCAGACCTTCACAGAAACGCTGCAGCGTCAAGGACAAAAGGGTGACGAACAGGGAGATCTCGTATCAGTTTGAACGGAATGTCTGAACATTCGTCGCCTGGATACAAGCATCTAAAAAATAGTTATTTAAGGTAGGTTTTCTCTGTTATTCAAGCGCACAGCAGTCATCGGAAACATGTTATTGCCGCCGTTCCCTGCATTTTCAGCGAGAACTATGATTGTTGCGAGATATATCGACACAATCTCACCGAGAGCTGTCATTTAACCTCCCAGCTCCGGCATTACCAGCAGCCAACGCGTCGCTCCACACTGGCACTTGACACGCGATGATGACTGTGCTGTCCGGCGCCTGCCTGGCTGCTGGGACTCGCAGAAGGCCGGCGGGCCGCCGCTGCGGTCGCGCCGCGGCCGAGGCGCCGGAAGCGGCCGGCTCGACGCCGCTGTTCCGCTCTTGAGTGGCTGACCTCTGGCGACTTCCCGTGTCGAGTCGACATTGGGCGGGTCGGCCTTCGAGCGCCGACGCCGACGGCGGGCCCGGCTCCATGGAGACGCCAGGCGCGCGGAGCCGAGGCCTCGGGCGGGGGCGGTGCTCGTCGGCTCGGCGGAAGGTTCACGCCGGCACAGGTGGTGCTGAAGGACGGCAGTCATGGCCTCTGGTGGGTCGGGCACGGGTCGGTGGGGTGGGCGGAGCTGGCACGGACGTAGCGTCGGACTCTGTGGGATATATTGCCCTGAACTTGCTATTTTGTTTAGGGACAGTGGCGTAGTTTCGCAAAATGCTTGGGGGGGGGGGAGGCTGAACAGTGAAAAAGTACTCGACCTGCCCCAAAATATGACAACAAACAGGTTTTCCCGGATTTTGCCCACCTTCCTCCTACAGTTGCGTGCCTGAAGCCCCCAAGTGATAAGTAAACTACGTCCCTGTTTAGGAAGATTTGTATTTTAGGTATATAATATACGTATACATATATATATATATATATATATATATATATATATATATATATATATATATATATATATATGTCATTGTTCTGGAGTAGGCTTCGTTAGCTCCTGGTGTCCGTATCTTTCGTTATGAGGCCTTCAACATCAGCCATTGCGGTCCACATGAGCCAGCCGCACCCGCGGAGAGCTGTGTCCAGAATCGATAAACCGCTCTAGCTGGAATCACCTCATGTGAATCATAGAGACCCCTTCGGATTCCGGTGGTAAGTGACTCAGACGGGCCCGGTGCGACCCTCCGCCGCATGGTCGGGAGTCGCTCCTTACCAGACACTCCCTGACCCGCGGGTCAGACGGCCGGACACGACCGGTGCGGTCGTCCCAGCGGGATACGCAGTGTCCAGATGAAGGCCCGGTGGGATGTCGTGCTCTCTGTTCACATGTTCACATTTGTGCGCCGCAGTGCGCTGAGCTTTCACCCGAGGCGGAGACAGACACAAGTTGTCAGTCCTTGCCGTCATGTTCAAGTCGCAGTCATGGACGACCGAACAGCTAAGCTGATTCGGTTTGAGTCTTTTTGCGGGATGCTTCTTAATTCTGTACCATTACCAAACCATGCAAAGCCTATTAGTCAGCCCGCTGTCGGGCTTCAGCAGTTGGTGTCATTAAGTAACATGAAAGCATGTTTTTCATCTTCTTGGGTCTCGGCATGTGTTCTGGACGACGGCGCCGTTTGAATCAAGGGGGTCAGGCATGTGGCCTGAACGATGGCACCGTTTGAATCAAGGGGGTCTCGGCATGTGGTCTGGACGAGAGTACCGTTTGAATCAGGGGATTAGCTTCATGACGATATCTTCCACTCGGTAACGGGCCATCTGGACGAGTTGCCATGACGACAGCGGCCACGCCGCCCATCCCAGAGCCTGCGGCACTGGCTTCCTTGGGCCAACTGGCATCCGCCCATCTCATTCAGCATCCATCATCCTTGCAAAACTTTCGCGTTCGCCGGTGAAGGTCGGACGCCCCTCCGCGATGACCTCAGCGTTGCACGTGCGCCAAAGCGGGCACTTCCTGCCATCGCTCCCACGTCGACAGCGGCCGAGGCGCCGGTGCCAAGGCTCCTCATTCAGACGGAGCACAATTAAAGACGCAGCTCTGAGCACCTGATGTAGGACAAGGCTAGCGAGCCGGCGCCGCCACGCGCCGCCACAGCGTGCTGATTAGCCGTTCGCCGGCTCACCGGGCGGCAATTAGCGCCGGTCGTCCGGCCCGCGCGGTCGCCTTCGCGCCGTTGACACGCCAGCTGACTCGGGACAATGCTGACCAGGACGTGCAGCCCCGGTCACGGCAGGGGAAAGAACGGTGCATGCAAGTTTAGGGGTGGCGGGGCCGGGAAAAACCCGGTGATCGGGTTAACAGCGCTCGCTGCAGGTAGGTTCAGGTCATTTCAGTGTCAGCCAAAGACCCCAAGCAACGCATGCTAACCGTGGAGCGCAGCTGTCGTTTTAAGGGTTGCGTTTTGACTACGTTCCTCATGATGTGATGCAATGTCTTAGACTGGAAAACTGAGATATGCACGGGAGGCGAAATCCGAAGACCATGACGATGATGAAATCACCTGGCAGGGCAGATCACCTTCAGTGTAGACTCCCAGTCACAGACGAATGCGTCAGTGATCCAACACTGGGCGGGGGCTGGTGCCGGGCTCTGCGTGTCGGTGCGGCAGGTTACCTGTCCCACGAGGCCGGTGCAGCAGGCTACCTGTCCCACGAGGCCGGTGCAGCAGGCGATCCGACCCACGAGGCCCGTGTCGAACTCTGCGGGCCGGTGCAGCAGGCCACCCGTCCCCCGAGGCCCGTGTCGGACTCTGCCGGCCGGTGCAGCAGGCCACCCGTCCCCCGAGGCCCGTGTCGGACTCTGCGGGCCGGTGCAGCAGGCTGCCCGTTCCACGAGGCCGGTGCAGCGGGCTACCCGTCCCACGAGGTCGGTGCTGGGCCCCGCGAGCCAGTGCAGCAGGCGCTGCGAGGGGTCAGCTGGGCCGGCGGTGGCTGCGGACCGCACGGAACCGTGTCCAGACAAACCCGGCGAGTCCATCGCAGAGCCGGCTACGGCGCGCACGGACGACGTTCGGCCTCAGGCGATGGGTTTGGATGATTCACCTCGAATCGGGAAAGCAGTGCCGATTATTTGCACTACGGATTTAGGATAGGTAGGAGTGCGTGCGGAGGTTTGGGGAAGTATGACGGCGTTGCCATGACCGAAACTCGTGACTCAACTCTGTGACTCGGCGCCGTTCATGTGGTTCCTCGTGGGCGGCTCGAAAAATTTGTCGGTCCGAAATGTGTTTTAAATTTGTCTCGACTGTCGAGGCCTCCTCTTGTTCAATGAAGGCAATGTGTTTGACTGGATGCCTTGCTCCCAAGGACAACCAGACATGATGTTGCACGCGAGGTTTCGTGCGTGGCTCACAGAACCAGCGCGCTTTCCGAGTTTCCGCCCGTTTGTTTATATGCTGGCAGGATAGTTAACGTGGGAACAATAGGCGGAAGGAAATTGCTAATCAGAATGCACGTCATTGATGTTTTATAGTTCAATAGCGTGAGGTTTAGATACACACCAAATTCTTCGCATATTTTGTGAGACTGTTGGCGAATCGTGTCAAACATGAAAGGTCTACACCATAACGAAACCAGCATTTTTTGTAGCCATACGACTGCATGATTGAGTGAAAGGTTAACGTTAACGCTCGTTAACGTTCTGACCAGTGATCTGGGCACTGAACCCGTTGATTAGCAAGCTGTGAGCGTGAGTGGATGACTACTTCTTAGCGCTTGCAGTGACTGCACGAAGGAATACGAAACACGGTGACACAGATCAGTCATCCCAGCATCCTGTTCGGTTCCGTAAAGTGACATCAGCGCTGGTTCACTAATCCCGTCAAGTTTGCTTTCCACGAGCTTTGCTCTGCATCGCGAGGTTTTGGGCAAAATCATTGTCTCAAGTTCAGGTCTGTTGAAGTTTATGCCTCTTATTTGCTTGCAATTTTCATCATCAAAACATCGTCTAAATAGTCGTGGGGCACGGCCCTTCGAACCGTTATATATGTGATATTGCAGCTGGTGTGTAAACTGCAAATGCTGCATTTATAATCGTGCCAGCCATTGCTTTAAGCGATCATTACTTACATGCCAGAATGCTGACCACACCGATCAATTCTCTGGAACAATGATGTGCAAGAAAAGCGCATTGAACGGCTCACCTGACAATAACTCACAATCTGAACGAACTCACCAGACACTTTACCACAGCGAGATTTGGTTCGTGCACTGGCGTGAGTCCCGCAATACCATTATCCCCTGTTCCGAACCCTCGAGCCGGTGTACCCTCCCATCACGCCAGGAGCACCTGTGTTTCCTAACATTGGCGTTGTCCGTGCATTGGCGTGAGCCCGCAAGACCATTATCCCCTGTTCCGAACTCTCGAGCCGGCGTACCCTCCCATCACGCCAGGAGCACCCGTCTCCTAACGTTTGCCGTTCTCCGCCGCAGACGAAGCTGAACTGCGAGGTGCTCGACTCTGACTCCTCCCTGGAGGTGCGCTGGGCAGTGGCCGGCGAATCCATCGTCATGCAGCTCGTCAGCAACATAGGTCAGTGCCCGGTCGGAGCTCAACGGCGCTAGTGGACATCGCCAAACGATCGGCTATTGCTGTCAGGGTCTGAAATGGAATCGCCGCTCTATCGACGGTCGGTTTTGTGTATGAAAGTTTCGTATGGTTTGGAGGATCTCGCGCTTATCAACGCTCGCACTTGTTTATATATGTCTATATTCGGATTAAGAAATGTCCTGTATTCGGATTTAAAATGTCTATATTCGGGGCGTATGCTGACTTTCATGATGGCGGGGAGAGGCGCAACTCCAAATTTTCATTAAAAAACCGAGTTAACTCGCCACAGACGCACAAAATTTGTGGGGTAAAACAACATCGCGCGTTTTTGATCTACTTCTTTTTACGTCTTTACTCCGATTTTTTAGTGTTTGAGCTTATTTGCGCACATAACGATGCATGCCATCAATCGCATAAGGGAAAGGGAACACGTACCTATGGAGTCACTATGTGTGTACGCCCGTGGTCCATATGGCTGCTGTTTTCTACTCGGCGTAGAGCACACCATAAACACAACACTGAAGCCCTTTTTGATCCCATAATGATGCGCTACCTTCAAAACACACTTGCATCTAGTAACTCAACAAGGTTTTGAGAGGTGCCATGCTGGCACACGTCTTTGCTGTTCATTTCCAGCTTAACGTTAAAGTGAGGCGCCCGGTTTAATGTTCTGGCCTTCTGCCAATTTTCCGCTCTTGATTCCCCACCGATCAAAGACAAGCCTCAGGCTCAAACCATCTACATCGCGCAGCAGAGCTGTCGCTTAAGGTAATCAGTAACGGGCAATCAGCGCAATCATCCAGCACTAATCGCCGCCCAGTCATTCGGGCCGCGTCGTTTCGCGGCGGCAGTGCTGTCCGGGCCTTCGGTCACGCTCCGTCGAAGTCATGCAGCCGCCCATGCGTGCCGGCGTGACTCAGCAGCCTCGGCGCCCACTGGGCCGTGTCGTCAGTGGCACACGCCGGCGTGCCAGGCCAGCTGACCCGGGCTTGACCGACTTCCTGAGACGTGTCACGAGGTTGTCGCAGGTCACCCGGGCGGGCCGGCGCGGCGCGGCAGAATGTGTGGAGTCACCCGCCGCGGACGACGGCCGGCGGCGGGTGTCCGCTCCAGGTCACAGCGCCGCGCCTGCCTGGTGACCCCGGGGTGCTGGTGCCTGGTGTGATGCGCTTATAGCGTGCTAGCTCCCACTTAGCCTCTAGGCGCCCGTCACGAGCTGAATACACTCACTTGACCATCTGATGAGCTCGCGTCTTCACATCCCATCAACCATACAGGCTATCCGACTGCAGCGTGCCCTCCAAACCCTTATCGTGCTCTCTGCCGACAGAGGACGGCCAGTACATGTCGTTCGGCCTGAGCGGCGACAGCGCGCGCAGCAAGATGCTGGGCGCTGACGTGGTGGTCACCTGGCTGAACCGGGCCACGGGGCAGGGGTACGCCCACGACTACCACCTGGAGGCGCGCGCGCAGTGCGCCGGCGGCAGGGGCTCCTGTCCAGACGCCAAGACCAGGGTATGTCTGGTGTCGTCGAGTCGGTCATACGTGCTTCTCTAGGGAACCCCACGTCTTCTTAGGCTGTGATGCGTCGTGTATTGAAATGCTGTCTCAAGGAGAGTAATGTGGCAGATGCGTGAAATGTCAGTTGTGTTAAAATATGAAACGGAACACGCGTAATGTAGACAATGGATACCAATCCAATAAGGGAAGGCTTCAGCATTGTGTTGTTTCGAGCGCATTTATGCACAATAACCCACCCACTGGGAGTGCTAAGCACTTCAATCAGTGCAATTTTGGCCGATGCCCTGGTGGCTGAATCGCGTATTAGGTGTGGGCCAAACGCGGCGCCTGTCACTCATCTACCAATTACCTTGCTCCTCTCTTCTGCAGGGCGGCAAGAACGACGTGCGCCTGCTGAACTCAGCGCTCATCAACGGGTTCTCGATGCTGACCTTCCAGCGACCGCTGGCCGGCGGCGACGCCAACGACCTCGCCATCTTCACCAACGGCTCGCAGCCAGGTGATCTGGGCCATCGGGCCCGTCAACTCGGCCGGCGAGACCAGCTACCACAGCAAGCGCACGCAGGGCGACCTGTTCAGTCGACTTCGGCCGCACGCCGATCTGGAACTGCGCCGTGGCCGGCAGCGGCTCGGCCGCCGCCTCTTCGTCCCGTGCGGGCAGCCGACCGGCGACGACGCCGGCTCCCGCCAAGCCCTGGAAGATCCCGTCGATCAAGTGCGACGAGCCCGAGGACCGCGTGTACTACGCGCAGATCGGACCGACCGGCGGCGCGCGCGGCTACAACGCCATCACGGGCCGCGTCGGCTGGGGCCTCGCCTGGTACATCAACGGCCTGCTCATCCCCGAGATCAACGTGGTGCGCGGCAAGACGTACACGTTCGTGGTGGAGGGCGGCCTCGACCCGGATCGCTCAGCCAAGTTCCATCCGTTCTACATCACTGACGACGCCGAGGGTGGCTACGAGTTCAAAAGCCAGGCGGAGCGCGCGGTGAGTTGGGGGTGGGGAGGGGAAGGACGGGCGCGTGGTGAACCGGGGGTGGGAGGGAAAAGGGAAAGAACGGGCGCGCGGCGAAATAGGGGTGCGGAGGCGAAAGACGAGAGGGTGCGATGGCTCGAGAAGAGTTTACCCGGATGGTATGCATCACGGAGGCGGGGGGGATGGATGCGTTGCGCAGCTGCGTTTTGATGATGGACGTGGTGTAGCTTAAAAGCTGTTACCAGACACAGACAGATAAGTGCGTGAATAGCTCTTCCATCCGCGAAAGCATCACCTTCAGCTCGAAGTTTTCTAAGATCGAAGCCCTTCTCCGGTTTTCCGTCTGAAAGACGACGGCGGCGTCTGTCACTCCCTGCTCACCTGACATGCGCACGGGTGTTGACTGGCTCGCTCGCCGGTTCTGCAGAACGTGCGCGTGTTCGCCGGCGTGTCTCTGGACCGGAATGGCAAGGCCCAGCCGACGGCCACCGGCCGTCTCTGCTCCTGGAAGGAGAACCCCAGCGAGCCGGCCGACGCGCACGGCTCGTTCGGCGCCTACCAGCGCACGCTGCAGCTGGTGTGTGAGGAGGGCCAGCCGGGAATCCTGCAGTGGACGCCCGACCAGAACACGCCAGACACCGTCTACTACCAGGTGAGGGCGGCAGGACACTCTCGCCGCGGGTGGGAGACAGGACACCACTGCCGCGTGGTGGTCAACAGGACGCTGGGAGAATGTGGGCTGAGGGAGCGGCCATGTTGAACGCATCTGAAGAGAACTGCTCGGTTGGGTGTGGGGCCTATCAGATATTTTTATCACAGAACCAGTTTTATTTTATCCTTGACGTTAGCGCGGTCTGTCCAGCCGTCTAGTGCAGTCGGCTTAGCATGCTTCCGGAAAAGCCAGCACATTGGTCGACAAAAAGATCAGCGTGGACTTCGTTATAATGCGGTCATATATCTACGATCTATGCTGCAAGCGCTGGCAATGGTAGCCAACTCTCACCGCGACCATTGTGTTTCAGTGTTTCACCCACCGATACTTGGGCTGGAAGATCAACGTCGTCGATTCCTGCCAGTCTGGAGGTATTTCCCAGCGCCGGTTTCGAAAAGCTCTGCCCGGTTCTAGACGACCGGCGCCGCTCACTAACCCGCGCACGCACTGCGGTCTGCCTGCTGACATGCCACGCTTGACGGCTGACGTAGGCCACGTGTCGTAGTAAAGCCCGTGGCAACACGGAGGAGCACGCGTCTGCAGGACGCGTGCTGAGGTGAGTGACATGTGGACGCGCTCCGCTCGCCCGTAACCGCCCCACGCCGCTGTTACAGACGACGATGAGAACTATTACGACGACAGCTTGCCCCAGCAGAGCGTGCTGGTGGAGCAGACGATCCCCAACAGCCTGACGCGTCCCCAGTCCGATCCGTTCATCGACGAGCTGGCGCGACGATCTGACGAGCCGGCCACAGAGCCCAGCTACGGCAGCGAGCCGCCACCGCGGCCCGTGCCGGCGCCGCCCACCGCCGCCCTGCCGCGCCCGCAGGCGCCGCCGTCGCCGCCCGGCTTCGGCTTCGGTTCGCGCGCCAAGCCGCAGCCAGCCGGCGAGACGATGAACGTGGCCGTGGTGCCGCACGGTGTGCCCGTGCCACCCGAGCTGGGACCCGGGTTCTTCGGGCCGCCGCCCGACGGCGTGCCGCTGCCGCCGTTCGAGAGCTTTGCCGGCGAGCGGGCGCCGGCGGCCGCGGCGGAGCTCGCGCCGCGTGACCCGACCCTGGACCGCACGCTGCCGCGCGAGCACCGGCGGCCGGCGGGCTCGCGACGCGGCGCCGCCGGCCGCCGGCCTCTGTCGGGCAAGCCGCGCCGGCCGCGGCCGCGGCCCGAGCCGCGTCCCGCCTTGGATGCGCCACCGCGCCGCCGGCCGGAGACCGCACCACTCCGCGAGCAGCGCCCCACGCGCCAGCCACTGCCGTCTGTGGTGTTTGGCCGGCCGCTGGCTGACGCCGGCAAGGTCTTCAGCCAAGCGCCGGACCACTCGGGCTTCCAGGCACCCCCGCCGCCGCCACCACCGCCGCCGCACGGGAATCAGTTCGACGCCACAGACATCGTGCTGGAGACGGACTTCAAGCCGGTGAAGCACAGCGACCGCAACAACCCGCCGCTGGCGTTCGAGGTGAACGAGGTCCTCGGCGGCGACGAAGGGTGGGTCAACAACCGAGTGACGAAGAAGTCCGGCGAGCAGGGCTCAGGTGCCTTCGGATCAGCACCGCCGGCGGAGCGCACGTTTCCAGCGGCGTACACCAGCGACTTTGGCCGCCCGCGACCGGCCAACATCCCGCTGCCCGTGTCCGTCGTGCCGGTGGGGCCGTCCGCGCCGGTCGACCGGCAGGACCAGCCGGCACCGTACGTCGAGGGACCCGGCGCCCCGGCCGAGGCGACGTACCAGGTGGAGGCGCCCGTCGCCGCGGCAGAGCAGCCGGTGCCGCTACCGCCACACCTCACGCAGGAGATCCTGGTAGGCGCAGTGGTGTTCCGGCCGGACGAGGACCCGCGGCTGCAGGGCCGGCCACCCGCCGGTCGGCCGCCGCCGCCGCCGCGGCGCCAGCAGCGGCCGCCGGCGCGGCCCGGCCTGCTCAGCGGACCCGCCTCGTTCTTCAGCGGTCTGCTCGACTACATCCCGGGCCTGGGCGGCGCGCGCGGCCCGACACGGCGCCGCCACCCGCTCGGACGCGGCAATCCGCACCGTGTGCTCGAGGTGAGCCGCGAGAAGCACGCGCCGCCGCCGGCTGTGCCTGAGTCGCGCCTGGACGCGGATGCCGTCGGCCCGCGGGTGGACGAGCAGGCACGTCCCGAGTACGGCCAGCCGCGGCCGCCGTACGTCGAGGACCGACCCAGCTTTGACGGAGGTGCGGTATACGAGCAGCGACCCGAGTATCAGGAGGCGCGACCGGAGCACCTGGCGCCGGAGTTCCAGGAGCCGCTGGCGTACAAGGCGGAGCGGGAGTACCAGGAGGAGCCGGAGTATCGGCGGCCGGTGGTGGAGGAGCCGGCGCGGCCCGCGCACCTTCTGCAGCTGCCGGTGGTACCCGAGATGCAGCCGATGTTTGAGCGGCAGCCGTTCCAGCCGTCGCCGCTGGACGGCGCTAGCTTCCGGCCCGTGTCGGGGCCGCCGCCGCCGCCTTCGCCCAGGCCCGTGTACCGGCCAGCGGCGACCGCGGCCGAGAAGCCCGCTGATGACACGCTGAGCGTTGACGCCGCCGAGGTAGGCGCCTAGCTGCGCGCCGGCGGCGAGAACCTTCTCAGTCGCTGCCATTCGCCAGCCCTGTGGTCGTCATGGCTGGTTGGCGGCTCCTTCCACGGCGTCTTCAGCACGTTCTTCGCCGCCACAGCTCACTCCAGGCCGCTTCGATGAGTCTGTCGCCTGCCTTCGATTGACTATGACTTTCCTCCTGCTGGACGACCTTCATCTGACTTTGATGACTATCCTGACTCTCACTTGACCTTGATGGACTGTCACTTACTTTTGACCGATGGCAACAGCTGCTCCTGTCCCTGACACCGGCACGCCAACCTGAGGTCCCGGCCTCTCGAGGAGATGCAATGGTTTGAGATCGCACGCATCAGGAGTGCGACAACAAGGCGACTCAACCCGTCGTTCCCATCACTGCTCCCCTCACGAGCACCGGCGGGACCCACTCTTGTGAGCCGACGCCGGAACTCGAGCTTGTCCCTGGTCGTGCTTTCCAAACAACCGCCACCATGCATGCAACGGTATTTGGACAGGCATGGACCTGGTACAAAGGGACACTAACATGTTATTGCATGAGTTGACAGTTAAGAACGCTCGGTATTTTCAGTGAGATCTCCGGCTGTGCTGAATGAGCTCGACCACACGTCCGTCACATAACGCACCCACGATGTTGATGTCATGCATGCTGGCTAACCTGAATTGCAGTGTGTGCTTGTCCAAAAAACGCGTTTGTAAACAATGTGCTCTTACATACACCTACAATGCCGTTGTGTATCGATTCCTTGTACACAAATACTTTCGAGGCATGTGTTGTGGTAACCACCGACGTGTTTTCTTTATCGTGGCCTGCTCTAAGCTCATGTCCAATGACGCGGCAGCAATATTCGACCTTATCGCCATGTTCCACGCACTAGGTTTCATAACGCCGCTAGCTTTCCCCAGAGAAGTGCGACAGAATCCCACGCGCTTCGTTACATACAACAGTCACCTCCGCGTGCCGCGTGCGTGCTTCGCCGTCAGTATGTGGTCACACAAGCGCTGGCCGACCGACACGTTGCGTGACGCGTGTTACCGCCCTAGGCGCAAAGCGGGGCTCGACAAGAAATTCTGGAAGACGTGTGGAGCCGAATGCGGGACGCCGCAGCAGGCTCCGCGGCCGTCGAGGCTAGGCAACAGCGGCACCTTCACGCAGGTACGTGGCGGCGCGTCTAGAGCCGTCCAGGCTAAACAACAGCGGCGCCTTCACGCAGGTACGTGGCGGCGCGTTTGGAGCCGTCGAGGCTAGACAAAAGCGGCACCTGCACGCAGGTACGTGGCGGCGCGTTCTGAGCTGTCGAGTCTAGACAACAGCGGCACCTTCACGCAGGTACGTGGCGGCGCGTTTAGAGACGTCCAGGCTAGACAACAGCGGCACCTTCACGCAGGTACGTGGCGGCGCGTTTGGAGCCGTCGAAGCTAGACAAAAGCGGCACCTGCACGCAGGTACGTGGCGGCGTGTTTAGAGCCGTCGAAGCTAGACAAAAGCGGCACCTGCACGCAGGTACGTGGCGGCGCGTTCAGAGCCGTCGAGACTAGACAACAGCGGCACCTTCACGCAGGTACGTGGCGGCGCGTTCTGAGCTGTCGAGGCTAGACAAAAGCGACACCTTCACGCAGGTACGTGGCGGCGCGTTTAGAGAGGCTCCGTAGGCTCTGTTGGCATGCAGGAGAGCGGATTGTACTGCTCCATCCTTGTGGTGTGGTGTGTCGACGTGTTTCCAAGTCGTTTGTGGGTGGCAAGCCAAGTAGAAACCTGCGCAGCAAACGTGTAAGCTAAAACTGGCATCGCTTTGCGCGTAGAGTGCGTCGCAGATGTCGAATATTTTTTTGTGACGCGCGGCCTTCTATTTCCCAGATGCGCGATGAGTCGGCGAAGATCCGAACGCCGCTCTGATAGCGGGCAACCAAGGACAGCGCGTGTCTCGTGTTGCTACCAGCGCCGCAGGCGTGCGGCGGCCGCTCCGCGCAGCTGCGGTTCTCGCCGACGTCGATAGCTGGTGACACCAGAGCTGGCCGTCGTCGCGTGTGTGTGTATGTGTCGTGTGGATGTGAGTAGACTGCAACAGCGCAAAGCGCCGGAAATGACCAGCCAACGAGCGGATTCGGCACGGGAGACTGGACGAACTCTGAGCACGGGAGACTGGACGAACTGCGGAGCACGGGAACGACTAACGAACGAGACGGAGCGGTGTGAACCGCTTGCATTTCTGGAATGTTTTCTTCCGTGCGACATTGTGAACGACAGGCATTCATTGTTCTCTGGGCGCTGCAGACTAGGCTGCCTGCACAGGCTTGGATCTGAGCATGCGTAGTGCCACATGACGACGCACAGCATGTCCGTACTGTATGAACTGCAGGAGACTTCTTGCTGACATCCGGCTCGAGACGAAATCGTTACACGTTTCCGGGGTGTGAGTGCGCGGGAGCTCTTCGTGAAAACCGGCGAGCCTGTGCGAGATGCCCCTGTGATCAGATAAATTATTGTATTTAAGAACGCACTCTACGGAAATTATCGTACATTTCGCACATTATGTGAGGCAAACTGCCTCCTAGATATTTAGCGCGATGTTAGAGGACGCATGACGCGGTATCCTCACATAGCGGAGTCGTTACAGCTGTACGCGTTTCCTGATGGCATGTGCAAAACTATGACCTCTATGACCTTAATGGCGCCGACATTAAACGCTATTTGGCATGGTTCGCAGTCTGTGTTTATGTGAAGTTTGCTGTTTTTGCAAACTTTTGTTGGAGTTCCATCGGTCAAAATGTATCAACCCAATAAACAATACACATGAAATCGACTATCGCCAGATTGGGGACGACAAAAAAATGGGACGAAAAAAACGCATCGAGCGCTGTGACTGATATCGGCATGAGAACGACTCCACCTCCAGTTTTGGTGATGTGAGCACGGCACACCATCTGCATATGAAACGCCAAAGGACTTGCCGTAACAAAAAAGACGATAAGGATGCATCGCGATGCGATAAGATATGATGCGATGCATATCGATGCTTTGCTTAATGCGGTCATGCGCTGTACTCGTGTAACAACATTGTGGCAAATTTGCTACGCCTGGGCAACGCATTTAGCAAACGACAGAGAACATGCCCTGAACCATGCTCATGCCGAGCAAGGCGTGCTATGAAGGGAAGGCACATGAAGGAAGGCAGGCATGCATGGTAGTGTTTTCTCATCCCTTGACACGCTGATATTTTATGGACCCTATCATTGGTGGCTTGAAAATTTGTGGAGCACGTGACACAATTGGCACAATGCAATCACTTTAAACGCCAGTTGTGCTGGATTGCGGGCGGCTGAGTTACGGTCCCAAGCATAATTCGAATGGTGTCCATCTGACCGAGTGTATTTTTGTCGAAAACGTTCACTTGCATGCCGTTTTCTCGATTTGTCTTCGTCGCCGTGCCAACAAAGACGGAATACTAAAAGTCGAATGCCAATTTACCGGCATGCTTTTCACCCGGTCAATCTAACAAAATTTTGACAGCTGAAACGTATAGGTACTGAACGCCGATTTGCCGGGATGTTTCAGGCCGAAGGTAAATTTTTCGAAATGTTCTTTAATTGAAATGTAACTGCCGGAGCATGGTACGGTCAAACGCGTGGTTACTAAGATTTTATTTAATGCGCTCCCAGTTGTCAACGTTTGTTTTAAGACGACTCATAATCCACCGAATCTTTTGCCCGCTAGCAATTCAGCGGTAAACAATATAACTGGGAGTGACTACTTGTAGAAACATGTAGCCTTCCACAAGCAATTGGAATTTGCAATCCGAAACTAGCTGGTCAATGACCTAGGTTGAACATTTTCCTTGCGGTCGGCAATCTTGCCATTTCAGAAAATTGCAATAATCATACTCACATTTTCACTATGTGAATTTGATGTCTTTGACATTCGCCCGATTAACGTTCGTAAATTCGTAGTTTGACATACGCATACGCATTCCTTTAAATGCATTTCGCTTTAAAGCCGCTCGCCTTATTAGAGCTGTCCCACCCTTAGGGCCTGCTTCAAAAACATACTCTAGTGAAGCTAGTCACGTCTAAAGCATGCCTCGACGGGGGCGACCGTGGTAAAAGGGCAGAAATCAAAGCCATGGTATTACGTTTTGTTGCATTCGCGATATAATAGTTTCATGTTTGCATATATTTTTGTCAAAGTGCTACAAGCTTTCGTAGCCATGATCACACAAACATTTTGACTCACGAGCGTGTCGCAACCCTCATAGAACACGCGCGTTGGAAAAAGCAAGGCAGATGAAATGTAGTACCTTCATAGTGGTGGGCAGGTAGTCGAATGAGATTTCTAGCGCGGGGTCGGCTACCTCAAATCGAAATTTTGAGCTATTCGGAATGATTTCGAGAAAATCGATACCACCAATCAAACCGCACGCGTCTGACATAATGGCATACAGGCATAAAGATATCTGGCCAACAAAGAGCCACAAGGGCCCATCGAGGTTGCCCTACGTCAGGTTCTGTACGCATCGTCGAAACTGATCACCTAACCTGCAAAAATTCAGCTAAAAATGATATTTCTAGACCGAAAGAATTTGTCTAAGCGGTTTTTGAAGTGGTGCTCTGTACTCTGAGTAGTCTGGTTTGACGGGACTCGTGTATTAATAGGTGAAAAGTACAAAAAGGCAAGGAACTCTGAAGGGAGCGTCCCACCGTTGGGGTCCATCTCATGGACATACTCTGGTGAACCCAAAGAAACATCTACGCCTCATATCACTGGGTGGTGCCGCTGTAGCACCATCAGAGTATGACAAGGACATCGATTTTCATTATTTTCGAGTCAAAACTACGCTGCCAGCATTTTATAACAGCACTACACTTCTCCCTTTCTTGGTGACCACACAGTGTATACCCAGCCCGCGACAAATTGCAGTTGTCGCGACCGCCGTCGCCATGATGGGCGCAGGATCTGTCGAGGGCCGTTGTCAGCTGTTACGGGTTAGAAGTACCACTTTTCAGCTGCTTTAACTCGCATATTGCGGGACTGGGGGCTTTAAAGTGGCATCTCAATGCCAACCAAAGCGACAATGATCTTTACCAAGGCCGCTGCAGAAGCACGCTTCAGCGCATGGCGTGCACTGTGAATAACTCCGACATATAGCATGAAACGGGCGTAATTACACCGGGTACAAGCAAGGAAGACCTAGAGATCTTGTTCTTATGATGGTGACATTTATGATTTTACGCGACATGGTGATTTTTGACTTATCATTCTGACAATAAATGGCTGTCATCATCGCACAAAGCACTACTTCAACGGCATTATCAGGCGTCCCCAACCAACGAGTGGCTAGCAAACTTCCTGATACATCGACAGTCGATTATGGTCAGAATAGGTCAGTCGTTTACACTTAAGGGTGCGTCAATAGAAACGGTCATTTTGTCCGCATCTCCAGTATTGTCAGCATAATAACCATCTATTATCATAGCAAGAGCTCGGTCATCAGAATACGAGCTCACGGGTGGAGTGGAGCAACAAAGGTCTTTTAGCTAAAAACGAGGCAAGAAACGGGGCGAGACCCGACGGAGTGCTTGGAGCGTCAGGCAGCGGAAGTACGGAAAGTAAGATCGCGCGTGAATAACCACAATTAATTATATGCGGACAAGCTTTCAAACATGCGCCTACTGATCGGTTTGTTTCCACGGTTTGTTCCGCTTAATATCTCGCTTTCCGCTTCCATGCCAATTGGACGATGGCCAAATAGTGCGTTTTGAGCGCACGACCGCGTCCGACGGAAACCTCAGTCGCGCGCAGTCGGCATGTCGTAGACTCCCACCTCTCCATCCCACATTCAGGCTGCACCCTCCCAGCACCGACCGACCTCTAGCGGCGCCTCGATGGCGGCCGACGACGCCTCGCCGCCCGGTGTCGGGCTGTTCGCCACCCCGCTGACCTGCGAGGATGACCTGCGCCGCGTCACCAAGATCTGGGACGAGGGCGGCTCGAACGTGCGCGCCGCCCTGCTCGCCAGCTTCCTTTGCCGCTTCGACACGCGCCCGGCCGCCGACCTGGAGGCCGGCCTGGTGGGCGGCGCGAGCCTGCTGCTCGCCCGCCTCGTGGCCGCACTGCGGCTTAACGGGTCGCACTTCAGCGGCGGCGACGTGCCGGTCTCCTGCGTGCCGCTGTCGCCGCTGCTGGCCGCCGTGCGCGTGTTCCTGCGCTCGCAGCAGTGCCACCGGTTCGCGGCCGAGGCGCTGGAGGCGGGTGCGCTGGACGCGCTGCTCGCCACACTGCGCCGGCCGCGGCTGCGCGCGCCGCACGCCGACGCCGCGCTGCGCACGCTCGCGCCGCTGCTGTCGGCCGGGCGTCGCTTCAAAGAGGCGTTCGCCGCCGCCGACGGGCCGCGCGCGCTGTGCGAGCTGCTGGGCCGGCCGGCGGCCACACCCGCTGTCGCCGACCGCGTCGAGCGCCTGCTACTGCAGCTGCACGCCGGCAACCGGCGCTACGTCGACCAGCTGGCCGACTTCATGTGTCAGCTGACCGAGTCGACCGAGACGGCGGCGCAGCTGGTGGCATGTCGGCTGCTGGCGGCCGTGCTACCGCAGGCGCCGCTGCGGCAGCGCGCCGCCGTGCCGCCGCTGCTGGCGCTGCTGCGCCACCCGGACGTGCGGCTGCACGTGGAGGTGGCAGGCTCGCTGCGCGTGCTGATGACCACCGGCTGCTGCAGCACGGTAGTGCGCGGCCTGGTGGCGCTGCTCTTCCCGACGGACGCCATCGCGGCCGACCACCCGCTGTACGAGACGGAACCGGCGCTCAGCGAGCTGTACGCCGTGCCAGCATCACATGTGTTCGGTCAGCAGGCGGCGGCCGTGCGCGTGGCCGCCCTGCTGTCGGCCGGCTGCCCGCGCGCGCTGGACGCCCTGCTGGCGGGCGGCCTGTGCGCGGGGCTGCTGGTGGCACTCTCCAGCACGCCGCACCCCGAGTCGCAGTCGGCGGCGGCGCGCCTGCTGTGCCAGCTGGCGCGCCAGCGGCCGGCCGTGCGCGCGCGCATCGCAGCCTCACTCAACAGCGCGCAGATGGCGCTGCTGCTGCACGACGACCAGCGCCTGGCGGCGGAACTGGATGTGCGCGAGGCGGCGCGCATCCGCCGCGCCGCCGGCTTCAGCTACCCCTGGGACGGCGGCCGTGCGACCGGAGGCGCGGAGGTGAGCGGCGAGCAGCAGGTGGAAGGGACGCCGGGGGAGGTGACAGCGGCAGAGGGGACGCCGGCAGAAGGGACACCGGCAAAAGGGACATCGGCAGAAGGGACACCGGCAAAAGGGACACCGGCAGAAGGGACACCGGCAAAAGGGACGCCGGCAGAAGGGACACCGGCAAAAGGGACGTCGGCAGATAGGACGCCAGCAGAAGGGACGCCAGCAGAAGCGACGCCGACAGAGGGGACGCCCAGAGAGGCAGGGTCTGTGCAGGGGACAGACGATGGGGACATCCGCGGTGAAGCAGCGTCCGCAGAGACGGTGGACGGTGGCAAGGTCACGTCACCGCCCGAGTCCGCAGGAAGATCGAGAGAGTCGAGCGCTGCCAGCAGCGAGAAGGTTGAGGTCAAGCCGAAATAACCATGTGACCTGAGGTGACTATATCCGTACATGAGGCCACAGTGAGCCGTTGCCGACAGATGGACTGGTGCATCGACGGTGACCAGCTGCGATCGCAACATCTGAAGCCTGCTGAACCAGCGTTTGATAGATCAGCGACTCCATTTGCTTCGGAATCCAGCCAAAACACGGCAGAGTCTTATGACGCAACAGCACGTGGCAAATGACAGGACTCTCTCAGACAGCAGGAGTGATCTGATTCACCGATGCATGACGAGTTTTGTGCTGTAGAGATAATAATTTATTTTCACACCCAATTTATCCGGTCTACGAGGGTATAAACGTAAATATGTCGAGGATGTTTGAACAGCAGGGACAAGGAAGGAAAGGAAAGCGCATCCTAAATGCACGCGGCGCCAGGCCTGCCCGCCGCCCAGGCCTTGCCAAGAGTGCCGACTGCTGCTACCGACGCCACTATCAGTTCGGCACAACGACGGTCTACATTAGTAACTCGTTACCTCCTGCAGAACCTGGCAAGATCCAAGCAGCTAGCAGTTCTTATGAATGTCTATTTTCGGGGAGATCACCGAAATTCACACAAAAGCAAGCTGACTGTAACAGTGAACAGATACACAATCGGTACTCAGCGACAGGCGCTCTGGGTTTGTCTTGCATTACCCGCTGTGCCAATACGGCATGATTGGCATACTTTTTCATCCATCTCAGCATTCACTACTGCGTATCTCCTACCGGCGACTGCATTTCACGTACGAGGCAATCCACGTTCCCTCCGATTACCCCGCACACGCGCTCCCCCACACCCGTCAAAGGCGAGGCACACTGCTGGAGCGCCACCCCGCCCGGCCGCCGGCCCTCTCCTCACCACCGGCGCACCGGCGGCCGCAAGTCTATCGACATACGCGCGCGTGCGTCCGTCAGCTGGCGGACACGCGCAGCCCGGCGGCGGCCAGCTGCTGCCGCTCGTCGTCCGTCACCGGCAGCGTCTGGAGCAGCGAGTCGGCCATCGCCGGCGCCGCCTCGAAGCCCATCTCGGCGGCGTATCGTGCGCACAGCTGCGGCGGGAGCGGCACGGGTGAGGACGGCGCCGGCACACATCGGGTCTCGGTGCATAGTCGCCGGAGGGTAGGGTAAGGTACGGGTCTGCGACAGTTCGCAAGGTGGATCATCGACGGTCGGCCGCAGCTGGAGCCGTGCGGGTGAGCTTTATGCAGGGAGCAATGCTGGGAGCGGGCATCACATCCGAGGCAGGGCGCATCGGAAACACAGCGGAGCTGATATTAAAATGTCCGGCACTGGCTGGTCTGGACCGGCTGGTCCGGCGATTAGTGGTCACGACAATCAACTGAATCATGGAGGGCACTAAGTCCCCACACAAGGTGCCGTCCAACGAAGGCAGCAAAAAAGCACCAGCGGCGATTAAGTCAAAACGAGAAATCCATGTCCGGAAGCAAGAGCGTAGTTTCACGCAAAATGAGTCGGTTGAAGAGCGGGGGGGGGGGGGGGGGAGGGGAGGGCTGCAGAGTGGAAAACTTAAGCCTCCCGAAAATATCCCAGAGATGATTTTCGCCCGGATTCGACCCACTTATTTCCCAAAGTTAGGGCGGGAGGGGGGGGGGGGAAATGAAACCCCTGAACTGAAAAGGAAACCACACTCCTCTACAAAAATACGATCATCATAAAACTAGTGAACGGGGCTGACGTCAGAAAGGCAGCAGGCCTATCTGCAGTGAGGCGAAAATGCCGTCGGTTATCCACCACCCACACTGGGTAGCGACATCACGCGGTGCTCTCAAACCCCGCCCGGCCCAGCCTCCCCTCCCCCCCCCCCTCTCCCACACACCCACACACGTCACTCCCTCCGCACGCGGCGGCCCTCACCACGCAGACGGGCGCCCTCTGGTTGACGAGCGCTACGTCGAACAGGCTCTGGACGGCGACGGCGTCCGGCACCCCGACGATGGCCGCCTGCTCGCGGTCCAGCTTGCGCAGCACGCTGGCCGCGCGCGAGATGTGGCCGGCCCGGGTCAGCACCAGCATCAGGTCCCCGAGCATGCCGGCCGCCCAGCTGGGGGTCAAGTCACGTCAGGTCACCACCGGCACCACGTCAGCAAACATGCTGACTTTAGCTGAGATTAGGTCCGTTCAGATCAGGCCAGATCAAACACGGTCAGCAACATCAGGTTCATCAGGTCCAATAATGCCAGCCATCCAGCTCAGGTTGTTTCGAGTCAGGTCAGCACCAGCATCACGTCGCCAAGCATACTTACTGTTGCCTGCAGTCAGGTCAGGCTCAAGGCAGAGCGGGAGCGGAGGCAAACTTCCTAATACAGACACACACACTGGTCGAAGGTGGTTCTGTGGTGCACACACGGAGAACCAATGCCACTGCCATATTATCTGGACTTCTTGCGAGGTGGCGTCCTTGAGGATTGGAGACCGGATAGGATGACTCACTGACTCCGACAACGGACTCCGGAGGAGGTCTCACCAAGCACGCACGCTCCAGCCGGCTAGCAGACAAACTGAGTATGGTCCACCACGGAGATCACCTTCATCACGGTTATCACGACCAGTCGCCTCTCACAGCGAGGCGTGACAGCAGCTCGGCGATGACAACGGCATCCCTCCCATCCCTCATCATCCCTCAGCAAACGGCTTTTCCAACACCATCACCAATAATCCACCTCTTCGGTGGCCATTGCCATTCACAAGCATCTGGCAAACTTGGGTGGCAAAACCACGACACGAACACCACGCTAACTCCACATACAGCACGCATAGACAGGAGACAATGTGGATACCCAGCCGACGACAACACAAGTGCAACACAAGCCACAGAAAGGAGTCGCGAGTCCCGCCCACCACCGCCATACCGCAGCGGTGCGGCGACGGCGAGCCCCGCCGGCTCTCACTGTATGCCGTCGGTCCTTGTGGTGCGCCGCTGCTCGACGCGCTCGAACAGGTCCCAGCCGACGGCGGCCAGCTGCCGCCGGGCCTCGTCCTCCTTGCCGGGGTTCAGCGCCAGCGCGCGCAGCAGCGCCTTCAGCAGGCTCTCGCGGTTGGTGAGTCCGAATGCCACCATGTCGGTCCACAGCTGCGGCAGGTACTCGACGGCGCCGCTCATACTGACCGCGTTCACCAGGCCCTGAGGGCGGCGGCAGAGCGGGCGGTGGTCACGGGGCGGCGGCAGAGCGGGCGGTGGTCACGGGGCGGCGGCAGAGCGGGCGGCAGAGCGGGCGGTGGTCACGGGGCGGCGGCAGAGCGGGCGGTGGTCACGGGGCGGCGGCAGAGCGGGCGGCAGAGCGGGCGGTGGTCACGGGGCAGCGGCAGAGCGGGCGGTGGTCGTGGGGCAGCGACAGGACCGGCGGCAGGCCGGACGGTGGTCACGGGGCAGCGACACAAGCGGGCGGGTAGAGTGGCAGAGAGCAGGCTTTAGTCACGGGGTGGTGGCAGGGAGGACGGTGGTCACGGGGAGCGCACCTCACGCCCAGGCCCGGGCGGCCGGGAGCGGACTGAGATTGTGTTAACCGCGGCGCTGACCGCGGTAACAGCACGCGACGCAGACGCGAAGTCCACAGACGAGCACGGAGCCTGCCTCGGAAAACGCCCCTTCAAACACCGGCGGGCCGGAGCACCAAGCCGAGCAAACACCGGGACGCATATGTCGACCCAGCCGCGGCCTCACCTCCATGATCCCCGGCTCCGGTGTGTAGACGTTGGGCACGAGCTTGTTGTAGAAGTTGGCCATGAAGTCCTCGATGGGCTCCGTGCCGTAGAGCAGTGCCAGCAGGTTGCGGTAGTAGACAGACTCCTTGTACGAGTCGCCGATCAGGTCGTAGTTTGAGCCGGTGTGCAGCAGTTCGTCCAGCCGCAGGGCCAGGTCACGGTCCTGCCAGGTCACCACGGAGGTCGCTACAGGCGGCACACGCCGCGATGGTCCGGGGCAAGACCGCTCGATTCTCAGCGGGGCGACACTCACATCTTCCGGACGTGAGTCGCGAACGGCGCAGAAGCCTGGTCACGCTCTGGGGGTGGGGTGGGGGTCTCGCCCCGGGAGACGTGCCGGCGGCACGGAGAGAGGGAGCCCCAGTCCCGTCCGACAGCTCCAGCCGCGCTCACTGCAGGCCCGCTTCTGCGGGCTGATTGCAGAACTCGCCGCAGATCCTGCAGTCAGTCAGCTGCTGCGGACTGAAGACATCACTTTCAAGCCAACGGGGTAAACAGAGCTCACAAGCGATGATTCCCCATTCCGCTGAACTTCACGACGACAGAATCTGCTGAAAGCCCTGCAGATCCCCCTGTTGCAGACGAGAGATACCACTTTTGAGCCTTTTACCCCACTTTGCGAGCCAGGGGACCTATATGCGGCAGTTCTAGTTCGCAACAACCCGCGGAGGCGGAATCTGCAGCGGATTCTACTCAGTCTGCAAAGTTTGGCCGGAACTTTAGGCCAAGAGCGGGTTTTCCATGGTTCCATGATGCATCCAAAAAACACTGATGAACACAGCGCTCGGTTTAGTTGACATTTGTCTGCAGAAGCTTGGCAAAATGTGAACGGCGATTGTGGCAGCTGTTGATGTCGCTACAGGCGGAACTGATTGGTGCAAGGCCGTCCAACTTACCTGCAGCTTGTTTCTGCAGATACCCATGGCCGTGGTGAAAAAGAATGTGTCCATGGGATGTTGGATGGTGAAAGTCTTGCCCTGAATCTCGTCCATGATCGTCTTAAGCAGATCAGTACTCGAAGCGCCTGCGAAATGTCATCGAGGAGGATACACCAGGTACGCCGAAATCATGGAAAGAGCATAAAACCTAAAAAAACACGAAACAAACACGGTGCTGTAGAATTCGAAGGAGTGGAATCATGCTCCGGGATAGCATGCATGTAATATACCTAATAATTAACATTTATAACACACACATAATAAAGCGCAATTCTATTTTGTTATCATATCCGTTTATGCATATACTGTATGCGTAATTCAATTGGCTGGCCCTCTGCTCCCATCAGAAGAGAACAACCACTTTCCCTCCCAGCAAACAACGCAGCGTAACGACTCAAGCCAGCAGACCTCCAACGAACGTCATCCCTCCGGTTTCAGCAGACGCGGACACAGACAGGCACTCAGTGAGGTCACTCACGATCCCGGTAGAAGACGGAGAGCAGGAAGTAGTAGGAGGCCAGCGTGGGCTGCACACCGAGCTGGCGGAACTCGCGCCACGTGGCCAACGCCACGTCCCGCGCGCGCCGCCACGAGCCCATAGTCCAGACGGCCTGCAAGACGGCCGAGAGCGTGGCCGCGCCCGGCCGCAGCCCCTGACCGGCCATCCGGCGCAGCATTCCCTGGGGCGGGGCAGGGGCGGTCAGCTAGGGCGGCTCGCACCACGACACAACGACGCGTTCTGGGTACTATCAGGTCAACATGGATTATTACCGTTTAGGGTCTTTCACACCTGGCGAGCTGACTGCGGGTTTCGCAACAGATTCTGCAGTTGTCAGCTGCTGCAGGCTAAAGGCATCAACTTTGAGCTCTTTTTACCAGCGGTTTGACGACCAGCGGGCTAAGAGATGGCACCTCCAGCCGGCAACAGCTGACGCAAGCAGAGCCTGCAGCGGATTCCACACACAGTTCATCCACCTTACATCAAGACCAAGCGGCGTGAGCCTCACCTCCACGTACTCCCACTGTTTCTCGGCGCTCTCCATGACGAAGCTGGCCACAGTGATCATGTAGTTGTACGTCTCCAGCTCCGGCTCGAAGCCCCGATTCTGCATCTCTTCCCAGAGCTGCTTGGCCCGATCAGCCTGACGGCAGAGGCGGCGACAGTGGCGCAGTTGTTAGCCGGGGACGCCCATCGCTGCAGCGGCGCGGTCAGATCGGATCACGCCCGGTCGCGTGGCCCCGGGACAGGCTGAGCGTGCCCGTCGGGTGGGCGGCAGCGAGCGAGAGGGCGGCGATGGAGCACACGGAGAGCGGCCGCCCCCTCGGTCAGCGTCGCGTCCGGGCCCCCCAGATCGGGGACAGCTGCGTACCATCACACTAGCCAACAGGTTGACCCCAGAAGTGAAAAGACAGTCACAAAAGCGCACCGCAGGCACCGAGTTGCACAATATCAAGCTACATCTCACATCTTTTATTTAAAACCGTACCGCGCACTCGACGTGCTGGGCAGAGAACTGGCCGATTTTACGGGTGCCCGCTTTTCATCAATGTGCTAAGTCACAGCTACAGCCAAACTGAACCATTTCCAGCCTTGCGCTCACAAGGTGAGACCAAAAGAAAACCGGGTAAGTTAGTTTCTCCTAATAACGCTAGTGCGCAGGCGGCCGTGCGGCCACGCTCAGCCGCGCGCGGCGATTGCCGCAGGCCGACAGCTGGCCGCCGCTGACCTGATAGAACTTGGTCATGCCCTTGATGAGCGTGTTGTAGGCGCGGCCGTCGAGCGGCTCCAAGGAGCGGAACACTTCCTCGGCCACGCCGTTGTCCCTGCGTGGGAGGCGAGGCGTCAGTCTCGCCGGGGTTGGCCGTGACTGGCCGGTCAGGGCAGAGTACCCGGCTCGTCCTCGGTCCACTCTCGGGGCTCGTCTCGCCACACAATGCGCGCGGTCAGTTCAGCTTGACCGCCGGTGGCAAGCGGGTTCGCCTGCGACGAAACGGACTGCCGAAATGCCAATGAGTCCCAAGAAAAATCAAGTCGCTTTAAATCAATCTAGATTCGTAAGCAAACGGACGCGCGTGGTCTTCAAGCGATATGAAACCAAAGGCCATTCGTGACGGATTGTGTACTGCTGTCACAAGCTGTGCAATGCCTGATGAGCAGACAGGCTCGGAAAACCCGAACCTTGGTAAGCATTTTGTTTTCATTTCGCTCCATTTTGACTGCACAAAAGACATCTTATAAAATCTAGTTTGATTTTAATTTCCTTTTGTTTCGTCTCGTCTACAACGATTTTGTTTCCGTAGTGTGTCAATGCACTAGACTATACGAAACGAAGAAATTACCCGGGAGTGTCAAACGCTTATCAGACGAGAAAAGATGCACATCATCAGCTTGACGGCGTGCGCCGAATTTCAACGATTACATCACTACATACAATGGACTGAGAGCGTCCGGCCGCGGAGCCTAAGTAACAACTTGTCTCAGTAACAACTCTGGCCTTATCAAAACCCGCTGAAAGCCCTACACGTCCCCACCATCCCCTCCCCCTCCCCCCTCCCCCCCCCCCCGCCACGGAGCGGCGAGCCGGCCGACTCACTTCCAGGTCTTGCGGGCCTTGTTGCCGGTGCCGGTGTTGCTGAACCAGCGTTCCTCTAGCCGCTCCTCGTCGAGTGTGTCCTCGCCGTTGTAGAAGCAGAGCAGCTCCAGCAGGGCCTGGCGAGTCTCCCGGCTCAGCTCTGGCGGTCAGGCGAGGGGGCGGGGGGCGGGCATCAGACAGACGGCACACCGTCAGCCGGGCACGGTCGCTCCGCCTCACAATAACGACATACCGGCAGACAGGCAACACAAATATATGCCATCTGCTAATATGTGTCAACAAGCCCTCCAGGCAGAGAATATGTCGAACACTGGGATTTAACACTTATCTCTCTCCCAATATTTTAATTCCGACTGCTCCATCAAAAGAAGGCCCTACCGCACCTCAGAGAGGGATCCTACCACGCCAGCGGTCACCTGCCCGCACTCACCCACGTTCTCCTTGGACAGCTTCTGGTAGACGGTGATGGCGTCGGAGACCCGGCCCTGCTCTATCACCTCCTGGAGCACCGCCTCGTCCGCCGCCGTGTTCTCGTCGTAGACGGGCCGCGGCGCGAACGTCTGCGACACGGGCACACCGTCGCTAGTGTGGGGCACGCGGGGAGGACTTGGGACCCCTAGCCCAGTAGTGCGCGGAGTGGGGACTGCGCATTAATCTAATCAGCTTCCATCTAGCCATCCTAACCACGATAGGGTCTTCGTCACTTTGTCGTTCTGGACGCTAGCGGAAGTGCCTACAACATGTTCAAGACGTACCATGTCATCACTGGGCACAATCACATCATGATGGAATAGATTACTAATACAAGACATCATCGGCCGGCGCCGCCACGACTTCGTGGGCCCGGCCCCTCTGTCCCCGCCGGGCCCGCGCGCCAGCGGAGACTGACCTCGGAGAACGGCTGCGCCACTTGGTGCTCGAACAGCTCGGCGTTGCGGTCGCGCACCCAGCGCGCGGCGTTGCGGCCCGCCTCGCGTGACAGGCTGAACATGCGCTTGTCCAGATTGGAGCCGGGCACCAGGTACGGGTCGTCGTGGAACTTGTAGTGGGTGCTCGTCACGTCCCGCCCCACGGTGGAGCTCAGCGCCTGGGCACGCGGGGCGACGGGGGTCGGTTGTCGGCGGCGACGGCGGCCGCGCCCGACTCTGACCGAGCACCACGTGCTGGCATGATGAGGGGATGATTCACACGAGCGTCGTCAGCGTTTCGTCGGGCAGTAATGGGTCACACTAGAAGCCAGTGCAGTGTACGTAGATGACGTTAGCTCTCTGAGAGTTGCAGTTCGCATATTCAGCAAACAAGAACTTCGCGTCCCATGAATCCAAGTCAGATATAGACATCTAGTTGTTGTAGAGCCCATGAAAATAAATTTGAACGGGTACTTGACAAAAAAAAACAACCCATCAAAGCCCCTGGACAGTTATCACACGGGTCTGATATACACTGTGCGTCCGATTTAAGTTCAATCCAGCTGTGACAATGTCCCTCAGATGAAGACCTCACCTTGAGTATATCGGTGGGTGACCTCTTCACATAATCGGGGATCACGATATCATCGGTCTGAGAATGAGCACCACCCTGACTGTCTGTCGAAACTGTTGTTTGGGATGATGTACAGTACCTTAGTCTCCTGTATCTGCAAACAAATGGTAGAAGTATTACACACATGCATGATAATTTTGGATGCTGGCAGGTAAGAAAATGGAGCCAGCTGCCTTTTAAGTGCAATTAGCTATCACTGAATACTTGAATACAGGCCATAAAATGACCTTAAATTTCACTATCAGCAATCCGCAACATACCAGGGGGCAGGAAAGGCTGGTTAGAATAACAAGCATATAGGGAAGAAAAATATAGACACCAAACACTCCAGCCTGAGATAATCCCTGTCGTTGGATCCCGTTGGGTCAGGACTGCCGACCATTCATTCCTAACTGAATTTTGTGGTCCCAATAATTGCTGAGATCTGGCATCAGCCCTCAACATGCGCTCGGGTGACGGGCCAAACTGACCCCCGCGAAGGTTTTCCGGAATGTTTCCGAACGCAGTTGAGTAGCAGATCGTTCGCCAACAAAAATTTAGATCTACCTTGTAAGGTCGCTGACCTATAGCATGCCAAAGTCGGGCCAGCGAAGGCAATTTCTCGAGAATCGTTCAATCTGATGCAACAACAGAATGTTAGATGAAGCCATACATCTTTGAGACGCTTTCCTAGGCAACACAAATATTGAATGAGCAAATTATGTTGACCTAAGGTTAGGTATGAAGGTCAGGCCAAGGTCAAAACCAACCTGTTTTATTGCTCTAGGGCATGCTGTATCAGACAGTTTCTGGTGATCATTCCGGATTTATTGATAGCAGGAACCCCATTATACATCTTCTGTGGACTTCTTAGAGGTCAGAATAGGCCATTGACCTAAAATGACCCAGGTCAACATTTCATTTCTCAGAACATACCATGTAGAGTAATCTTTTGTCACTTTTTCAAATGCAAAACTCAGATCAGTTTTTTATGAATTTAGTCACCATGACCTTTAAAAGGTCAAACAAGGTCATAGATTAGGATAGATTATGGCCTTAGATTAGGATATGACCTCTTGCTTACAAACAGTTATCTAGGTTTTGGGGACACTAGAGACCAACCTGACATTGGACCTTGTTTGACCTTACTTGAGCCAAAGGTCATGACCTAGGAACCTCAAATTTTGCCCTAAGTGAGTTCACATACAGGTCAACACACCCTATAACTTTGATGTCTCTAGCTTTCTTAGTTCTCAAGACCTCAGGGGAGGGGTCAAATTGACCCCCTTCCCTCACCTGAGCGAAGGGTGTCTAGCCGGCCAGCCGGGAGTGTGTTAAAAAGGTTCAAACATGTGTGGATCCATGGTTTACACCTGAGAGCATGTGAATGCCTGTATGCATCAACTCACATGTTTGTCCATGTCATTGTATGCTTTATCCAGTCAGAACATGCCAGTCATATGTTACCACCATAAAGGGTCCTCAAAATCTGGATTCAGTTCTGATCTATGTCCTTCAGATTCATCAGAACTTGGAGCTTTAATTGTTTCCATGGGGATGCAATGAGGGAGGTGACATATTGGTGAGATTGCAATGTTACTGGAAAAACTGGCTTGATCAGACAGCCTGTGAGCAAATGGTTATAATAACCTGCATAATCTGTATATGTGCTCCTCTAGTCAAGTTATCCAGTTGTGTTGCAGCTTGCTTATTGTCACTTGTTATAGCAGTACCAAAGAGTATAGCTTAAATGCCTTTCTTAAGTACATCAAACTAACTTGATCATGACATCATGATCAATATACCATTACATTGATATTGGAGTGATGTGAAAGCTTCAGTTTATGATGTTTTTACTCCAAAAAACACGACCTGACGTATCCTTGACCTCAAATGACTGAAAGGACATAATGCATGGGGTGCATAGTTTGATATCCTACCAGGGTTCTGCAGACATGGTGAGAACCACAACTTGACCTGAAAGTTTAGGCCTGGTTAACATCAGCACTATGCAGTTGGTTTACCTTGAACAAAAGCCTCTGGCCCTGATTCCACTGAATTTCAGCATCACCCTGCATGTATTTGAGGCCATCATTTGACCTGAAAAAATGATGCCAGTAATTAATAACATAGTGGTGCCAACAAAAATACCACCAATTAAGGGCCAACAAAAGCATAGCATGCAGAGCATCACATCTACCATCTTCCTGATATATAAGGCATTTCATTCAAGCATGTTCTGAAAATGGAAAGCTATTAAGCATCACATAATCTGAGCACAATATGCATTACCAGCCAGAAATTGTTTTACCATTACCAGAAAAAACAGTAGCAGAAGGCACTGATAAATGGTATGCAATGCAGCATAAACATGTGCATTTAAAAAGACACCAAGCACCAGGTGACATTGGCACCAAGTTCAAAAACACAAAAACCTTACACTGACATGATAAAATAACACTGATTAAGATGGAACTTGTCAGTCAACAGCACTATTTATATTTTACCATTTCATTTAACATAGTTTTCCTTTGGAACAGGAAAATGGGCAGCCCACCACCTTTGAATTGTAGCTTGCAGCTATTCCAGAGATGATCAAATAAATACTAGACCGGCGATATGCCGAACGCAAGATTTGGAAAATGGTCAAAGAAATCAACAGGGAGAATAAGAACCCCGTCAAAAAGAGCTTTCATATAGTGTCTGGTGTCCACTCCCAGGGATCCATTTGTTCAAAACGTGGGGACGAAATCGATATAAATAAAACAGACAATCACACACCAAGACATAAGACCATCAGCATAACACATCCCAAACCGCAGACCAGGAGCATTCGCATACCATGCGGCAGTTGCCCAAGACAATCTGCTGTATTGTTTGCTTTAATGCCACAGGTGCGCGAGGCTCGTAGCATATTCACAAATGCATCGTTGTATGGGATGACATAATAAAATACGAAAAGTATGATAACTTGGTTTTGGTAATGACCAATTTTTTCTGACGTAATTTATGTAATAAAATTCATACTTCATTGTATTTGCATTATTTTATTCTTGATATATGCCATAAGTTTGTAGCTTGTTTGAATTGCGTCATTTACTTACTTCGCCCGTAGCCATAAAGTTTGTTTAAGTTTTTTCTTTAGAATTGAGCCCCATTTGAACCAACAACGGTGGCCTCGGTCCGGAATGTGTTGTGTTGCGGTACTGCCGGGATTATCGCGGTCAGATTTGAGTGGGAGATGGGCGGGGAGTTAAGGGCGTAGTGCGAGGGATGCGGTAAAATCGCTATTCGACAGCATTTTTGGGCGGTGGGATAAGGTCAACAGGAGGATGTTAAATGGTATGCTGGGTGCCGACGTCGCCTGATGTATTTTACTGGAGGAGGACATCGGAACCCCGGAATTCACTGTATCGGCTGTATCGTTAACATAACTCATACGCGTAAGAACGTGGGGGAGGTCCGTGGATGCCACGGTACCCACACTTCTTGACAATCCGGGTTGTTAACACTGGCGAGGCATATAGAGAATTGACCCTGAAAGTGCTCTTGACACCCTCACATCCTGAGACGTTATTTACCAATGGACACTATGTTATATCCATTTCTGTGTTTCAGGCTTCTGATCTCAGACTGTCATTCAGAAAATGTGAATAATGACCACACTAGAGGCAGAAAGAATAGAGAAGTATGTCAAGGACAGGGAGCATCAAAATGATGTGGAAAGGGATTTGAAAGTTAATACTTGGAAGGATGTCTTTGCAAAAGTAAGTTAAATGGCATGTATTTGGTCTGGTGCTGTGGATACATGGCTTGGTACTTGTTGAGCTAGAGGACCATTGGCTCCTAAGTTGTGCTGAAAGTTAATCTTTTTTGTGTTCCAGTTAATGTGGGACACAATTTTAAAAGCACTTCCTCAGAACATGCATAAAAGCTGTGCAGAAGCTTCTTGTCACTGAAAGGACATTGTACTGGGGTGTGAATATCATCTTGTATTGCTTTCACTGTCTTGAGATCAGCAGTGGTGGTGTTGTCTCCCTTGTGCCAGCCCTGTCAAATGTGTTATTACATATATGCATCATGCTTCACTTGTCTCCAGAAATATTAATAGATGCTCTGTTGGTGAAGTATGAATAGTTGACTGGTGCACTTCCTCATCATGCCACACTATGCTGTCTAGACTGCAGTCCTGGGGTATAAACTTGCAACTCATGTGAGGATATTTGGCAGTGGTTTCCAAAATGGTGAGCTGATGTTGGGTTGGAGGGTCACCGAGATACAAGCTGATGTTGGATCGAGAAGATGATGAGCCGATGTTGGGAAGGAGGGTCGTGAGCGTGATGAGCTGATGTTGGGTTGGAGGGTCGTGAAGATGGTGAGATGATGTTGAGTCAGGAAATGATGAGCTGATATTGGTACTGAGGGTCGCAGACAGGAGGGTTGTGTTTGTGGGAGGGGGGGGGGGGGGATGGACAGCACCTGAGACAAGTGGACGCTGTTGCAGATGTTCCATTCAACACGTGACTTACTCTATTTCGCCGGTTTTTCCCTGGCTTCGTCTGTGAGGACGGGGCCTGGGTTTTCGACTCGAGTACACATCTCGGAAATTGGAGCAATGTTTGAGACCCATGTGAAACCTGATATGTTCCAAGAACTTGAGGATCAGCCGTTTTACCCTCAAAGACACAGACTATGATCGGATCCTCGTTTTTTTTCTTTGCTTTTCCCCTTCTTCCTTTCGTGTGATGATTGATGACCTTGATTCCTTTGACACGCGCCCGGGTGCCCGGTTGAATACTCTTCACTTCAGTGGGGCTGGGGTCAATTTGGCCCCCTGAGATCTCGGAAAAGAAGGTAGCTAGTAACGCCAAATTCACAGGGTGGGTTGGCCTTCACGTGAGCTCACTTGTGTGAAATTTGAGGTTCTTAGGTCATGACCTAGAGGCCAAATAAGGTCAAACAAGGTCAAATTCCAGTTTGGTGTCGTAAGTGTCTGCAAGCATCCTCATACAATCGCCGTGAAGCCAGATACCTGTTCTGAGCGAAAGGTCAAATGCTTTCAATTAGGGTCAGTGACCTTGGTTGACATTTGTAAGGTCAAGGTAACCAAATATCACGAGATCGTTCCTATGTTTCCATTGAAATACGCGTCAGGGATTAGGCCGGGCGGTATGTTACTAAAAAAGTTAACCGTGGTCGTGTTAGGTCAGTGACGTACTCTGACTTAAGAATTCCATTAAACATGTCTGTTACGTTCCCTGTCATTGATAAATGTGAAATGAGCACCAGAAGCTACCCAACAAACCAAGCTCTCGAGCAAAAAGCAGGCCAGTTTTGACCTCGGTCTGACCTGCCTACCGGACCCTGGGTCAATGGAATTGGTTGTATTTCTAAACTCAAATGGCTTATTGCCTAAGAACCTCTCTCGGATGTGCATGGCTCCGTCTAACGCTCTGCTGCACTACATTGAATGCTTCTTTCAAAAAGCCCTGTGCTGACAGCCACGGCCTGACTTTGACCTGCCATAGGTCAATGGCCTTGTAAGTTACATGTAATTTTTTACGTCAAAAGATCCACTATTCAATTCTCTACAGTGGTGCGAAGTTTGACGCGGCTACGCCGCGCCGTTCAGAGATCATTCTGGAAAACCTTCGGGATTCCTTTTGACTCCTAACCCCACCCAAGCGCGTGTTAAAGCGGTGTCTTGTAGCGCTTGCTTCATAGTATCATGCCAGGATGGAAACCTTCGTCAAAGGACCAAGCGGCACTTGGTCACGGATCATAATTTCTAGTAAACCGTAGAAATGTCTACAAGTTCATCAATTAACACATTGTTCGTGATGCTTCGCGGGATGAGTTCGAGGGATCACGCTAGCAAGGGATTACAGTTGACTGCGTTGGCGAACAGTACCAGTCGCGATCTTTGTGCTCGTGGTGAATGTACATGTCCACACAGATGTCTCAGCATGGGTGCAATTGACCTCGCTGGAAAACTCATTGAGAACTGCACGTAGACATGTGTTCCGTGCGAAAAGTAACTTGCAGTCGTGCTGAACCTGGGTCCTGTTAGCTGTAAACGTGATAAACGGCTGTAATCGTTCGGCGGATCAATCTAAGGATGTGGAGCTGAAGGCGGCCAGGTGCTCTGAACGAGTTTTAAAAAGTTTTGGTTGCTATCACGAACTTGGATTGACGTCATGGGTTTTCTCCGTCTGGAAAAATGCATTCTTCACTCCTCCGCTGTAAGATTATACTCATTTCGGCATGACCAGCCGCATTATGTTAATTTGAGAACCGCTGTGTGAGCCCAGGTGACAGCTGTGATCTATGTCTGAAAATCGAAATTTCTGACGGGAGATTTGATAGCTGTAAGACGTTTAAAAACCCCCATATGTTACTTTCTTGTATACGTACTCGATAAAATGTATTTTCTGGTTACATTGGGAGAAAGTATTTTAAACGAAATGTATAAATAGGACAATGAAGGAGTAAATGATATTCATAGTATGAATAGTACGGGCAAGGAATAAATGATAGTCGCCTGACATCCAGTAACGACCCTTGACATATACAAAAGCGAAAGATGAGTAGCACTGGTAATGCAGTGATAAGCGTCATTGATACAGTAGCAGGGACGCCACCAGAATTTGATGCTACGAAGGAGTGTGCTGGGGAAGGGGGGGGGGTCAGACGATGGTCAAAGAAGCCCATATTGTTATCCTGGGCTCAAACTTCTTATTTGGGTAAGGACCCATGGGAAAATGGTATACATGCCGCCAGCAGGCTTCACGGCACCTCCCCAGGGACGTGTGAAGAATTTCGCAATTGTGTGTGTGGGGGGGGGGGCACTATGTAAAGTTTTTCTTGAAAATCCTGCTTAGCGCACGGCAGGCGCGCGTGCATGCTATCGATTTACTTATTTTTAGCGTATTTTCGCTCATGTAGCAAACATGGCGCAAAATGGTAATGGTAGTCAGTGTGCGCTAGCACCTCAATCGTCGGCCATTTAAAATGCAATCGATTTTATACGATGGGGCACACACCTTTATGGACCACTACTTGAATGTAACCCCGCCTCCCTCCTACCCCTTCCCCACGTTGACGACGCCCACGTCCGTGGACTGCAGCCAAGGGTATGGTTTCTTATTCGGTTGTAGCGAGGATTCCCCTCCCCTTCGCCTCCCAGTTGGGCTCCAGCCCCCCCCCCCCCCCCCCTCCCCCGCTGTCCAACTGTGCGAAGAAAGTGGGTCAAATCCCTGTGGAAATACGTTTATGGGTGTATTTTTGGGGTGTGTCGGGGATATGTCATCATTCACACTGCTCAGACCTCCGCACTACTATTTTTTTCGAAACTACGCTCCTGAATGCGGCTTAGGGTCACAATACTCAAATACATGGTTTAAGAAAGGATTTGCTGCTACGGACTTTGCGACTTTTGTCGTGGAAACTTTTGCACATCGTCCTTTAAGACCCAAAGATTTAGTCATTGAAAGCGCAGAAGAAATAGTTTCAAGATAAAACTGTTCAAGCCATGTTAAACCAGTCGTTTGGCCTGACCCGAAGGGAAAAAAGACTCGGGGTCAGTGGCCCAAGCTGGTTCATTTGGAGTGAGTCTGCCATGTTACGCCAAGAGGAAGAAAACCTTTGTTTATTTATGTTTGGCTAAACCTGCTGTATTGAAAATAATCCGATGACGTTTGCAGTTGCATGCATGCGTTAATGAAAGGCGCGAAGCCACACGTTTTGAATGGTGAGTTGGGGGTACATACAACGAACTTTATTTGCGGTGTGCATGCACTGAGGCCATATCTTCTGGTTCGTCACGAAGGCTCACTACAGGGTTGTAAATGTGGAGCAAACAACGTCAATGCAAGATACCGGCCACTTATTACTGGTGAACACTGTGATTTGTTAAGCAGTAGGCTCCGGCGGTAGGGTTTATCCATGGCGTATGAAGTTCCCAGCCGGCGCTGCACGCACTCCGTGGGAATGCGAAACCACAATTATGGGAATGCGAAAATAACTGGTGGCACTCCTGTTAATGCTTTGTTGCATTTCCATTGAATGATACGGTTTTCTTGTGGGAACGCAAGGAATCGCCCCCAAGATACGGGGAAGCACGCTTGTAAACGCGGAGAATTGCATTGCAGTTTCGCGTGAATGTCGGGACTGTATCGACTATTACCGCGATAGGGCGTAGCGTTTTCACTGCCTGACTCATGCTCAAGTTTGGAAATACTGGGCCGTTTCAGAAAAGCATAGGGGCGATGGGGAAGGCAGAACACTGCCTGACTCAGGCGCAACTTGAGAAATACGCGGCGTTTCAGGAAAGCATAGGAGCGGTGGAGAAAGCGGGGCACCGCAGGCTGAACCACCAGCTGTATGACCAGCAGAATGAACTTTGCGAGGAGCAGAGGCTACTGCAGGTAACGACCCGGCTTGTTTCACACATATTTTGATCATAGTGTGGGTGGTCAATTGTTTTCATAAAGAACTAAATGATAATTATTGTAATGTCATTAGTATGAAGTTAACTTACGGTAGAGGTTCGACGGCTCGCTGGAACATGCTGTAGGTCTTCCTGAGCGGTGAACGATAGGATGTTTTCAGTACTGGACTGAGACGCACCAGCTAATCTCGTCTCAAATGGAAGAGTCCATAGCAGCCGTCGTCTCTTGCTGCATTGTTACGCATCTTCGATGTTGTCGCAACACGTGCGCTGTTCTGGCCCGCAGAAGCTGGATGAGCGCGAGGCTGAGGCCCACCGGGTGGCTCAGGAGACCCTCCTGGCTGAGCAGCTCGCCAAGCTGCGCGATGACAAGTTGCGTGATGAAAAAGAGAGGTAGGGTGAACGGCAATACCATTTCCCTGGAAAGGCGTGGCATTCACGCAAGTTTTGCTGCACGCCATTTGACCAGATGTTCCCTTGCGTCACAAGGGCCACTGAGAACACTACCCGAAACGGGAATAGATGGCGCTGCTGTGCGCTGGTGAAGTGTCATAATGCGCTACCAATATCAGCCAATAACATGTGTTGAGTGTTGGAAGACGGGGTCTCTCCCGAAGCCATCGGCGAACGCTGAATGTTACCCTGATTTAATGGCGCTTATAGCAAATCTTAGATCATGTGCCTTTTTGTCGGATCGGCATTCATCAGTGGGATGGCGACAGCCAACCAGTGAGGGTGGTCGGGGGTGTTAGTCCAACCAGTCGGGATGGTCAGGGGTGTTGGTCAGCTCGGTTCCACTCGTCTGTGTTGCGCCTTACTCTTAGGGACAATGGTTTTCCGCACGCTGGTAAGAAGTTGGTAACTCGGCGGAGCTGTGCTGTCAGAAAAAGACGAGGGAAAGTTGTACCTTGAAGTAGGGTTGGCGGGCGTCATATGCAAGGAATAAGCTAAACCTACGCTTGAGAGGAAAGTGCTTCTCTGCTGCTATCTAAAAAAAAAACTGCAGTGAAGGTGGGTCTAAATGCCAATAAGTATGGACACGTTTTGAATATCACCACCGTCATCGCGCGCGGCCTGGAAGCTAAGCACAGAGCAAATGCTTGGAAGGTCGAGACAAATTCGCCCTGGTGCCTTTTGGCCAAGGTTGGGAGGTGCTGACGAAATAGGATTTTAAATCCCATATGTGCCTCAGCCGCAATCTGCAGCGCTTCCGCTTCTTGATAAGATTTAGACAAACACTTCTGATCGACATGGGGTATTATCAGCTCTCAGCGGGTCGGTACACTAAGTGGTTTGTTTTGAAATCCTACTTAGCGTGGATTTTAGTTGCACGTGAAGTTTGCAATTTAAATCTTATCAAACAGAGGGTTTTTTTAGACCGCAATGAGCGATAAGGTAGAGAAATCACGTAAGTCGCTATTCCAAGTGTAAAATCTGAGCTTTTGAGGACGAGTTTGAAAGACTGGCCTTGTATACCGAATCATACACGCCCGATCTGTTTGCGCACTGTACAGTTTAATTTCGATCTGATGTTAGGCTTTTCTCCCATAGGAAATCAGCGTCTGAAGCCATTCAGGAGTAGTCCAAAGTGCACATTTATAACGAACTGTTCAAAAGTCATCAATTTTGCGGCACACGTCTACGAAGTTACTGCGTTCGTTGTCGAGCGTTCGAACATGCCCCGCGTGTTTCACCACGCCGACCGCCCCAGCCTGAGAACGGCTAGCGTGAGTCGCCGCCGTTATGTTCTCGGTTTGAAGCCGGTTCGCTTTAAGGGCAAACCATTCTGGCTAAGTCCGAGCTCGGTCCGAGTGCGGGCCGCGTGCTGGCCCGCCATGCCCACACAAATAGCGTAAGAGGCCCCGTAAAGGCCGGGCGCCCGACATCGGGCGCGGCGCGCCGGGCGCTGCCGAGTTCTGAATGGGCTGTGGCTAGCGTGACGAACCGCGGTTCGGTATGCCCCAGATTGAATCTCACGGACAAGCGGAGTCCGTTCGCTGGAGAGCCTCGACCAGTTATGTTGATGTGACCATAGCGACAGATTGCGTCTAAAGTGGACCAGCAGGATGTGGAATTGCCCAGTCACTGCAGTCTAACTTTCTCTTGACTTGACAGGGCGGCTTTCTTTTAAACGGCGAGTACAGCGCTGTTAGTGCAAAGCTACAATGTACAAGCTCCCGTTTTTAGGTGTGCCGCTGCAGTGGCCGTTTTGATATGACTGCTGCAAGGAAGGCTGAAACACGCGTTCTTTTCGGTTTTGCTAACGCTACGGACTTGTTTGTTTGTAGCGATTTCACGACAAGGGCTGCGGTAAAAGCACATCCCTGTTCACGTTGCTAGATATTACGGTCCTTCTCGTGTGGTGGCGATGATTCAGAACGGCCCGGGATAATCAGCAATGTTGTCCTGCATTTGTACGGGAACCCTAACGGTGCTTCTGGTCATCAGTCGGCAGCATTTTCAGCAGCAGGTGTGGCACTATCCGCCTCCCAAGTGAGTCATTCATGTAGTGTAGCGCACGGGTATTGATTATGCATACATGTTGTCACACTGGGCTTCATCACCATAGCGTGACTGACAGAAGCGCCTCTCCGTGTCAGAGGAAGAGTCGCCGGACAGCATGACCTTAAACACCGCAAATTACCAGGCTGGACGCACCGACGCTTTCTCACACGCTCTCGAGAGGCCCCGAGCGCGAGACCCACTCTGTCCAGGGGCCTTACGAGGAGCGGCGAGGCCCTGGGCGCACTGTCAGTGGGCGGGTGCCTCCCTCTCGGCTGGTGAGCAGGGCCAGCTGACGCTCCAGACGGCCTCAGGAGAGCAGCGTCATTCGGTCGCCTTGCGCGCGCCCCAGCGCATGGCGTTTTGCCGACACACACACCGCCTACCGGTGGCGGACCCTCCCGGAGACTGTTCATCTTTATCAGTGCTGTACCGTACACTGCTGACTTGAGTCTCAAACTGAAATAAATACAATAAATAGGTAGTAAACTTCACCGTATTGCGGTGGACATGCCCTCTCCAGGTGAGTTATTACATTCTATCTATGAGACCGATATAAATATATATATATATATATATATATATATATATATATATATATATGTATATATATACGATATATATATATATATATAAATATATCACGATATATATATATATATATATATATAACTCAAAGATAACATGTCTGTGGAAAGATAGCGAGCTTTGCGTCCTCTTTAGTGTATTTCTCGGATTTGAGACTGCAGTCAACAGTGTACGCTATACCATACCTCATCTGTCTGGACAAAGTGGCGTGGTGCCAGCGAAAGGAGCAAGTGCCACTGATGTTGTCGCTGTATGTTGATGTGGCGGGCGTAAGTGGCCGATCCCTTTATCGTTGGTGAAATGATCACGATCCACATCATGACGAACCCGCGAACGGGCATGGTTTACCGCTACTGATATGTTGTTCAATACTGCTGTCCATGTTCATGTGTTTGTCTTCAAAACATAACATATATGTTGTTGAATACTGCTATCCATGTTCATGTGTTTGTCTTCAAAACATAGCATATATGTTGTTGAATACTGCTATCCATGTTCATGTGTTTGTCTTCAAAACGTAACATATATGTTGTTCAATACTGCTATCCATGCTTCATGTGTTTGTCTTCAAAACGTAACATATATGTTGTTCAATACTGCTGTCCATGTTCATGTGTTTGTCTTCAAAACATAGCATATATGTTGTTGAATACTGCTGTCCATGTTCTTGTCTTTGTCTTTAAAACGTAATATATATGTTGTTGAATACTGCTGTCCATGTTCATGTGTTTGTCTTCATGTCTTCAAAACGTAACGGATATGTTGTTGAATACTGCTGTCCATGTCCATGTGTTTGTCTTCAAAACGCAACAGGTGTGGGCGTGTATAATTTAGAGTCGGCGCCTAAGCTTAACATCCTATCCGAACCGAGCGGACGCTGGCGTCTACTCACACCCGGATTATTGAACGGCATTGTATGCGACCGCTTTGCCCTCTCGGCCACAGGACCTACACCACGTGGCCTTAAATGATGACGCACAGTTGAGCCGCCACATTCGACGACTGGGCTCTTTTTTAATGCAGCATGCTCAGTAGTGCTGTTTCATTCAGGTTTTCCTTCGTTCGGTTTCGGACGCCTTGTTCCTGCTTGCGATGCCACGTAAGACGTAAATGTACTATACTGCTCTGCTGATTAGCGGCAGTGCCCAGCTCATAGCTCTGCCCCAGCACCTGTGACAAGAATGACTAGGTTTCCACCTCCCAGATCTGCCCCGTCACTGTACATCCAATGGAGAACAGTTATGTGCTTGCATCGCGCTGCGATGTGCCGCTCCTGCTGTGGTGAAACTGTCAAACAAGCTGTAGTTCGCTCCGCTGTCGGCGTCAGATGTTGGCTGTCTGGTCTAAGATACGATGATTTCATTAGAGATTGCCCTGAAGCTCGCGTTTTGGGCTGCATGCAAACTTTTAACGTACGTGAGCAGAGCAATAGCTGCCGAGTTGCCGCGACTTATTTTCCTAATCGTGACCTCAGTTTACTCCTCTCGTGCTTTTAAGTGGTCAATTAGCACTGATAATATATAGAGCCCGTGGAATGCGCCATCTATCATTTTCGGCGCTGAGACTACGTGGCAATGAGAGCTTCAGGTCAGATTGTTGGCTTTGTTCACGCTCCGTGCAAATCGTGACGGAGGTGTTCCTCCAGCCGGTAATGCAGGCGTTTCGAACAAAGTATAAACCTCAAAGTACCCCCCGGACCCGGACGCACTCGCATGGCTGCCCATCCGGTGTGCAGACCCCTCCCACGCTCACACCTTGCAGCCTTTTTGCACTGGTGACCGCACTTCGCAGCAGTACCTTAATGCACCTCACCCTTACCCCCACTGTCCTTCACGTGGGCTGGGGCGAAGAAGCCTTCATGACATTGGAAGCGAATGGTGGTGGTCAAGAACGGCTTGGATCCGTTTTACCACGTGGCATCACACAGCCAGTACCGGATTTGCCTACAAGAGTGTGTGTGTTTCTATGATGGAGATGGCTACGCGGCCTCCCCTTTTCCACACGGCTGTTGGTGAGCGGTGCCGCGAAGCCGGGCCGTGCGCCCGGGCGCGTCTCCACACGGCCGCCGATGACCGGTGCCGCGGAGCCGGACCGTGCGCCGGGCGCGTCTCCACACGGCCGCCGATGAGCGGTGCCGCGGAGTCGGGCCGTGCGCCGGGCGCGTCTCCATACGGTTGTCGGTGAACCGTGCCGCGAAGCCGCGGGATTACGCCGTGAGCGTGGCAGAGCACGGCCGACTCGGAGCTGGCAGGCGGATGCTGTTAAGCTCGGGCGCCGACTCCGGGCCCAGCCGGGCTCTCTTGCTGCACGGGCTTACGGTGTCCCGGCTCGGTGGCGCCCAGTCGGCTGGGGTCCTGGTTCGGGCTCCAGCTAACGGACGCCGAGTCTGTTCCGGGGGATCTCCGTGTTGAGAGGCTCGTGCGTGCGTCTCGGATTGGACTTTGGGACTTCAAACAGGTGCATGATTAATATTCTGCATCGGATGTGGTGTCTGGAAAGCCACGCCAATGTAGGAGTCCTCTGCTACTTAGGATCTGCGAAACGTGATCCACGGAAGCTGAATTTACTCATTTCAACTGAGGAGGCCTCTGAACGCCTCCACTTCCCTGGCATCGGCCAGCCATGTTCAGAGTTCAGTCGTTGCTCCTGAAGACAACCTCAGTCACGCGCTGTTATGAACTTTGAGCCGTTGTGTGGTGTGAAATAGGGAAGGAGCTGGAAAGCTGCATACTAGACTCGTGAGACACCTGAGGTGACAAGAAATTGAACGCCAGTCATCGAACATTTGAAGCTGGAATGAAGCGAGCTGACGGCTTTGATCCACATCGCGCTATGTTGCCAATTCACTTCAGTTTGTCGTCTTATACCGGCAACATAACTGATCTGTTTGTGATCCACTGCTCGCTGCTCTGAAGTACAAACCGTTCGCCGAGCCGCACGTGGCAGGTGCTCGCCGCGCCCGGATGCTGCGGTGTCGCGCCAGCGAGCTTCTGCCCACGCCGCGCCCGAGGGTGTGGCGGAACAGCGATCATCGCCGTGCCTGGTTTCCCTGCCTGTGGCGCCCCCGTCAGGAGAGATCGTTAGTGTGCAGCCCACCTGTGCCCACCTGTGCAGCTGGAGCGTGGTGACTGCCGGAAACCACTCCCTGCAGATGACGGACGTCAGCCCGGGGGTAGGCACACACGTGGGATAGAAGATCGCTGCCTGAATGTCACATTGGACACTCATCTGCGCGCCAGCACGTTGCTCTGTGTTGCCTTTCTGTCTTGTCGGTCCGTATTTTAGGCAGAAAAACCTCGCACGTTGGTAGGCGTTCCCGTCTTGTGGCAGTATCCTCGGACCTCGTCGCCGCCGAAGGTTCCCGGGCTTCACCAGCCGAACGAGGGGTGGTACCGGAACACTCGCAGGAAGCCCGGCTGCAGCCCCGTCGCGTGCCCCGCTGCGCCAAAAATGGCGGCCGCCGGTCGAAAACAGGAACGTTGCTGAAAGCAGGGCAAAATTCCTCCGTCACTTGACGGTTCCCACTACTTTTGTACGATCCCGGATGTGATGCGACCTGTTCGGGCTGATAATGGGCGATTGTGTCCGCTGCTTACGAGGCGGTTTTTAAACTTCCCACTTTTTTTGCATGTAGAAGCTTGGAATTGAGGTACCACGCCGATAGACATCGCGGACAGTCCGTTGTCAGAACGGACACTTTGTAAGGTTCGATCGCGGGTGCGGCAATTGCTAGCCAGCTGTGCTTTCTTGGCAACATTAACTGTTGCAGAAATCGACAATGGGGTGTCAACTGAGGAACTCGGGCCCCGTAAAGTTCGTTGTCAGCCTGACAATTGCCGTTTTAGATACCCATAACTCATCTAGTGGTGCACAGTATTTATAGTGTTCGCTATTCTGTCTTCTAAGCTCCTTTTCATCCAAAAAAGTATGGGGTATGTTCAGCTTGATATTACGAACATGCAGTCATGAACTGATGTGACCCAGCAGACAGGAGTGATTCAGTAATCCGCTGAAAACAACACCTGCAGCAGAATGATCACCGTGACGAAACAGAACGAGAAACTGGTATGATTACTGGGCTTTGGGCTAAGTGCCTCCACCGGCTTGAGGTGCCTGATGTGACTAGTGACGCCTCTCACCTGCGTGCACCCGGGCCTTATCGAACGACCCGATGTCGGCCATCGCCCGAAGGTCAGAATCCGCGGCGAGGTCCTTCGTGCCCGGCTCATGTCCTATTGCCACGACCCGGGACTCCCAGCGTCTGAGGCGTCCTCCAACACTCACGAGGAGCGTCAGGACGTCATCCGTTACGGCCGTGGCGCATCCGGGAGCGGGGGCCGCCGGCGGCGGGGGGGGGGGGGGGGCGGCTCCCCACGGAGGGGGCGCTGGCCGCCGCTCACTGCAGGCGAGCATCGATCGCACACAAACGGCCGCGCAGGCTCCGGGGCGGCAGTTGGCCTCGGACTGTCGGCTAATTGATGTTCAAGGTGAGTCAGCTGAAAGATCTGCGTCTATCGTTGTATGTGTGCCGGGCCCCCCAAAAGTTAGCGGAAGTGCCTAAACAGCAGCGACGTAAGGGCACCACTCGCAGCTCATTCTCATCCACACATATATGCGGCAATTTATTGGTGCAAGACCAAGCAGATTTGTCCGGCATGTTTGTGTCGTCTCGCTTGCGTACTGCCTGGCGTCAGTCGGGGCGGCTGAGCATCGGTTTTTGGAAGACAGCCCGCTTCTCCTCGATGAACATGGGTTTTGAAGACAAACCGCTTCGCTCCTATCGCGCAGGTGATCAAAGTCCATTAGGCGACTTGAAGATACGGGACGGATCGGCGGGCTTTTTACGGCGGGCTCTTTGCATGCCCCGGTTGAAGGTCAACGTAGCATGCTGCGAACCTCGTTCGCCTGATCCGAGATTCCGCAAGATGGGCGCAGGCGTAAGATGCTGAGTGTCGCCGCCGTTTTTGGGAAAGGTATGCTCTGATTTGGCTTCGGGAGATCTGCACCTGCAGGGATCAGGAGCAGTCATTAAGAAATCATCACTTATTCCCGTTGGGCTAGGCATACTCCATTAATGCGAGTGTCGCGAGTTCCTCTGAAGTTCTCCGCGGCGACAAGAAGCACGATATGTTTTGTAGAAGTCGGACTAAAGGAACCAAACATTAGCTGACTTTGGATCATCTTCCCCGAGTGGAGTTCGGGGATACGTAAGTTGTTAAGTGCATTCGTGAGGAACATTATGCATATAGATAAGACAGTAGTAATATACTTATTACTCGTAAAAAAACAGGAGAATGGATATATAGCTGCGTTGATATGTCTGCAATATGTCTATCGAAACGAATAGCAAAACTTGATTCAAAATTGCCTGCCGATCATTCTACTCAATTGTTCTGTGTTTTTGTGTGTTGAAACAGTTAGCCACAGTTTCTACAGGTCATCAACATTCAGGGGATTCAGCAAGGAGCAGTTTCCAGCCATTACTATGATACAGTGCATATCCAGCTGAGAATTAGAATACGCGAAAAATACGCATACATGCCAATTCAGGTAAGCAGGCATCACGCATTGCGCCTCGTTCAAACATTCAAGCGAGTTGAATTAAACAGGCACCACATATCCCGTATGAATTATACATGCAATCGATTTTAATTTGACTGGTACTCTGCACAACGCGTCAAATATTCCCCATATACTTACCTTACTGCCACTTAACACGCTCGGATAATCGGGCATCCTGAGCCCTGGACGTTAAGGTCTGGTCGCCAGCTTTTTGTGGGGATAGATTCACGTATTTTCCTGCCTGGATGGCCCTGTGCTCTGGTGATGATTTTGGGCTGTAATAGGGGCATAGGGTCCATACCTCTCTAAATTTCAGCCTGAGCGTATTTTGTAAAAAAAAGGTCACCAAAACGGGTATTCCCTGTTTTGTTTTTGACTTCTCGCACGTGCTCATTATACCTCAAACGATTAGGGCACATGGACTTCCCGACATAGCCTATGTCTCTCCCATGTTTAGGGGATTACACGCAAAAACGTGGTTTACGAAATTAAGTGTAAACTGTGTGAAAAGCATGGGAGGGACATAGTGTGTGTCGGGGAGTCGATGCGCCCGATTCGTTCGAGATATAATGCACCCCTGCGAGAAGCTAAAAACCAACCAGGGAATACCCCTTTCGTTGGCCATTTTTTGGCAAAACACGCTCAGGCTGAAATCCAGGGAGATATGGACCCTATGCCCCTTTCAGAGCTCGACGTGATCTACAGAGTACAGGACCATCCAGACAAGAGAATAAGTGAGTCCACTCGGCGACCAGACCTTAACGTAGAGGGCTCATCATGCTCGATTATGTGAACGTGGTAAGCGCCTCGATGTGTGATGTGTGCTATCTTAAAATCTTTTACATGCGTTAGTGATACTTGACGCGTGGCGCGCAACGCCTGTTCAGTTGAAATCGTTTGCATGCATGATTAATGCGTGACGTGTACCGGTTTACTTGAAATCGCTTGCATGTTTGGATGAAGCGTTATGCGTGACGTCTGTTTACATGAATTCGTTGGCATGCACATGTTTTTTTCGCATATTCTGATCCTTAGTTAGGTATGCACTGAGTGATCCTTAGTTAGGTATGGTATAAATATATGTCAATTGCTGCTTGTTTAATTCCCTGAATGTCGGTAACCTGAAAGAAATGCGACTCGCTGTTTAAAAAAGCCTGAACAATCGAGTAGGATCATCGGCAGGTAATTCCGAGTTTACTTCTGCTGTTCGTTTCGAGAAAGCCGTGTTGCCCAAATATCAACGCATCTCTGCATTTCCCTGGTTTTCTACGAGGAGTTCGATGTTAGTTCACACTGGCAGTAGGAGGGCTACTGTCAGTGCCCTTTTTTCCTAGAACGGGCAGGTAGAGAACGTTAGACTACGGTGCAATAAAAAAATGTTATCCGTTTGTAATCCAGAAAGGAACGTCCCTGGGCATGAGGCAGAATAAATATGCCCCTGGTTTTTCGGCTTCATCAGCTCTTATGCTGGAATAACCGTCCTTTCAATGTACCAAGAGGCGCTGTTTAATAAAACTTCGAGTATTGTCATAATGTTTACAAATGGTTGTTTATTAGCTTCGTGGAACGAATATCTCCATTTTGAAGGCCGGTTATTCTCGGCATAATAACTCATAATTTGGTAGAGGTCATACCATAGTGAAGAAAATGTCTTGTAGCGCAGAACCCATTGCACCGTAGTGAAAACCACGTGTATTTCCTCGATTGCCTAAACGGTAATTGCCTTTTGGCCTTGGTTTGGCCTGGTTTTCTGTAACTCAGCCCGAGTTGCCGTCCTGTTTTTCCGAGTTCTTGTGTATTAGTGTTTTAAGGCGTGTCGACTGCAACGGTTATTTTGCACCCATTCCCGGGGTTTCGGACTTTAAGCGTTTTGCATTTTTTAACATTCTTGATATGAAGCACGAAGCTGTCTGATTCGCAGCAGCTCGTCGACATGCTGTCCCGCATTACCCGACAGTCGCAAACGCAGATTAAAGCTATGCGTCGGCTCGTAACGACGCAATCGGCATGCCAATGCGCGCGCGCTGTGTTCGCGGTGCCTGACGTACGACATGTCAAGGTGCGGCGTTAGATTAAGGCAGCATGTAATAAGGCGTATGCATGAGCTGTGTATTGTCATCGGGCGAAGGAAGAGCCGGGTAATTCCGGAACACGTCACCTCCGTGGGGCGCTGAGCCGGCGCTGATCTTGACTTACACCGACTCGCTTGCAAGATATGGCAAATACAAGAGGATATCCTGAGCGCAAATCATGACGTCAGCGACGTGGCTTGCGAGTGCAATGCATCACCGTGTCACGCGGTGCTGGAAATACGCGGCCCTTGGCTAAAATAACTCAGTGAAATGGGCGATGACATTGACGAAAGTGGACCCTTCCATTGAGGTACCACAGAACTTAGTGGTGGTTGAATGCAATCTAGGCGAAGAAGCAAACCAATGTGCCTTTTTTATGGTTTGCGCGTCCTGAAGAATGCGATGATATTTTTACCAGTGACGAATTTGGTTTGCGTCATTTGCAGCATAATGTGCGAGAAGGACGGAAGTGACCTGCAAGCGAGCATTGATCAGCGACATTGTTCAAGGGCGTGGAGGAGGAGGTGGTGGCATCGTCATGATGTTTTCGGTCTTACCAACGTCCTGATGTGTACGTGATGTGACGATTGTCCAGCCACATCCAGTGCTATGGCGGCACCCCAGACCAGCGCCAGCGGTAGTTCGTGTGTGTGGCACTAAAGGGTGAGTGCCTCCGCTGGAGACTGCCGCAATTTCACCTTTAGTGGGCGCTCGTGACTATCGCTTTATATGACACTCAGAAGTCTACCTAGGTCATCCACTAGTACAGAAAAAGCGGTTTGTGTTCATTGAACCCAAAGCCTAAAAACCCGGTCAGACCTGTAAATCGCACTGGATCACTTCAAAGGTCCGCGGGGAGAGAGAGAGAGAGAGAGAGAGGGAGAGAGAGAGAGAGAGAGAGAGAGAGAGAGAGAGAGAGAGAGAGAGAGAGAGAGAGAGAGAGAGAGAGAGAGAGAGAGAGAGAGAGAGAGAGATCCACTCACATGTTTAAGAGGCTCATACCCGCTCACCTCATCGCGTTGTCCTGTAGCTCTGACACTTCTGACGCGGGGCAACCATCCCATGCGCTGAAACTAGCGTGCTTACTCAGGTGTACTCTGCTGGTACTAAAGTGAAAGGGACAGCGCGAGATGTTTTCACGTTTAAAATTAAGAAGCTTCAGTGCAACAACGATACTAGCTGTTAAAACTGGTTGAATGGTGTATCAAGCAGGCATTGGCTATGTAGAGTAAGCTCAAGAATCGAGTTTTTTCAATATAGTGTTTGCCAACTCATGATGGCGAAGCAAATGATATATGTTTTGGTGATAGCTGAGTTGCATAGACATTCATGCAATTTACTGAAAAACGATAGTTTGTCATGAAATGTAATAATAATCTTTTACCGCACTGAAATGGAGCCAAAGTAAACCCGCGCAACACAGAAAACGTAACAACAGTGAGCGAGAAGCACGATGGAAAAATTCAGCGGCAGTTGTCAATTCAATGGAAAATCCATGCACTTGAGGACACGAGCTCGACAGCTGTGTCATGTGGTCCGAACAGGACACGCATAATGAAGCTGCTTATACGTGCTTGTACACTGAAACTCCCGTCCCCAAAAATGCATCCCGAGTGGCATTGCTCTTTAATGGATTGATAAGATTGTACTTTGTGCAGTTTGTGCCGAAGGACTTCGATGGGGCGACACCATGAAGTCCCAGTAGCTGAGCGCATCCTAAATCCCCAGTGACGCACGGACTCCAGTGGTTCATGACCGAAATGGGTACGCTTTTGTCGTGCGTCGTGAGCTGGTGGGTGCAAAAATTAGTGGCTTTTTTGGAAGTCTTTCCATAGCAGAAGTGCTGCGACGACAGCAGAGAAGGCACTGCCCGGCAGCGTGGTGGTGATGCGCCGCCGTCTGCCCGGCAGGCAGCGCGTGCGGCAGGAGTCGGAGGAACTGCAGCAGCTGGAGCGCCAGCTGTACCAGGCCTACGTCAACAAGGAGCGCCACCTGCAGCTGCAGCAGAAGCGGCTGGAGAAGCACCGGCAGCAGGTGGGTGTTGCCGCCGCGGTCACGGCCCGACCAGCGCCGCTCGGCCTCCAGTGCGCTGGACACCGTGTTCTGTTGCTGCTGTTGGAGCCGTGTGAATGTGTGTTACGGGGCCAGCAGGTGGCGCCGATCGCTGTGTTCTGTTGCTGCGGTTGGAACTGTGTGAATGTTTGATGCGGGGCCAGCAGGCGACGCCGGTGCTGTGTTCTGTTGCTCTTGGAGCTGTGTGAATGTGTTATACGGGGCCAGCAGGTGGCGCCGGACGCTGTGTTCTGTTGCTGTTGGAGCTGTGTGAATGTGTGTTACGGGGCCAGCAGGCGTCGCCGGTGCTGTGTTCTGTTGCTGCGGTTGGACCTGTGTGAATGTGTGTTACGGGGCCAGCAGACGGTGCCGGTGCTGTGTTCTGCTGCTGTTGGAGCTGTGTGAATGTGTGTTACGGGGCCAGCAGGTGGCGCCGGACGCTGTGTTCTGTTGCTGCGGTTGGAGCTGTGTGAATGGGTGGTACGGCGCCAGCAGGCGGCGCCGATGCTGATGGTCGCACCGGTTAGCCGTGGATGGCGGAGGACGGCTAAACAACGCCGTGGTCGGTGGAAAACTGCGCAGAACTGGCATCGCTGGGACGTCTGGGCCGTTATGCAACACCTTACTGTCGTTCTCCGAGGCTGCCTCGTGTTCGTAGTGCCCGTGGACCTTGAAGCCGTAAATCCTCAAAACCCCCCTGACCACTTCGAAATTCGTGACGATCTAACTGAAACTTCGACCTTGTGGACTCGACTGACGCGGGAGCCGTGAACCTGTCTCTGAATCCTTAATCACACTAAGTACCTTCCCACCATCGGGATGTCCCTGGCCATCTAAATGACCTTGGGGTGTATCATTAGCCATTTTGTTTCCCTGGCGGTTTTAGATGAACGGATCAAAAGGGGTGTTTTGACACGCGCTCGTGTAGGGGGTCAAATTGCCCCCCCCCCCATTAACTCCCCGAGGGTTTTTCGGAATGGTTTCCGAAGGGCGCGGCATAGCCGGGACAAATTTTGCATGGCTGTAGACAATTGAATAGCGAATACGTGTGGTATAAAAAATTATGTGTACTTCGTAATGTGGCTGACCTACGGCAGGTCAAAGTCAGACTATAGATTCAGCGAAGTCGATTTTTAGGGAATCGTTCAATGTGATTGAACAACGGAATGTTAACCAAAACCATGCATCTCTGCGATACTTTCTTAGGCAACACAACACTTGAATGACCCAATTCCATCAACCTAGGATTATGTATGAAGGTCAGACTAAGGTCAAAACCAACCTGCTTCATTACTCTAAGGTTTGTTTTATTGGGTTGTTTCTGGCGCTAATTTTATTTTTTATAACAGAAAACTCATTAGACATTTTTCATGAACTTCTTGAAGGTCAGAATAGGTCACTGACCTAAAACGACCATGTTAACGTTTTGTTTTGTGGAACATACTGCCTGACGAAATCTTTGTCGCTTATTCAAGTGCAAAACTCAAAACAGTCCTGCATGATTTTGGTCACCATGACCTTTGAAAGGTCAGACAGGTCACTGGCCTAAAATGAGCGTGTGCCCTTTTGCTTAGAACAGCTGTCTAGGTTCTGGGGACACTTTGGAGACCAACTTAGACTTTGACCTTATTTGACCTTATTAGACCCGAAGGTCATGATCTAGGATCCTCAAAATGTGACCTAGATGATTCCACGTACAGGCCAGCACATCCTGTGAATTTGGCGTCTCTAACCCCCTCAGTTCCTGAGATCGGTGGGGGTCAAGTTGACCTCCCACCCGAGCGAGTGGTATCGGCCACGTGGGCGCGCGTTAGGAACAGGCGATAGCTGAGGTCATTTGTATGGCAAATGTACTGCCACGTGTCTGCGGCGTGGTATCGCATTTTGCGTTGCACCTGCGACGTGGTGAGGTAATCGTTGGTTCTGACTTACTTGAAGCGTTAAGTGACTTTTCCGCGAGTTTTTCCCCCAACCCTTGCGCTCGTTATGCATAATTATTGGTCCATGAAATTACTGAGAATTGCCGCAAGCCTGACGCGATTCGCACGAGATTAGCCGTGCTCGGTCACCAATCGCTTGAAGTTCTCCTCACTCGCACAGCTCGCTTTCCCATTATCAGCGCGAACCACGTCGTGACCACCTACTTGTGGTCTTGGCCGCTCATGGTCTGTTGGGTTGATCTACATCCGTATATTACCATCAGAGGACGTTTGGCCTCGGGGTTGTAATTTTACATTAACCTGCCACCGGGTGCTGTACTCACTTCCATTGATTTTCTGTGAGAGGCTATTTAAGGTTTATTTCTAGTATTTTCGTAATCAAGATATCCCTGGATCGTACGAACCCGATGCATGCCAATGCGTTTGTTACCAATTCATTCATGACGTCATGGGCCTGTAATTTTTCCCAAAATACTGTTATGAACTGACAATTTTGAAAGCATGCGACTTAATGAGACTGGGATAGGTTAATCCTCGCCTTGATTCGCCGTTTTCCACAACGCGTACTGATATTGTGGGGGGGGGGGCATGTGACCCATTCTGCTTTTCCAAATTAAGAATGATAAAGCTTAATAAAATTTAAAAAAACAGTGGCTTGGTCTGAATGACCTCTAACGGTTGGTTTTACGTTTTATGTTCCGAGCTCAATTATTGGCCAGATTATGCGAGATCAAAGGTCAAATTTTCCTGAAATTTTATCTCAGCTTCACGTGCTCACGTACGAGAGATGCCACATAGCGTCACGAAATGCAAACGGGCGTCTTCTTTACATACACCATACACCATCGCATTCTTGAATCGTGAATACAATAGTGTATGGTTTTACGTTTCTTGGGCAAATTTTTATGGTGCCGGGATCGTCGAGTGCCGCCCGCCGCAGGCCGCTCGCGCCGGCCGTGGAGCGCCGTTTACTGTTCTTAAAAAGACAGCCGCTGCTCCGAAATCAGAAATGACAGGGACAGGTTTTTGGCGTTAAAATACGTGCAATAGATGCCCCATAGGCTGCTGAAAACTTAGGCGTGATTGTATAACATGTCGAAGAGGTATCCTGAGAAAACCTTACAGGGCGGGAGGTAGCATTGACCCCGTCTATAAGGGCGAGGGTCAATACACGCAGTGACATGTTGGGCTCCGTAAAATCGAAAGATGTATAGTGACTCACGATATTTGGACGTAACCTGAAATGGCTTGCGATTGGGCTGACGCCCATTAAGCCCGTGACACAAGCTGTGGGGGATCAGCAGAATGAAGACCTAAAGCAGCATGCACAAACAGGAAGGAAAATCAGGCACCAACTTTGCTACAAGAGATGACTTTGTGTCGTCATTTTGACGTGGCTGCTCGGCGCCTGGCCTTTCAGTTCAATCACCATTGTTGACCAATGTTGATAAACCAAGAATTGTTCACTACCCGTCGATTTGATGACGCCATATTTGCATGACCTAGGAAGACTTGAACTCCATTTTGGGGCACGAGGTGTCTGGCGCGTGTGTTGGTGGGTACCGGAAATTGCAGATTGCCAGCGCCATGTCTGCCGGATTTTTGGTGGCAAAACAGAAGAGGGAGCCGTTAAACATCCCCACCCCTTCTGCGCAAATTAGGGATGAATTGGATTGGATAGGTCGAGCCTTTTCAGTGTTTCAGCTCCTAAACTGAAGCCAGGTAGCAAGTGCGACGCCGCCGGGGATGCGCTGGCGGATGAGACGAGCTCGGTGAGTGTTTCAGCTCTTAAACTGAAGCCAGGTGGCATGTGCGACGCTGCCGGGGATGCGTTGGCCGATGAGACGAACTCAGGCCTGCCAAGCCGGATGTGAAGCGCGTCTGATTGATGGGCCCAGCCGTCTGTACTGCTAAGCAGACCTCAGGCTTTGTCGCCTCATTCGCTGCAAGGTTATCGCCAACGCTGGGAATGTGTGACTTAGAGCGTGCGGGATCAGTTCGTGTGTTCTGACTTAGGATTTGGGACATGACCGGATGTGTGGAAAGCGCTCATGTGGGACGCAGTTAACCATCGATGGGCTGTCCGGAATGATGCGACAGTAAGCCCAGCTTATACTCTATGACCCCGGTTGTATCAAAGCTGAGATATAAATCAATGGCGCAGTATTCCCCACATTGTTTTTTTTACACAAAATGAGTGCAACTAAGAGCGAGGCTGCAGTTCCAGAGAATTCAAATGCCAGCTAACGGGATTTACTTAAGTACCAAGGTCCTGACCCGGCCGGGCGTGGCACGCTTTTGACGGGCGTTTTTGCGGACGCTGATTGCACTGCCACGCAGGTCTCAGTAACAAGTAGCACAATTCTTTGAAAGTTGGACTGTATATGTGCAGCTTGTTTGCGTCCAAACTAATGAGGTAAAATACTTTCACAACATTGCAATATCGTCGTAATTTTACCCCTCTCCCTCTCCCGCGGTTGCGAAAAGCTGAGACAACTGGCCAAACACAATGCCCGATCTCGGTGGTCCTTAATCGCAGCGACACGTGATTAGCATATCCCGACCAGGAAGGAGCAGCCAATACGTGGGCAGCAGCGTGGGCCGGCGCCTGCGGCCGGTCCCACGCCGTCGGGTGCGGGCCGCGGCAGCCGACGCTTTTCCACTTTTTTCACGCTTTTTGGTTTGGATGATGATGGCACCGTTTGCAAATAGCCAGCTAATCTAAACGCAGTCCAACTTATAAGTGCATCAGCAGTAGATCAGGGAGTGGCCGCTGTCAGCTGTTCCAAAACTGGCCTTGAATACAACACGCCATGCTACAGGTAAACTGGGCCTTGCAAACCGCATGGGCGTGTTGCCCGGTTCGTTGCGGCTATTATTCACTCAGGCACAGAGCTAATTGAGTTTGTCGCAGCACTGGTCACGCTCGCGAAAAATGCAAGCCATTCAAAATGTGTTAATTTCGTCTGTTAGAAGTGCCTGGTATCGCGAAATTTATGGCCAGCCTATTTTTAACTCATGCCACTTGTAAATGCGTGCGCGAAAGCGAAACGTCAGTACGCACCACGCTTTCACGTGCATCTGCTATGCTCATGAAGGCAAGACATTGCAATGCATTAATACGACCTATTGGTGTGTGTGTGTGTCCAAAGCCAACATGCTTCCTTCGCTTACGTCTTGGTATAGTCTACATGACGATAGCTTCATATAGATCACATTATATATTGCACGACCAAGCTATTCTGGCTTCATCCCTGTCCCCACTTTATCAGCCAAGCCGGTCTGAACGCGGCGCTTATCGTGCACGGCCGTGAGGGCCGCGCGGCGTCCGGCCGCGTGACGCGACCATTCATCACGCGGCGGCGTGACGTCGTCCGGCGGCCGTCACGCGGCGTGACGGGCGCCATCTGTCGTGCGCCGGTCGGCGGACTGCGGCCACCCGGACCTGCCGTAAATCCCGACTCCGAGTCGCGGCCGGCGACGGCGGCGGCGGGGCCGCGGCGTCCGTCAGCCGACACGGCCGCCCGGCTCGGCGCGTCCACGACGGGCCGTGACGTCACTGGGACCGCTCGCGCCAGCTCTCGGTGACACCACCGCCACCGCAGCGGGCCGTCGAGTACGCCGCAGCGAAATGGATAAGGCCGGATTTAGCGGCCGGTTTGCTGGGCTCCAGTGATGTTTTGACGTGTGATATCTGATGATCGTGGGCGTGCCAAGCAGATGAGTAGCGTTACGATTTCGCAAACCGTGTCCGCGGTATAAGGTCAACGACCTCGAACGACTGTTGGATCGACTGACCTCGGGATTGCCGCTGTAAAAACTGCGTCACTTACCCTCGCGGTCGTGTGATAAGTCGATGCGTACGGTCCACCGAGAGTGAAGCTGTCTTTTGTTCCAACTTTGTAAGACAAAACACGATGCAATGGCGCTATGCATGGCTGTTCTTGGCGACGTCATGTACGGTTATGCAGTGACGCTGTACATGGCTGTTCTTGGCGACGCCATGTACGGTTATGCAGTGGCGCTATGCATGGCCGCTCTTGGCGACGCCATGTACGGTTATGCAGTGACGCTATGCATGGTCGTTCTTGGCGATGCCATGTACGGTTATGCAGTGACGCCTTTCATGCCTTTGCCTGGCGGCGCTACGTACGGTTGTGCAGTGACGCCAAGTACAGTTAGGCAGTGACGCTATGCTGATTATGTAGTGGCACTAGATGGCGTCACTGCACAGCCAAACAAGGATGCAAGGTGTGTACTCTAAACGCCGACAATTTGCCGGACACGGCGCTGCGCTGTTGTAACGAGCCGCTCCTCCACCGACTCGTGAGCACGGGCGGTTCTCTGGCACGTGGCCCAGCGGCGTGCGGTAAGCGCTAGTCTCTGACGGGCCCGGCCGCGCCGCCGGCGCTGGTCACGGCACGCCGGCACCCATCGCGCTCGCCCTGTCCTTGGCTCGGGTCGACCCCCCGCGTCCGGTCGGGTCAGGTCGAACGGCGGGTCAGGTCGAACGGCGGGTCGGGTCGAACGGCGGGTCGGGTCGGGTTAGGTCGGCGGGGGGGTCAGGTCGGCCGTCGGGTCAGGTCGAACGGCGGGTCGGGTCGGGTCAGGTCGGCGGGCGGGTCGGGTCGGGTCGGGTCAGGTCGGCCGTTGGGTCAGGTCGAACGGCGGGTCGGGTCGGGTCAGGTCGGCGGGCGGTTCGGGTCGGGTCGGGTCAGGTCGGCGGGCGGTTCGGGTCGGGTCGGGTCAGGTCGGTCGTCGGGTCAGGTCGAACGGCGGGTCGGGTCGGGTCAGGTCGGCGGGCGGGCGGGCGGGTCGGGTCAGCCGTCGGGTCAGGTCGGCCGACGCTTTGTCCCCGGCTGATCAGTAGTGAATCGTCAGCCCTGATCGGGTCGCTCGCAGCTGTCTGTTACTGCTGACCCCCTCAGAGGACGTTACGGTACAGACGTTACGAGGCGTCAGTAGCCAGAGAGGGGAGCTAGTTATATGGTGCTTCGGCATACCATTGGTCCTCTGTGATGGTGACTTCTCGGCGCTCCGTATGGAGTTAGCACCATCGCAGTGACCCTTTCACAAGCCGCAGGTGAGCATTTGTAGCCTGGTGCGGACCCAGCAGCCCGCGGTGCCGTCGAGTAAATGCGCCCATGATGAATGCCGCTGCAGCAGGGCCAGGTGCGTCGACTGGGTCCTACCAAAGGGGGCGGGGGCAGAAGCTGCTCTTCAGTTGGGCGCTCGGCCGGGATAGGCGATCGGGGAGCGTCGTCAATCGAACGCCCGGCCGGGGCAGGCGGTCGGGGAGCGTCGTCAATCGAACGCTCGGCCGCGGCAGGCTGTCGGGGAGCGTCGTCAGTTGAACGCTCGGCCGGGGCAGGCGGTCGGGGAGCGCCGTCAGTTGGGGGAGGTGCAGGCTCGGGTGGGAAGCGGTCGTCAGTCGAACGCTCGGCCGGGATAGGCAGCCGGGGAGCGTCGTCAGTCGAACGCTCGGCCGGGGCATGGGGCCGGGGAGCGTCGTCAGTTGGGCGCTCGGCCGGGGCAGGCGGTCGGGGAGCGTCGTCAGTCGAACGGTCGGCCGGGGCAGGCGGTCGGGGAGCGGCCTTGTCCTCACGAGTGCTGCCACTTTTGAGCTCGCAGGCTTGCAGAGCGAGGCTTTAAAAGCCCGCGGGGCTTCTAGTGGGTAGTGCTTACCACGTTCCGGGCATTAGTAAGTATTTTACACATAAAATCCTTCTTGTGTTTTCTTGTCCACCATTTTATACATAATTAACGAGCATTCGTCAGTTATAAGTGCCAGTTGAAAAAACTATTTGTTTGCTCACAAATGATAAGAAAGGGAAGTAACATTTCATTTTAAAGTTTTACATCCATACAATGCATGCCATTTCATAATTAATGGCGTGCTGTAGCTTCAGGAGCAGAAGACCACGGCTTAATAACCGTCCGCAAAGTATATTTGACCCCAAAGGAAGGGATGAATATGTTTAAAGGTTCCTTACAGCTACGATGTTGGGTACGTGTGCCTGGAAATGCAAAATAAGACTGGCGGGCCCGTGCGGGCTTTTTGGGGGACACCTACCATCCTTGGTGGGTGCGAGCTTTCAATTTTGGGCGCTGGCGAGTGCGGGCATTCCAAATCTCAAAAGCGGCGGCTTTAGTCGGCACCCACCACGACCCAGCCACGCTGTTTCCTGCACTGGCATGCCTCTGGTGATGTGGTTGGTTGCCCGCCCGCCATGCCCATGGCAACGAGCAGCGGGGGGGGGGGGGATGCGCGTGCGCCAGATGGCGACGTTGTGCGCCGAGAGTGACGCGTGCTGCGGCCCAGACCAGACCTGTACGGGTGCTGCGTGGTGGGTCGACTAGGGCGACTTCCGTGTGAGTTCGGAGCTCTTATGCTGGCAGTGGCCGACCTTCGATGCACCAAGTCGCAATGGATAACCACTACCTCCTGCTGAAGACCGATAACCGTCGGCATAGGAACTCTGACCTCATAATGCGGGATGGCTAGTAGTTCAAGGCCTTTCTTGGTTATATAAGTCGCGACGTCCGGCAGCGCATGCGACCGGTGGAGACCAGCTGTGCTGGGCGCGCTATTGCGGCAGCTGCCGTACCCCGTCCCCAGCAGCGGCGACGGCCCAGCACGACGCGGATGCGTCAGGTCCTCGCCTGGTACGGTCCTGGTGCGCGCCCATGTCTTCCTTTCCTCACCTGGTACGGCCGTGGTGTACGCCCGCGTCTCCCGCTCCTCGCTCGGTCAAGGTGTGATGCATATCCGCGTCTCCCGCTCCTCACCTGGTCAAGGCGTGATGCATATCCGCGTCTCCCGTTCCTCACCTGGTCCAGGTGGGATGCACGCCTGTGTCTCCCGCTCCTCACCCGGTCCAGGTGGGATGCACGCCTGTGTCTCCCGCTCCTCACCTGGTCCAGGCGTGATGCACGCCTGTGTCTCCCGGCCCTGATGACCCCCGCCACAGGTGGGCGGACGCCGCCGGCTCGTGCAGAGATAGCGCCAAACCGGCGGTCGGCGCCGTTCACCGCCGGATGGCGGGGGCGACAGCCGGACGGCCTGTGTTCCTTCGGACGACATCTTCGGACGGCACCCTCGGACGCGGCGGAAGCGGCGCCGTGGTCGGGCCCACGTGGGTGGGGCGGGCTGCCGTCCCGGCCGGAGGCGGGAGGAGGGCTCGCGCGCCGGCGGCTGTGCCGAGGTGGCGGCTCGCGTTAGGGGCGTGTGGAGGGATTGTCGAGTACCCGCCGCTCATGTCGCCACCCCTGTATGACTCTGCATCATCCGCCGCTGATCCTGGTCTCCGATCACGCTCGTGCTGTTTTGCACGAGCGTGATCGGAGATGGTGCGAGAGTGGACTGGAGACGCGTCGTCGTCTCGTCGCAGTGGCGGTGGTCGGAGAGCTGACTGCCGCTGCGTCTGTCCACCGCTGTCATCGTGCTCACAACTGCAGGCGTCTGCCGGCGGCGAACGCCGTCGCAGCCGGGTCAAAATGCACACCTCGACCCCCACCGTGCCGTGGTGCCTCCGTTTTACCCCCATGTGCTCGGATGTCCGCGAGAGCCGGGGCGCCGCCGGCAGCCGTGTGGCCAGCAGCTGGCCGGGGGCGCGCCGCCCGTCGGCCGCCTCGTGCGCCGTCCGCCGTAGCGCCCTATCTGCGCCATCGCCGCCCGCTAAGGAGCAGGCGACGGCCGGCGATGTTCCATCCCGGATGCCGCTCTGAGCTGACATCACCTGGCTGGTGGCGGGCCGCGGCCGCGCGCGAGCGCCGACCGGGCGGCGGCAGCCTTACCGGCTGACGGACTCGTGCTCGGGGTCCCGCTGACCGCTGACGAGCGCGCGTTCGGTTTCAGATGGAGAAGGAGCGGGAGCGGGAGGCGCTGGACGAGTACAGGAAGAAGCACGACTTCGAAACGCAGGAGAAAGAGCAGAAGAGGCTGGTGGAAAGCACCAGATACCTCGAGGTGAGGAAGATAGGCAGGACAAACGGAGGATGAGATAGGTGAGAAGACAGAGGGGGCGTGACGTGCCGAGACGAGATCACGGAAGAGGAGAGATGGAAAAGCAGGTGAGTCGAAAATCGTGACGGGTAACAAAGGGAGAAAGGCGATTCGCGATTTCGGTTTGAGCCACGGCTCGGGAAACAAACCTGAGCCTGTACGTGATTGACGAGGACCAGCCAGTGACAGGCGCTGGGTATGGCCGCGGCACGTCAGTCGGTCGACCTTCCACTACGTGCCGAGCGAGCAGGTGGTGCCCACACTAGCACGGGGAGACTGTCCAGCTGGAGCCCCCTGTTGTCGTGGAGTAGCGACCCGCCTGTCCAGGACATGCTGGGCGACTACGGGCGCGTGTTGTTTGTAAGAACCTTCGTGAGCGCTTGGCGGCTCTGCCTTTGATGGCCATGGGATGGAGGACCATTGGGCGAGCGGACTTGTTAAATATAAGGATAGTGGTACTTAAGCTTCCGGCGCATTGTTATGGTACCCTGGATGCGAGATTTTGCCGTGCCCGTATTTAACGGCATGTATTTATTATCAGTCTTCGTATTAGCCATTTAACTGGCATCGCTTGTAGACTGGCGTGTCGGCGATTCGATTAGCATCGGCGTTAGCATGTGAACTGCATCAACCCCAAACGACGCCACGTAGGTTTGGATGCATCTGGTTTGCAAACGAGCGTGTACATGCATGGCGAGCCAAGCGGGGTATTGTGCGGGAAGTCCTAAGGCCGGCTGGCCGGCGTTTGTTGCCATGTTTCCTCCCTACCCGGATATTTCCGGGCACCGCTAGTCCTAATTCTGGTCCGCATCCTGCAAGCGTTTCGAAACGAGCCGCATTTCGCGGTGGCACCAAATAGACTTCGTGTAACTTACGCCACTGGACGTGAAACGGCAGGATGCTATTCTGCGAATCCGGCCCGCACGCTCGTGATATTAGGCCTGCAATTTGGGTGGTGTTTTGTTATTTCTGGCGCAGGTGCCGGCCTCCACTTTGTGAAAACGTGCGCGGATATTACGTCTGCGTGCGGCAATCATAGATAACAGTGTTGGAACCGGCAGAAGCACTTAAGCACTTCCTACAACTGGATCCCACTGACCGCCCCATTGCCTACAGATGCTTAGCACCGTGAGATCTCGGGACGTCGTAGTCTGTATCCGGGTTCAGGCGAGGTTGCTGCATCCACGCCCATTCGAGTGGTATTTTTCCATTTCGCTGGTGCCGCTCTGCATGGGGTGGAGGTCTCTCCGTGGGCCCTAGAAGGTCGTGTTAACGCTCGGTGACTCACGGTCGGCGAGGTTCTGTATCCGATAACGAGGGTTACTTAGACTGCGCACCACGCCAGAGCCGGCGGAAGGGCGAGCTCACGCAGAACAGCCGCCGTCAAGGTCGCGGCGCGGCTGCGACGGGGCGTCGAGGGCGGCGCGTGCCTCGCCGGGGCCCTTGGCCGCGAGTCGGAGCCGACGAGGCGGGTGGGATGGCTGGCCGCCGTAGCCTCCAGAGATAATGGGTGACCACGAGTCGGTGGGTGGAAACAGGTGCACCTCTCGTGTTGCGCTGCTGGCAAGCCGCGGTATTTCACATGATCGGTTTAGACCCTGCATTATGCTTGTGCCGAGCAAACCTTGGATGTTCCCTCCCACGTAGCACAAAGCCAAACGTCAAAACTCCCGCTACGCCTGGAGCGGAGAGGTGCCGTGACTTGATTGGGCACCATTTGTCACCATACGTGACAGATTGTGCGGAGCCCTGCCGCGGCGAGGCGGCCGCCACTCTCGCGTTTGCCTTGCTGGAGGTGCACCTTCCCACTAGGGCAGCTGCGGCTGAGCGGCGACAAGAGCCACAGAAGGCGCCGCGACGCCTCTTGGCTGCGCTGATGACGTCGAGTCGCGTATGTGCGGTCACTCGGACTGAGATACGGTGTGCTTCCCGCGGACCACCCGCCCGCAAGGACAGGGCAATAAGCTTGTCGCCGGTGATGTCTCACACTCGCAATGCAATAAACTTGTTACATTGGAGTTCCAATGTTTCTGTGCTCCAGAACGTAGCCGATCGGAAGATGATTGTGGATTTGTTATCCAGTGATGAAATGCAACCAGTGAAAAGTTTTCCTAGTTCTGCCTTCATTTGCAGCGTGTTGATCGGGCTAGAGTCGCTCCCTCGCGACAGGCGCAATGACGCGTCACGTGAATTCCACATGGGATAAATATGAGAGATCGCCATCTACTGAGGGATTTAACTGAAGTCCCTCATTCTTTTCGGTTTATGAATAGCCCTGGACGCGAAGTGTCCGCTCATCTCACTGCTGCCCGCAAGTAGCTGGTCTGTCGCGTTAACATCAGATGTCTTGTGGCGGCGACGGCTCCGGAGAAAAACTTCAATGACGCGTTCTAAATTTATCTACATGTAAGCGCTGCGTGTCACGCTGTCCGACGTTAAACGGGTTTGGTGCTGGGTACACGACCGGACCTCGTGGGACCACCGATCAGCAGCTGGCTTATCCCAGCACGCAGCTGTTCGTTTCCTTAGGATGGATTTGTACAGGGCGAGGCGCCACAGCATGCTCATGGGGCTGCTCGTGTTCCTCCGTGTCTGCCTGTGTGACGAAAAGCTTCCTCTTTGAGTCAGTGCAAGAGTGATGAGCGTTTGTTGCAACAGTTGGCCACCCCGGACGGAACCGCAGGATTTTTGCCGGCTCTCGCTGCAGTATCCAATATATCAGTCCTTGGACCTGTTGATACACCCGGGGAAAGCTGCAGCAGTCCGTCATAAACATGCTTGCTCAGCGTTTTCGGGAAGATCGGTGTGCTGTTTTGTCAAGTCCAGCCACCGGCGTCATGATCTGTGATCGGTATTTTTAGAAGCAAACGTGGTCATGATGTGCAGTTTATCGTCCTGTGTTATTTCTTCCTCCTTACGAATGACCCTGAATTGTTCCGATCTTTCACGACTAGTGTGTATTACTAGGTACGAGTATTGCAAGTCTCTTTTGCCTGTGTGGCTAATGGTGTGGGTAAGTACCATTTGAATCAAATTTACCTTGAAAAAGACGTTTTATTTTTTACAGTGAATGCCTCACCATCATACCGAAACATTTCCTGATGTCATCCTTTCTAGGTGCTGTAAATTTGCATTCCGAAAAGCCATTTAATAAGGAACAATACCGGGACACCTGATACATTGATACTTTCCCACTTCGCCTTCTGCAGTGGATTAAAACGCTCCATGAATTACGGCAATGGAAAGGGGAAGTCCTTGCAACGGTTGGGATGCCGCCTGAATTAGTTGAGTGTTCGGTAACTTTCTACCTGTTAAACCAAAAACCCTGCTTTGTTTGACTCAATATTTTGTAGGGACTTGGGCTACCAAGAGTTTTTACACCTTTCTCTGCCGTGGTAAGCAAAAATTGTATCCCTTAATGCGTTTTTTGACCCCAATAAAACCAAAACATCCCAATTATTGCCCTTTTACCCCTTGCCTCCGGTTCCAACGCTTCGGATTAAAACGCTGCCATGATGAAAGCACCCTTAGGTGGGACTCACCCTTATTGTGCCGTGTGGGCGTCATTATTTCATAGTCGGCAGGCATGTGTACCGCTTGGCGATATATCCGTGTCCGTGTAAAGGCCAAGAGTTCGGAGAATTACTGCAGCGTGAAGAGAAAACCTCAGGCAGAGAAAAGTTGCACTGGCCTGGTGTGAAGGGCAAAGTTTTGTAGAATGGCTGCAGTGTGAAAAGTCTCAAGAAAAAGAAAGACAATAAATCAGTTTATAGAATGCGTTGAAACCTTTTATACCTTAGAACCCAAAACAAATTTTCGCTATGCCCATCTTTGGAAGAGCTCGCGGAGAACAAAGCGTGACTTAATGGCGTAAGCTGGCTGTGGTCACGACCGTTTTAGGCAGGTCGTGATGGAGGTATATCATAGTTCCGTGAAAGCACTGCTTGGGCTTGGGATCCGTCACTTCATGTGTGTGCCCACGCAGTGTGCTCGCACGTGTGGGTCCAGTCACCGACCGGCGGTGACGGTTGATAGCCGGGATCAAACAGCAACAGGAGTGTGCTAGGCTTGGGTGATAGTTTGGTTTTGAATATTTTTGTAGCGTGCTCCAATCTAGCGGTCTCGGGTAAATTTGCTACGCTCCTCATGGAAAGTATTCGTTTGATTCATTAGGATTTGTTGTGCAATTACTGATTCGTTCTTCTTTCAGGGCCTGAGACAGCAGTTTGTCGAAAAAGATCTTCAAAAAGAGAGCGAATTCCAGCAGTTCCTGAAGGACAAAGCCGTGATTGATGAAATCGTCAAACAGATCGAGGAGGAAGATAAAAGGTAAGTCAGTGCTGTGAACTGTTTGTGAACGCGATCATTCCATCGGCGTCGTTGGGTAAATGTTCAGAAACCAGCAGTCCATTCTAACTTAGAGCGTAGATCTAAGTTGGTCCGAATCTCTAGATAGATCGTACAAGAGTATACGCGCGTCGGTACACGCACCGGTACGCGTACACCTATAAGCAGAAGGGCAGTAGCCACGGCCCAAACGCATCGCTGTTCATCGCAATATGTCATTCTGCGGCATATCAATGCCGGTGGTGCCAGTTGAGTGTTATGATCTCGTGTGCCCGCCTGCCGGCCGACGGCCCGGCTGAGGCTGCTGCTGGCCGTTCTGTGCCTCCGAGTCCACCGAGCCGGCTTAGTCCAGCCACGGCCAACGGCCCGGCTGAGGCTGCTGCTGGCCGGTCTGTGCCGCCGCGCCGCCGAGCCGGCTGAGTCCAGCCACGGCCAACGGCCCGACGGAGGCTGCTGCTGGCCGGTCTGTGCCGCCGAGTCCACCGAGCCGGCTGAGTCCAGTCACGGCCGACGGCCCGGCGGAGGCTTGCTGCTGGCCGGTCTGTGCCGCGGTCGAATCGGAAACGGAAGAATTTTCTTTAAAAAATCAATCACGCTGGTTATGCCACACCACCGTTGCTTTGGTCGTTTTAAACTCGCCACCACTGCTGGTGTGAACGTGTGTTCTGGGACTTCCCACAGATAGTTGCTAGGCGTGTAACGCCCATGGGAAATGCCAGGAATAGTTGTGGTGGCATTTTTTAGCTTGCATGTACTAGACGTGTTGTACATATTGCAGGGAAAGTTCCACTATCACGTGTAAACAGGGCACCGAGCGACTCCCCCCCCCCCCCTCAATATCTGAGAGGTTTCCACGTTTTGTTGATAGAAAGTCTCTGTGGACTACAATCTACCCACTCATTTCTGTCTTGTTTTGTGTCTTCTTTTAAGTCACTTCTCTTGGTTGGTGTGCCGCTTGCTTGGCTGCCAGCGCGGACAATGTTTATTGTCTTGACTCTCAACTTAGTGAATTTCATGGCGTATTCCAGGTGTATAGCCGTATTTTTGCTGGTTTATTTTCTAATGTTCGCTCCCCTTGGTGGGCAGGTTTCAGGAAAGGATGAACCATGATCAGTTCGTGTTCACAGGATACCTGGTTTTAGGTTTCTTAACCAGAAAGTGATAAAGACTAGCAATGTGGGTGAAGTCACCGAAGCCCGTAGCTAAACTGGGAACGGAACCTTCAGCCGTGGCACTTATTCCTATCCGTCCCACATCGTTTTCAGACATGTGATTATTGTCACTTCTCAGCAGTTTACGGGTCATAAACTGAGCCACCGTCTGCGGGATGTGGCATCGCTCCCATGCCGGACGGAGCCAGCTGTGGCCGATCAGTCTGCTGCCGGCTGGGCCACCATCTGCGGTATGTGGCATCACTCCCATGCCGGACGGAGCCAGCTGTGGCCGATCAGTCTGCTGCCGGCTGAGCCACCGTCTGCGGGATGTGGCATCGCTCCGATGCCTGGAGCCGGCAGGCGGGTGTGTCGGTCAGGTCCTTCGCCCTGGCTGAGCCGGCACCAGCGAGCTCGAGTGTGCCGCGCCTGGCATGGGCCAGCAATCCCAGGCGCTGCGGTCGCTGCCACCCAGGCGCCAGGAGTAGGCGACGTGGCCGGACTGCAACACTCTCGGGTGTCGACGCGCCAGCTGTCACTCGATCTCGTAATGATCCGTGTTATAGCCACGAGCTGTCAGCTATTCGTGACAGATCTTAGAAAACACAGACATCTGCAGAAATTAGCGCTGCTCCAAGCCGTACGAAAACGTGCCTGATTAATGTCGGTGCCCACGCGCCGCGCATGGATCGTGGACGGCGTCGGGGCGTCCGCATTCTCCAGTAAGCCATGCTGCACGACGGAGCGAGTTGCCCGTCAAAATTCCGCTGAAAGCCGCCTCCGTAGTTGCGAGAGGCCCACCTCGGCCGCCCGCGGTCTTCTCCCCCCCCCCCCCCCTCCCCGCTCCTCCTGGCTGGCGGTGCCGTATTCTTCGCGAGATGCGTCGCCTTATGCGTGCGGGGCAGTGCTCGGCGCGAGCACACTCGTGGCTGAGTCGGCGGCGGCGCAGCCTCGTCGGAGGCTAGTGTTTACGTTGGTTCGTGCGTGCCGCCCAGCCGCACGTCACTGCCGACCAATCAGCGGCCGGCGGTGGCAGGCTGCGCCAATCAGCGGGCGCGCGCCCCGTCGGCGGCGCGGGCCCCGGTCCGCCCGGCGCCAGCATCCGGGAGGGCTCGTCCGGGCCCCAGCGGTCCCTCGCCGCTAACAAGGCGACGGGGCGCAGCTGGGCCCGTGGGACCGTGCACGGGGCAGTGGCAGTCGCTCTTTGATGAGGGAGGCGAGGATTGCTGGTGGATGGTGAGATTATGCTGACCGTGTGTCTGCGGCCAGTGCCGAACTTCTGGCTGGGGTACCTTAGCGGTGCCTAGACTAGCGGTGCCTAGCAGAGGAAATGTGAACCTGCATCGAATGCATTGAAAGTTGGTACCGGCGGCAATACTAGCCAAACCAACAGGGTTGGAAATTGTCCCTTGGGGCAGTCATCCATACCAGTTTTATATTAGCTACGGCATAGGGTCATTGTTTTTTTGGGGGGAGGGGGAGCGGATCTAACCAACCACCCAATAGTCAGCAGGGTCTGCAGCCCGTCTTATCGGTTATAAGCGGGTAGCTCTGCACCAGGGCCCGTGCCCGAACGCTGCCGATCCTAAGCGTGGAAAATGGTGTGTTTCAGTCACTGCGTATGGCCCGGTGACACCATTAAGACAATACTGGAGCCGAGCAGACAGGTCGAAAAAAGCTAATGAGTTGCGCAAACGCATGGGGCCAGGATAATGGACAGAGTTTCTTTTGTCTCCGATAACAGAGCGTTGCTCGCTGTCGATGAGACAGCCAGCACCTCTCCGATAGGGAAGTTAATAATAGTTAAGTAGGAGAGCATAGCTAACCCTCGTGGCGTTATTGTCAAGATTAGCGTCAGAAACAACCGAATAAGAAAACCACGCAAACAGGTTTCCCGCATTTGTAGTCATCCGGTTGTGTCTTAGGCTAATTTTGGCGGCTATGTCTTGCTATTTGGGCTTAACGGCGCGTCGCCAGCAGCGGTCGTTTGGCGCCCGGATGGCAATGTGTGTGGTCACTTAATCTTCTTACACCCAACATAAGCATGCCTCTTAAAACCAAACCAGAATCATCTGTCTGGCCAGACAGAGCCAGATACTTGACGGCAATGTGTTTGGTCGTTTCATGTTCTTGCACCTAACCTGACCATGTCCCCGAAAGCCCAGCTAGAACCGCGAAACCGAACTTAATGTGTTTAAGTATACGGTAGTGGCGAGATCCGCCAGGGTTGGCAGCGCAGGCCCGGCTATAAAGCTGGCTGGCCGCCCCATCCAGTACCGCTCCCCGCTCCCGGCTGCGGCCGAGTGAGCATGCAATGCGCCTGCCACTACTACCACTCAGCTTGTCGAAGGCTAACGGGCCTTGTACGGCGTTGGGCGTGATCGCCACTGCCGGAACTAGACCCAGCCTGTCACCGGCACAGCTCGTCTCTCCCTGGCACGAACGCGATGGTGTCAGGCGTTCTTTTCTCGCGTTTCTTTTAACCGTCTAGGTTTGGTTGCGTAGGCATCCGCCCGCGCGGACATTTCCAAGGCGCTCGCGTCCGCTGCCCGGCAGCAGCAGTCACCACCTGGAGGAATCTGCCGCCGCGCGTCGCCAGCCAGCCGCGGCCAGACGCCGGCGGGCGGCCGGCCAATGATCCCCGCCCCTTCTCGCAATGCCGCTGCGCCGCGGCGGCCAGTGACGCGCGCAGGCGCCTCTCGCGGCGACGGGACTTGTCCGCTTGTCACCTTTTTTCGGTGGCCGGTGTGGGCTGTGGTTGGCCTGCTGCGTCAGCCGCCGGCCGCGCCGCTGAGCCCCGCCAGTGAATGGGCGCCCAACCGGCCCGACCGGCGCAGGCGGCCGCGCAGCCGGCCGGAGAAAACCGACGCGCCGCTCTCGCCGGCCGCCGCTGGCGGTCACGAGCGGAGCACGCGCCGGCAGCCCCAGCGGCGGCGCCGGGCGGATTTCTCCGGCGCTGAGGTCGTCGAACGGCGGCGAGGAGAGACTGGCGAGCAGGACGCTCGGCTCGTCTCGGCCCGGCTCGACTCGACTCGCCACGGCTCGGCTCGGCTCGGCTCGGCTCGGCTCGGCTCGGCTCGGCTCGGCTCGGCTCGGCTCGGCTCGGCTCGGCTCGGCTCGGCTCGGCTCGGCTCGGCTCGGCTCGGCTCGGCTCGGCTCGGCTCGGCTCGGCTCGGCTCGGCTCGGCTCGGCTCGAACTCTACCTGGCTCAGCTCGGCTCGGCTCGGCTGCTGCTTTCAGCAGACACTCGGCTTAGCGAGGGCACGAGCCGAGTGGTTGGCAAGACCAGAAGCCGGATTATCCCGGCACCGTAACCGGATATCGCCGGGGGAAGCGCTGCTAATCGCGGCCATGTACGGCCGGCGCATGTCTGCGGTGGTGCCGCCTCATTTGCGGCCGCCGGGCTCATTCCAGACCGTCGCGCTCGGTGTGTGCTGGGGCCACTTTGATAGCCGTGCGCTGCCCAGTGGAGGGCGCATCACGCACGGCCTTCGGGGTGGCTGGGCTGGGCGCGTGGGTGTGGATTCCGCCCTGAGCTGGCTGTATTTTATGAATGGGTGGTTATTCCTGAACGTGGAATTCTGAACGGGACTTGCACACGAAACACGAATGATGGATGTTGATGATAATGTTCTTTGACGGGATTGATCAAGGATCTCTTGCATTTTGGCGAGAAAAAAGCGCCGGGGGCTTTCTGCCATCGTTGGGAAAACCGACATCACTTTCATCGGTGTATCCATGGAGCGCTGGCCTTGACGAAAACGCTGTCCTCCATCAAACGTCGTTGTATATTATGATAACATGGAACAAAGAGCGCACAACGTTTCACTACATGGCTTAGCAAACAGATGTCCACACATCCTCCCTGAAATCGCACAAAAAGCGACAGACATTCCGAAGTGTGCGTTCGCAGCGGCATGCTCCTGCAGCGGCGGCCCGGGCTGCCGCCGCCGCCATGACCTCCTGGTAAAAGAGGGGTGATCGGAATGACTATGTGGTAAACTACGCGAACACCGGGACTCAGGTAACGTCAAGCCTCCATCCGACGCCGAGTATCTCAGTGCTTTGAGCCCGGGGAGGCCGGAGGTGCGGCGGGAGTGGCCGCCTTCGTCGGAGTCAAACGCCCGCGTCAGCTCACACGCTCACGCTGCTTAAATACGATCCCGCTCAGTTAAATACGATGCACTGACCCGGTCCGACCCGCAATGGTGAGGGCACGCCATGGTGCCGGGCGCCGCCGGCTGATGTGCGTCCGTTCGTGCTGCCGGCTCGGCCTGTCGGCCGGCGCGTCCTGGCGCCGCCGGCCGCATCACGTGTCCGGCTTGCACTTGCCGGTTAGCAGGTTGTGCCGCATGCCGAACGGGCACTGGCTCGGGTGGTCGTCGACCCATGTGGGGCCCTCGTGGTGGCACTCGCCGAGCACGTCGCGCCGCGAGCCCGGCCGGCACTTGTAGTGCGCGAAGCTCTCCTCGTCCGAGAAGAGCACGGCGTCGGAGCACCGCACGCTCCGCTTTTGCGGGTGCACGACGATGCGCGGCGCGACCCTGGGCGCGCCGCGCTCGCGGTCGATGCGGGCGCTCCGGCGGTCGCGGAACAGCGGGTTGGCGATCGCCTTGCCGTCGAAGGTGTACTGGACGGCCCGCAGCATCGGCGCCGGGATGCTAGAGACGGACGGCTCGGACGCCTGGCCGTGGAACGCCTGCAGGCCGAGGATATCCAGCAGGCCCTTGTCGGGCGGCGGCGGCGGCAGCAGCGAGCGGCGCGCGATCAGCGCCTCGCTGGTGGCGGCCGACGGCGGCCCGGCCGGCGACGACGGTGGCGCCACGCCGAACATCCGGTCCGGCCGCAGGTGCTCCCACAGGAACGCCAGCTCGTCGCGATCGGGCGGCGGCGGCGTCTTGCCGAGGAGATGCTGCAGGTGCAGCGGCAACGACGACCGGGTGGTCGTCTCCGGCGCCGCCGACGTGGTGTCGGTGGGCGCCGACGAGTCGGTAGCGGCGGCCGTGGTCGCGGCCGGTGTTGTCGCCGCGGCGGCGTCCTCGGACGCGCGCGGCGGGCTGTCCGTCGCGGGCGCGGAAGTCGCCGTCTTCTTCACGGGTGACCCGCGGCAGAGGGCGGGCCGTCGTCGCGCCGGAGCCGGCGTCGGCTGCGTCGGCTCTGTGGGCGTGGTGGCCGGCGGCGGTGCGGTGGAGCGCCTTCTTGTGACCAAACCGCGCCGCGGCTGGATGGACCGCCGGACCGCGACGCCGGCCACCGGCGCCAGCAGCTCACCCTCGCCGGTGGTTAGCTCCGCCCGGCGCCCGGCCGTCGCCGTCGGCGCCTCGTCAGCCTCGTCGTCGCGGTCCTCGGCCGAGCAGAACTCGCCGCGGCGCCAGCAGCGGCCAGCCCACGGCAGCATGCCGTCCTCTTCGCACGGGTTATCCGCGCAGCGGCCGTAGCGCGTGCCGTGCACGGGCTCCACGAACTGGCCGAACGGGCACGGGCCGCGCGAGAACAGATCGTAGCAGTCTAGCGCCACCTCGGCCATGCCTGGCCGGACAGCGCAGCGTGCACTGGTAGCGCAGGCTGGCCGGGTTCAGGCGCAGGTGGCCGTGCACCGAGTCGAGGCAGCCGTGGCCGCTGCGCGCCACGCACTGGCCCTGCCACGGCACCTGCTCGGCCGGGCACGGCGCCGGCTCGCACCGCACGCCGCGGCCCTCGCGGAACACCACGTACTCGCCGCGCGCGCACGGGCCGCGCGTGAACGCCGCGTAGCAGCGGTCCGCCGGGCGCCAGTATACGTGGCCGTCGCGGCAGTCGCACGCGCCGTAGCCCGTCTCGCGCAGCACCAGCTCCATGTCGTCGCGGTCGGCGCAGACCTCGTCCTTGGCGTGGCAGTTCCCGTCAGGCAGCAGCACGTGGTTGGGGCTGCACGGCAGCGTTAGACAGTGCGCCTCCAGCGAGGTGGCGTTGAGCACGAGCAGCGCGTCCGGCTCGGCGCACGGCGACGCATCGTCCAGCAGCGGCATGCACTTGCCCAGCGGTCGGTAGAAGGCGAACAGGTTGCCGCGCTTCCGACACTCCACGGCCTCCTCGCTGTGGTGGTCGCTGGGCACGGTGTCGGCGTGGTCGTGCGGCGCGGCCGCGGCCAGCGCCGCCGCGCTCGCCCACAGCGCCAGCGCCACGCCGCCGGCCGTCGAGAGCCGGGTCATGACCAGCGGCGGCTGCGGCGACTCGCCGTCGACCGACGGACCGGTGACGCCGCCCGCTCTGCGTGCGATGACCGCCGACGCGCTCGGCTCCGTCCGTCGCTCGGCGCTGGGTCAGCCGCGTCCGCGGCGCTGATCTCGACGCTCTCCGCCTCGGCGCCGGCCGGCCGTCCTCCGCGGGCGGCTGCTCAGCGGCGCGCTCGGTGTCCCGTCCGCTCTGGCGCTGCGCCGGCCCCCGTCCGCTCTGCCAGTCCTGGGTCGTCCTGGCGTCCGCGTGCGGCCGTCGTCGGATGGGCAACCCGCTGCGCGCCGTCCGGCCGCCAGAGATTGAATGGAGCCGCGCCGGCCGCCACCGCGCCTGCAGCCTTCGCAGCCGTAGAGCCGCCTGACGTCACCGACGAACGGCGCCGTGATGTCACTGGCGTGCATTGACGTGACGTCACTGACTTACAGCGGCGTGACGTCACTGGCTACAGTGGTGTGACGTCACCCGGTCAGTTTTTGGTCCGAGAGCTGGCTTCGGCGCGCGGGTTCGGTGCTGGCCGTGTGGAGGAGCTAAGCTTGTTAGGACTCGGTAGGGTCGCCCTCGCTCGGCTCGGCCCGACTAGACTGCTCGCAGATGGCTGCTCCGCCGTGTGATCTCATGCCTGGGCGTAGATCTAAACCGGACGACGCTGTGAAGTTGTAATCCTCGGGAGTGACTGTGCATGTTTCATCGCGGCGTAGGTTTGGGTTTCGAATGGGAACTGACCAACATTTTGGTCGATGACTGCAAATTGGTTTGTAAGCAGGCAAAAATGATTATATGAAACAGCTTTACACAACCCAAATGCATGTCTTGTTGACAGGCAGACATTGGCCAGATCTGACAAGCAGCGCTATGCAAAACGATAGATTAAGGAAGGCTTGGCTGTACTTTTTCTACGCTTCCCTATTTCGTATTCTTTGTTTTTGTGTCGTTTTGTTATTTCCCGTCCTGAGCCAACATTACCGCGTTGGGTCATGAAAGTACGGAGTAAATTATCTAGCGCGTGTAGCCACTAGCCATCTTCGCACACGGATGTTTTCTTAGGAAGCGGGAGGCCTTAAAGCGCCGTCGCATGCCTTCAGCTTATTTTTCGGATTTGGAAAGGCCCTGATGTCATGGCGACCGAGTCATGGAATAGTTTAGCTGACGTAGGCGGGACAGAAAGCGAACATGACAAATGCTCTCATCCCTTCTGTCATCCGGCGGTTGGAGAATCACTTCTCTCCTGTGGCATGGTTTATACGCGTAGCACATTCTTACAGAGAAGCTTGACCTCCGCGACCAACGGCGAAGGTTACCACGTCTGCAAAAGCTCGCCTCGCGCACTGTTCGCCGCGGTTATATCTCGCTGCCCAGGCAGCCTGGACGCCAGACAATGGCATGTTACTGTTCACCTGCAGATGCAGTTCCAGTCAGAATGACGTCTCGAGCGTACGTATGATATGAGCGTACTTAGCGTACCTGACGTATTATTTACGGCTTTACGCACACTATACGCTATGTTCCGTGAAGTGTTACTTGTGACTTTCCGGCTGAGGTCCCAAAGCGAAATAATCTGCAAAAATTGTATATCCTCACGGATGATCGCTGCAATGAATGGCGTAAATATGTTAACATTTTTACAAAATTTGTGAAGACTCATTGACGCGAGGTCAGAATTCCGGGACGCAATTCAGCAGAACGGCAAATCATAGCCGGCGATACACCTGCACGAGAAAACGCAGATCAAAACAGGGACATGAAGCCAAGGAGGACGTCGCGGTCATCCCCTCTCCCTTGAGCCAGATGGCTTATATTAGGTGCAGTGGTGTACCGCAGAAATTGGGTCTAAATTCGCAAAGCTTAGAGAAAATTCGACACCCCCTGAGCAAAATTATTGCTAGGTGCGCGCGACAAAAGCTGGATAAATGTTGAAATACCTGTAGAAATGACCACGAGCGTGACACGCATCAGCAAGAGGAAAATAAAGAATATAAAAATAATCTGGCAAAAATTCCAACCGCAAAATTTCTATTTTGCATGTTTTGCATGTATGCTCGTCAAGGAGATCCAGCGTAAAGTCCAATTTGCGAGACGCCCGGTTTCAAAGACTTTCTGAGTCCTCTTACACGGGCTGCGCATCAGAGCGATCGGTATCGAGACAGAAGTGGGCGGAGGCGGACCTGGAGGAACGTAATTAGGATATAATCTGGTTGGCTCGCGCTGGGGCCCGCCAAGAATCGCAAGTCCTACAAGGCGTCGCGGGACACGTGTCCCTTTCCCGGCCAGGTCCGGCATCGGATTGAGTGTGTGGTCAGACACTTGTACTCTGCAGGATACGGGCTGGCAGATCGTGGTCTTAGCTCGCGTGCTGACGTCGTTCGGTGACGTCAGATTCACGCAACCCGGCTTGTGGTGCTGCTGGAATGTGATTGGGTGCGTAGTATGCGGCGTATTTTTGTTTTTATTTTGTTTTACATCACTGTGACGTATGCCGTGATTACTTAACGTGTCGACCGAGTGGTTTTCTGAGCTGGCTGACTGGCCTAGTTAAGATTTGCGTGACTTGACGGAGATATCAAGTGTTGACGAAATTTTAAAAACGTAGGAAAGGAAACGGACGAAATTCGACTTGGTTCAGATTTGCTTGACTTGACTGAGACATAAAATGTTGACGAAGCTTTGAAAAAGGAAGGAGAGAAAATGGACGTGATTCGTGCGATGTTTCCAATGGTTTTGAAATCAGGTACGAGCAAATTCAGAACTTGAATGATTATGTTGTACGAGACTGTGACCGTGGCTGCTTTGCTTGTGAAAATACGACTCGTTTGCCGGTGTTATATGCAGGCTGCTCCTCCAAGCTGTAACACCCCAGCAAATGTGTCTGATGAGCTGTGAACGGAAAGTATGTCTGACGATTTTCGTCATTTTGCCTGGGAACAATCTGGCAAAGAGGGATTTGAAATTTGGGGAGGCGTATGGCTTTTGTGCAGTTGTGGTTAGCACGCAGTTTGAATGCCTTGGTGCCGAGTTGTTTGGTTAGAACATGGTTTGGTTAGAACAGTTGCAGTCTCAGACCGACAGTGAACTATCAGACAGTATCCGCCGTAGACAGACATTTCACGTATACGTAAGCCTACAAGTCCCTTTCCCTCATGACAATCAGCCCATTCCCATCAGAGTGCGCGAACTGTTGTATCCGTTGGCAGAAACGAGGCAGTGAGTTCGCAGGTAGCACGCAGCACTGCGCACCGCATTTCATCGGCTGGTACTGCTACTGGTACTGGTGCTGGTGCTGGTGCTGGTACTGGTACTGGGAGTGGTACTGGTACTGGTACTGGTGCTGGTACTGGTCCTGGCACTGGTACTGGTACTGGTACTGGGACTGGGACTGGGACTGGGAGTGGTACGCCCGCCGGACCGTTGGAGGAGTCCGTCTGGCGGCGGTCAGCCGGGAATGCTCACCGGGGTGCCGTACGTACGAGGGAGGCCGCAGCCCGGGCGGGCCTTACTCGAACAGACACAGTGTTCAGCTGGAGTGACCCGGCCCGGCTCGTTCGGACTTTCACACAGGAACTTTGCGTCCGCTGAGCCCAGCACCCTGCGCTCTTCAGTTGCAAGAAGCGCAATCTTTTAATTTTGTGCTGCATATTTTTGGGGAGGATTTGCACGCAGTGTAATGGTTGGTAGTCCGCGCGTGATTTGTCTGCAACATTGCAGTTTTAACAACACGTGACCCCTATTCGATGAACAGGAGAAACATGAAACTCGCTACCCTCGAGAAAGCTGCACAGCACACGGCGAAACCGAGCCGGTGGCGTGACACAAACACGTTCAGCGTGGGAAGTAGCCCATAATCGGATCGGTATAAGCTTGGGTCGTTGTTCGCCGAAGGCCGCGCTCGTTTGAGTGCAAACCATGAGTCCCTAGGCGTTGGGTATTTTGAGGACTTAAGGTCGTGCTAACCACAGAGAATGAGGCATGGAGCCAACCGCGTGCTGCAGGTGAATGTGTCGTTTGTAGATGAAAGACAGTCGCTACGCCGTCTGATCTACAAGTGCTCCAGTGGTCGACCGTAGCGGAGCCATGTCACCTTCTTCGGAAGTGATCATGAATGTAACACTTGGTCAATTTAATCTGCATAGAGAGGTCCAGTTCACTGTGACCAACATTCAACCGAAAATTTTCGTGTTCCAACAATATGGCCACCATCACTGCAAATATGAACTATAGCACACTCATTGATCTCTTCGACTAAAAGTGCCAGACCTGGCCAGAACCACAGACGATTTTTAAGCAGTGTTGTTTTAATCATTAGCATTAATTTCATATAGCATGATGTTCCAAACAAGTAGCATGATTTATGTAGTGAAAATTGTGCCATGCAGCAGACTCCACATCACTGAACCTCGGCCTGATAAGTTAAGGTAGGACAAAGTTTCCAATGCATCAGTTGGACCCTTTTTATTGTCCCCAGAAGTGTCTGTCCTCGTTAGTCTAGGTATTCATCATCTATTCACAGTAATGATGTTAATAGTTCACACGGGCGTTATTCCCTCGCGCGTCCCAATCCGCACACAGGCGTATTACTGCCGCAACTGTTTCGTGTGATGCAACAACTGAGAGTTCATAATGATAGTGCGAACCATTAAAACGACCGAGGTCACGTGTTGAACAAGCCTGAATGTCAACTAACTGGATATGGTGTGAGTCCAGCGGCCCTACCCAGCCAGCAACGTGCTTGACGCGCTATGTCATAGCGATCTCCGGTCGTACCGCCATGCAAGTTTGTCAAGAAATGCACGCCTTTTTAAGATATGTGTCGTCATATTTTCAAAGCACTTGCAAGCAGACCGGTGGATCAGATGACATATGGTTGCATCAAGCATCAAGCATCGGTGCGCCGCCACCTGTTGAGCTGATATTCTCTGCATGATGATAATTACGCTCCTCTCAGTTGTCACCTCGGTCGCCCAGTGCCGTAAAGGCCCCTTATGGTAAAGAGCAATATCGTCATGCCGGTGTTTTTCCCTTTAGTCAAAATGGTGATCGCAATTTACTATCAAAACAAGTTAACGGTAGCAAAAACGGCTTGAGACTTTTCCCTGGCAAATGTTTGTACAAGTATATCATTATAAGAGGTAGATGGAGCAATGTTACAACAGCAAAGGCAGTGATGTAATTTGGTATCAGAGGATCATTGTTCGTTGAATGTCACAATCCTTACGTCAAGGCATCTCGCGGAACATTCACTGGGGACGCAAGCTCGGCGTACGCTAGCATGAGGACTGGATTGTCTGGATCGAAGGACTTTGTTCGCCTGTAATGTATAAAACATTTCGGAGGGAAACAAACTGTGCGACTTCATCTTCTGTACGCTTGTATCCAAGTCATGAAACACACTCCCCTGTCCCCTAAAATTATCCGTGCGTCTCACCACATGACCGGTTAGGGGACCTTTGCGACCACAATTAACATGTGAACATATACCCTGTCGTATACCGGTAGTCGCGAAAACGGCGCTAGAATGCACACTCAGCGGATATGCCGGTAGTCACCCACCATGGAAGTGAGCGGACAGACCCCCTCACTCGACAGACTCAGCGACAGTGAGATATCCCTGTGTAGTCTTCCAGCTGGATTGATTGGCCGATATGTTTTCCGGGCGCATAGCATGTATTTCCCGTCACGAAAGGAAACCTTTTAGCTCGTACTTTCCCCGTATTATTTATCGGTGCTATCGTCCTTGTAGAGGACGTCTGCAAAGTGAAGAAGGCCGTCTTCACATCCGGGGCTGTCCAAAAACACGATTAGCTTCGAATGCGGCGCTTTTTGCCGCGCGTCGCTGGCTGGGTGCGGCGTTTTCCCGGACCTGTGGACGTGAGTCCCGCGCTCTGCCCAGTACTGGCCCGCCCTAAACGGCCTGTCACTGGCGCGGACCGAGCCTTTTCAGTGCACTGAGCATGTTGCTCGACGCCGGTTTGGTGGCCAGAACGCGCGTGCTCAATTGACAGCGGCTAGCAGTGGGCGAGACCACCTCGGTATGGTTTTGGCGGTTTGGCCTTCCGAAGGATGTGCGTCGTCAAGCACTCGGCGCAGTCGGCTATGCGACAGGCGTAGGGAGGAGACAAACGCTACAAACGCACGTTACACGTTACACGTTAGAAGTTACAACGCACTGTGTTGTGTGTGCTGGATATAAACTGGATAGATGTCAAGTATCTAACGTTGCGTTGCTAAATGCGACACTGGTGTGAGCGGCTTTGGTTGCTGCCCGCTCGCCATCATCACCAAAATGGTGGACGCTTGCGAGGGTAAGCATCGGCGGCAGGCATGCCTTAAGCCGGACTGCTGTGTTGTTTTGCTGCCAGGGTCAGCGTCAGAGTGTGCGATATCCCTGTAAAGCTTTCATCGCCTCTTAGCCGTGGCAGCCGTGGGTTTCCATTCGACACCCACCCTGTTTCCGCGGCCTGCCGTGGGGCTTTAAGCTGTGGCCCCTTCCAAACTGGGGACGCCCTTGCCGAGTGTCGATCCCCGTCCGTTGCTGCTCAGGCTGGACGTCGTCCCCGAGCTGGCCGTGAGAACGGCGGTCAGCTGTGCTGTTTGGGCGCCTGACGGGGGCCTCAGCTCGTCTGCTGGGCCTGAAGTGTCCCCTGTAGAGTGCCGGTCAGTGCGGCCGGTGCGGCCTGGCTAGACGGCCTCCACAAGCTGTCTCCCTGGCGACTCGACAAACCAGCCAGCGGGTAAGCCACATGGTCGGGCTGCCAGCGTCGTGACGGACTTGGCCATTTAAGAACTCCCGAGGCCTTTTTGTCTCTAACACCTAACCGGTCTGGTGGTTTTCAAATTGCGTAGCGTATCGCGGCATGCTTAGCCGCTGGGGTGGTTTCCAAACTGCTCAGCCTGTCAGGTAGCTTGCAAACTTTTTGTTCTTTTTTAGGTCGAGATTCGAGTTGGTGGCATAAATTGGAATCGTCTGCGTTGAGATGCTGACTGCCGGACTGACTAACGGACTGTTTCGCCCCCGGGCCAATTTTCGCTTGTGCCGACTGTAGGTAGTGGGTCAAGGTAGGCTCTCTCTCTCTCTCTCTCTCTCTCTCTCTCTCTCTCTCCTCTCTCTCTCCTCTCTCTCTCCTCTCTCTCTCCTCATCTCCTCTCTCTCTCTCTCTCTCTCTCTCTCTCTCTCTCTCTCGCTCCTCTCTCTCTCTCTCCGCTCTTCTCT
>NW_023596545.1:35282117-35322740 GCF_011947565.3 Pollicipes pollicipes | reverse complement strand
ACGTGCTAAACGCCTTCATTTTCGCAGTACTATGAACCGAATTCCTTACGTCAGATTCGATGAAACCGGCATCAAAAAGAAAATTGTTTAGTTACTTTGCGCCGTTCCACTGACTGTTTTTTGTTTGGAGAAGCCAAATTCTCACGGCGTATCGTGTCAAAGTTTTCATACACAGTACGCCGTGAATTTTCCGACTTTTGGGACATGTTCGACGGCCTTTGTGGCTCAATCAGCAATGTGCCGGATACATAGTCGAAAGATCGTGCGTCCGAACCTGGTGCGTTCTACAAAAGACGACTATTGCATGCTGTCATTGCAATGCAGTGTACAATTCCCAAAGTTTGTGTTTGCAGAAATTATAACCAAGTATTCCTGTATATTTCAAATGCATTCACCCTTGTGGCATGTGCGCCCCGCCACCTTCAGTTACTGGCTGTCAGATGTTTGGTATAAGCAAGACATTTAGCCTATATTGCACATCTAGTGTATTTCTAGTTTTGTGCTGTAATTTATGCGCTAAACTTCGTCCTGCTCGCATGTTCTACCGTGGTCGGAGTATTATGATCGCTGCTTGCAAAGAAGACTTGGAGTATGATTGGATAGAATGATAGCAAATGAGACGGCTGATGAAACCACCCCGCCTGTTTGGTGGGCCAGTTTTGGCCGAGCGAAGAGTCGCTCCGTTCATGTTGGTTTGTAAAGTTTTCTTCGGCAGGGGCGCTGGATTTAACATTCATTGCATCGTTGCATTATTGAACGAAACGCTCATTGTATCGCTCGGTCTCACTGGTGGTGACGAAAAACGGTGCTGATCCTGACCTTCCCGAAGCAATTGTAACTACAAAGATCACAGCTAACAAGTTTGCAGGTTTAATCAGTAGAATATGTCATTTATGAGACCACGTGGAGAGGAGTCAGGTGCCCTGAAGAGCGTCCAAAGGTGGAGGTTTCTACCTAACCCAGCCTGCACATCCTGTTCGGTCGCGTTTCGCCTGACTGCAGCGCGTGGAGCCGGCCTGTCCCGCCAGCCTACGGCACCAGGCCGGCCGGGGGCGAGAGGCCGCCGGCCTGTCCCGCCAGCCTACCGCACCAGGCCGGCCGGGGGCGAGAGGCCGCCGGCCGACCCGCCGGCCGCGAGCGCCGCGTAGCACCGCTGCTCCCGGACCCCGCCACCCGGATCCCGGATCCTCGGGTCACGCCGGGTCACCGCGCCGGCCCGCCGGCAGCCGTCGTCATGGCAACGGATGTCGCTCGGCTTCCCACGGAGCCGGCGAGCGAACGCTGCGGCGGCGCTGTGCTGACAAGTCCGCAGACATCAGTGCCGGATTCGGGGCTTAGGGCGCTGGAAGTAGTTCGTTAAATGGCTAGTTTTCGTCTGATGAGTGCTGCACGAAGGCATTGTTCGATTCCGGTAAAAACGACCGCAAGGGCGGTTTCGGGCTGTCTTTTGCTGCCGCTCCATTTTTTGTTCCGCTCGTCGCCTCGCTCCGATATCGTCTGCCAGCCGGAGTCATGAGATAAAAATGTTAATCTCGTCGTGGTTGCAGTCGCCCCACTGTCAAGGACGTTGAGGGGACAGTTGTGGTGAAGCGAGAACGTTTCAAATGATATGCTGGAACGGAAATAACTCATCTTCTGGACCGGTACCGGTGTGATCTTAGATGTGATGTAATAGCGGTGAGTTCATATTTTTACCTGACGGGTTTTTACGATGATGTCACCAGCTCTCAAGTAATCTTCAACCATTTTGTTTTGCTGGTTGGTGTGCGTAACCAACACATGCCACCGCACCGGCAGTAGCGCAGACAGGGGGGCCATATGGGGCGCGTGCCTTCTCTCCCCTCATAGGTCCCAAAGGGCCTGAATGGTCCCATGGGGTTGACGGTCAAGGACCGGACTTGGGGGCCCGAATGGGTGGTCGAGGGTCGCATTATGCGGCTCCTGCCCGCAAAGCCAGGCCCTCAAATGTATGACAGAGGACCCTTTGCGCCGATCGGGGGGTCCGGCTGAGTTGATGAGGGCCTCTGTGTCGGTCAGACATCACTAGTACCGAACAGTCGGCTCCGTATCGGTCTGGCCTAAGGGCCCATTTCCCTAACTGAGACAAGACCGCGGCTCGCGATTTACATTGGTCGGGGCCCCTGAGTCGACGAGGGCCCGCTGTATCGGTCAGGGCCATAGAGTGCCTATTTAAGGTCCTGTGTTCGCAAGGGGCCGCGAGTCAGCCAGTGGAACATTTGCTGAACAGCGACACGGATGCTGCCCTGAATGTCAGAGGGCCCCACGCTTTGGTCGGGGCTATCTGACGATAAAAGGAGGTATGAGAGCGTATGAAATTAAGATTTGCAATGAGACAGTGGAAGGGCCCTGTGTCAGTCAGGGGTCCCATTGCCCTCCACCTCACTTCAGCCAGGGACCCGTTAAGCCGAACTGGAGAACTGGAACTCTGTCAATTATTTGGACCCTCTGTAACGATGACGGCCTTTTTGCGTCAGTGAGGGCCCTTTGTCGAACCAGGGACCATTTCTCGGGACAAGGGGCCTCCCGCATCAGGGAGAAGACCACTGTATGATGTATTCCTTTAAGGGCTTCCGGATGACTGGAACGGGATGGATCTTCTTGGATGGATGGATGGCTCTTCAGCCCCTGGCCGGAAAAGATAATCTGCCCCCTAATGTTCTACCTACGGGGTCTCTTGCCTGGAAAAGGTAAGGACATTTTAAGCATCTATTAGGGTAGACTGAAATGAGCTCAAAATGAAAAAGATCATCTCACGTTTGCTTATCATTGCGAACCTTGGCGAAATCCAGCGAGCGGCTACTCTAACGCCGCGTCAGTACATACTACATAGATCAACACAGAACACGCAACACATGCAAATAAGACGCAACGCCAGTGATACACATACGATGTCATAAAACATGAACGTCTTATAAAACAATCAGCACCTGCACGCCATGGCCGGTTGGTCAATTTAGGTAAGTTCTCTGATGAAAGGCATTGCTTTGCCCTTAAACTCATTAAAGTTTTCGCACTGGCGCGTGGCAGCAGGGAGGCGATTCTACGTCGCTACGGCTCGATAGGGAAATGCCCTTTTTGCGCGCTCTAAGCGAGTGTTTTTTAGCGCTCGTCTGCAGTACAGTTTCGTCATCGGTGGTTCTCGTGTGCCGCTGAAATACTCCAGATCGGCGCCTGATCAGATTACTGATAGCCTGTGGCCCATCAGGCACGTAAATGGCGCGATGCAAACATATACAGTCGCGGTGGGTGACAGTCTCATCGAAAGTGGGCCAATTTAGCTGTTTTCCGGATTCCGTGATGTGGCCTCGTCCGCATTTACGAAAGGGATGGGCGCCGTTGCTGGAAGGCGTCCATCCTTTGACAGAATCGACTAGGGAAACAAATTACCTTAAACGGTGTTAAGCCTGCGCGCTCACAATTGTCGAACAAGAACACTGATGGCCGGACTGCGGTTTCCATATGCAACCGAGTGGCGTTGGTCTCCGCGGCAGACATTCAGTGGCGGGCGCCACGCGTGCGAGACCTACCGTCGTGAAATGGCGCTTGCGATTTTTTAAAAAAAAATAATCTTCCACTCAGAGGTTGGCCTGCAGTGTAATTTGCGCCGGGATAACTTTGAGCTTTTCCTCTGAACAGATTAGCAGTTACATCAGCACGAAAAGCTGTGACTTTACCCTTACTTTTCCAGAGAGAGAGAGAGAGAGAGAGAGAGAGAGAGAGAGAGAGAGATGGAGATGAGGAGAGAGAGAGAGCTGAGAGAGAGAGAGAGGAGAGACGAGAGGAGAGACGAGAGAGAGGAGAGAGAGGAGAGGGAGAGGGAGAGGAGAGAGGGAGAGGGAGAGGGAGAGGGAGAGGGAGAGGGAGAGGGAGAGGGAGAGGGAGGAGAGGGAGAGGGAGAGGGAGAGGGAGAGGGAGAGGGAGAGGGAGAGGGAGAGGGAGAGGGAGAGGGAGAGGGAGAGGGAGAGGGAGGGAGAGGGAGAGGGAGAGGGAGAGGGAGAGGAGAGGGAGAGGGAGAGGGAGAGGGAGAGGGAGAGGGAGAGGGAGAGGGAGAGGGAGAGGGAGAGGGAGAGGGAGAGGGAGAGGGAGAGGGAGAGGGAGAGGGAGAGGGAGAGGGAGAGGGAGAGAGAGAGAGAGAGAGAGAGAGAGGAGTATACTGAATCACTTAACAATGAATAACGCTGGTGGTGTATTTCATGCAGTGATTTACCCCTTGGACCCTTTATTTTATTGACTTCCAAACGTGAATGGTATTGCATCTTCCGGCGGCTTTTGTTCCTGTTAAATAATGCAAGAAGAACAATAAAATAAAGAAAATGTGCTTCATCGAAATTATGCAGCTCATATCCAGTGCGTGTTGTTTTTATAATTTAGGGGATTTCACTAACAGAGAGCCTTTTGTCATCCCTGTGCCCCCCTCCCCTCCCCTCCCCTAACTAAGGCTGCGACTGGGTCCCAGCGTGCCGGTCCGATCTCAACACATCGGCGACCACATCCGCCGGCCGAAGCCGCTCCACTGCTGTTAGGTAAGAGGCGCGCGCCTCGCCTTGACCCCGGCTCCTCCAGCGGCCGGGCGATGGGGATCGGCGCGGACGAGCGTGACTGGTACTTCCGGGAGCCGCCGCCGCCGTCGTGTTGTCACAACAGACGCCTCGTGGGCCGGCCTGACCCAGGCGGGCGGCGGGGGGGGGGGGGCGCATCCGGCTGTGGAGGGGGCTGCTGCGGTGGACTGGTCCGGTCCTGCAGGTGTCGCCGCCCCGTCGCTGCCGCCGGCCGCGAGCCGATGGCCGAGATCGGCCGCGCTGCCTGGTCAGGGCCGCCGCCGCCGTGTGCAGCGGCGGCGGGGGCGGCACGTAGCGGCGATCTCGTCCTTGCAAGGAGCGCCACCGCCATACGGTCCGCGGTGGCAATCCGCAGGTTTCCCCCTGGCATTATTCAGTGCATTATCATCGGGGCGCTGAACGCCCAGGTGGAAAGCGGCGTGATGGAGTAAACTGGGGCCAGTGGAGGTTTGGTGCGGCGGGAATCGGACCCGGATTCCTCGATGTCAACAGTCGCCTGGGGCACCCGGTCACGTGTGCAAGTCGACAGCCGGAGGCGAGAGACGGCGCTGGTCCGCGGGCGCTGACCAGCGAGATCGGCCGAGTGATGCGGCCGGCCGGACCGGGGGTTGTTTGTCCCGTGACTGCCGCCGAATCTGCGCCGGTCGGCGGCGTTATCCCAGGCTTGTAGTCAAAGCTGAAGCGTCGTTGACGAGCCCAGGCAGCCGGAACCGGACAGAGGAGCGCGGTCGTGGCGGCCGCTCGGCCTGTCGTCAGCTGACGCGGCCCCGCGCGAGTCCGCGGACCGCTGGAGCTCCGGGTTCACGTCCCCAGGTCAGGGGAGGTCAGCTGGCGCGGGTCAGCGCCGCCAGCGCGGTCCGGACGCAGGCGCTCGGCGAGTGACGCCAGGTGGCGGCCGTGACGGGTCAGGGGCGTAGGGCACGGGCGGTAGACGGGGCGGTAGACGGGAGGTAGACGGGGCGGCAGACGGGAGATGCAGCCGACAGAAGTGGCGCGGGCCAGCCGAGGGAAGACAGCTCTCTGGACAGCCGGGGAACAGACGCCGTGCGCAGGCGCTCTAGGACGGACTCAAGACAGGCACTTGTCACGCATCGTCGGGGAAATGAAGGCACTTCTCGGGTTAAGGGGATAATGACGGGCCTGTGGGATGAGAGGACGCAGGCGTGGCGTTATCTGGTGCGGTCCCACAAGCGACCGCTAAACGTTTGGGTACATTTAAACCGCCGCGTACCAACCGTATGACTTCTTAGATTGTGCCTGTCCTCTTCATTCCATTGCTGTGACGGCAGCTCTGCGTCATTGGCTGACAGCATCCCTGGTGTATCTCCTGGTGTCGCTGCTCCCCCCCCCCCCTGCCTGCCTGAGTGGGCAGCGTCTCAGCGGCATGATTGTTCCCGTGCATCAAGTACGGCTTCGTGGGATGTCGCTCCATCAGCGGCGCCGAGCCCACGATGAGCCCGTGAGGCGTGCCCCTGAGCTGAGCTTACGAGTCGCGCCCGTCCGGCGGTGGGTGGGTTGTCGCGGTCGCCACAGGCGCGCCGAGAATGCCTCCCTGATCTCACGATTGTGGGGGACTGGCGGCTTCCGACGGGGGAGATAGCCATGCTGACGCGAGATCGACCGTGGGGGACTGACGGCTTCTGGCGGGGGACAGCCATGCTGACGCGAGATCGACCGTGGGGGACTGACGGCTTCTGGCGGGGGACAGCCATGCTGACGCGAGATCGACCGTGGGGGACTGGCGGCTTCTGACGGGGGACAGCCATGCTGACGCGAGATCGACCGTGGGGGACTGACGGCTTCTGACGGGGGACAGCCATGCTGACGCGAGATCGACCGTGGGGGACTGACGGCTTCTGACGGGGGACAGCCATGCTGACGCGAGATCGACCGTGGGGGATGACGGCTTCTGGCGGGGGACAGCCATGCTGACGCGAGATCGACCGTGGGGGACTGACGGCTTCTGGCGGGGACAGCCATGCTGACGCGAGATCGACCGTGGGGGACTGACGGCTTCTGGCGGGGGACAGCCATGCTGACGCGAGATCGACCGTGGGGGACTGACGGCTTCTGGCGGGGGACAGCCATGGACGAGGATCGAGGTGGACTGACGGCTTCTGGCGGGGGACAGCCATTCTGACGACGGATCGAGCGTAGGACGACGGCTCTGCGGGGGACAGCCATCTGACGACGGATCGACGTAGGACGACGGCTTCTGGTGGGGACAGCCATGCTGACGACGGATCGAGCGTAGGACTGACGGCTTCTGACTGGGGACAGCCATTCTGACGACGGATCGAGCGTAGGACCGACGGCCTCTGACTGGGGACAGCCATTCTGACGACGGATCGAGCGTAGGACTGGCGGCTTCTGACTGGGGACAGCCATTCTGACGACGGATCAAGAGTAGGGCCGACGGCTTCTGACTGGGGACAGCCATTCTGACGACGGATCGAGCGTAGGACCGACGGCTTCTGACTGGGGGACAGCCATTCTGACGACGGATCGAGCGTAGGACCGACGGCTTCTGACTGGGGACAGCCATTCTGACGACGGATCGAGCGTAGGACCGACGGCTTCTGACTGGGGACAGCCATTCTGACGACGGATCGAGCGTAGGACCGACGGCTTCTGACTGGGGACAGCCATGCTGACGACGGATCGACCTCTGTCATTACTGCCGGGCTCTCGCTGCCGATCTCCTGCTATCGGGGAGCGCTGCAGCAGCGGTCAGCGGGGTGCGCGGGCCAGCAGCCTGCGCCGGTGGAGCGGCACAGGGGAGGGGGCGTCTCCCCGCAGCGGCCGCATGCTAACGGCCTCATTGGTGGCCGGCGGCCGGCCACTGGCTCCTTGGGGACGGAGTGGGTCGGGCCACCCGTCCGGCCCGGTCATGTTTGGCCTCCGGGCCCCACGCGCCGCCGATATAGTGGCGTGATAATGTGCTCGGACGCCTGTGGAGGTCGTTTGAATGCAGTGCTGTGCATCGCGGAATGCACGGTCGTGTCGGGAATGTATGCTCGGGTGGCGTTGTAGGGGTGTTTTAGCTCTGCAGCGTGATGAAGCCAGTGATTTGGCTATAGGTAGCTTGATCTTCATAGTTTTCGTCTCCTTGCGCAGTGGACGATGCGCACCTGAGTGACATCTGGCACGCGTCATTTAAAAACGGCACACGCCGCCAATAAGCTCCAAAGATTGTTTTGGATTTTGCATGTCGACCATGCACGCGGCTTATCGACGTCGTGCGTCAGTTTCGTCCAGTGGAGCCCTGCTCCGTGCGCCGTGTGTGTTGGAGCCGTCTCTGGTGCAGTAGGTCATTGGCCGCGCCCCGGCCCGGCGTCCGCGGCCGTTGCCGTGTCGCCAGCCGGCCGGCAGCGCCGCCGTTGGCGCGCGGCGGAGACAGCCAGGCCCGAGACCTGCCGTCGAAAGGCCCGCTCGGCGCGGCCAGGTGCCGTCAACTTGACAATGACGCGCGCCCAAGGCCGCGCCCGCCCGCTCCGATGCCTCCACATGCCGACTACAGGCGCCAGCCACCCGGATTTGCGCGCCGCGCGCCTGAACGGTGCCGTCGGCCGGCCCGCCCGCCGGCCCGCGGTCAGACGGGGACCCCAGACTGGGCCGCGGTCAGACGGGACTCAGACTGGGCCGCAGTCAGACGGGACTCAGACTAGGCTCGCCGGCGGGGCTGGGATCAGGCTGTCCAGCTAGGGCCTCGCGCCCGCGCACGTGGCGCCAGTTCGGGTCGGCAGCAGGAGCTGCGTCAGCTCCTGCTGTGCCGTAGAAAGCGTGCCATCGGTGCGCGCAGACAGCCGCCGGGTTTTGGACTGTTGGGCCGACCCTGGGGCTGTTGGAGTCGGCTTTGGGACTGTCGGGCCCGTACAGGACTGTCAGCCGGCTCCACGACTGTCGGGCCGGCTCCAGGACTGTCGGGCCGGCTCCAGGACTGTCGGGCCGGCTTCGGGCGACTCTGGGACTGTTGGAGCCGGCCCTGGGACTGTCGAGGCCTGGTGGATGTGCTGGCCGCCTGATCATTGCACTTCAAATAGCTGCTACCTTTGAAGTGGCCGAAGCCTGACGCTAACCAGCCCCGGCGGGCCGCGGACTCGGCCGGTCAGAGTCCCTGTGGTGTGCTGTCCCCGTGACCCGGCCCAGGAGTCCAACAAACAGCAATCCGGTTGTGGGATATCGTGGGTGGCACTCGGCCGCAGCGGCAGACTGCAGTGCGGCTCAGTTTCGCAAGGTAGCCCGCCGGGCCTCAGCTGCATCGCAGTGTCCGAACTGACCGGAAAATCGTCTGCGACACATCCGACCAGGATCCCTCGCCGACTCGGCTTTCGTGCGCCTTCGACATTCTCCCGGAGGTTGGGCAAGAGCCATCACGATCGAATCTTAAACGGGGCCGTCTTCAAGGTGCGCGACCTCGCTGCTTTGGCAGGAGGTTCACCGGCGGCGGGGCCGCTGCTTCTCGCCGCGCGCCCCGGCGGCGGGTGAAAGTGTCCGGCGCAGCCACGGAGTGGTCGCTGATGGGTTCAGGCGCGGTCAGGAAGGAACGGTGTGTTGATGCTGCCTCGTCCGTGCTCCTCGCGATGCTTGACGCGCGGCGGTTGGCCGTCGGCTCCGACGAGCCGGCGACGGGCACACGCCCGGGCTTAAAGGGTGTGCCCCTTCCCGACAAAAACAGGCGGACTGTCGAGCTAATAGGGTGTGCCCCTGCCCGACAAAGCAGGCAGACTGTCGAGCTAATAGGGTGTGCCCCTGCCCGACAAAGCAGGCAGACTGTCGAGCTAATAGGGTGTGCCCCTGCTCGACAAATGGTGCGCCCCTGCCCGATAAAAACAGGCAGACTGTCAAGCTCATAGGGTGTGTCTTCGCCTGATAAAAAGTATGGCCGAGGTCCGCGGAAAGGCTGCTTGGCATGGAATTTTTGTGAGGAAAAGTTGGCAAGTCATGAAATGCATGTGACCTTGTTTGGTATCTGAACATGATGTGTGAGTTCTAGGCTGAAATAAGTGCGGAAAAAGTGGTGGCTGGCGGCACCTGTTGAACGTATTGCGGCTTTAAAATTACTCCAGCGTTATGTGATGCCCAAAAGATGGTGTCATTAGCTCTTTTCACTATTACGTTTATTCGACTGGTACCTAATTTGGCTCCGTCGGATTTCGTAGGCACCTGATTATTAAATGCACGAAATCGGTATAAACAGGGGCAGTTTGTCGTCAGGCCCATCAAAGTAGCCGATGGATGTTACTCTGCAAGCGTTATCGTTCCGCCGGCGTGTACCAATTTGTTATTTTACGTTTTTTGCGTTTCGCGTTTACGTTTACGTATTTGGTCTCACGGTACCAAATCATGAAGTGTCGCAAAGATGAATTGACGAATAGGTGCATGATGCAGAAACAAAACGCTTTCTGTGTTAAAAAAACCTGGCTTTTTTGATAGACCGCAACATGACGCAATATGACGACAAACCATGGGCTTTGCGGCAGGTTCTTTTATTTTTCGTCCTTTTCAGATTTGGTACCAAATCAGATCGCTGTCAAATAATGCTTGCGTGAAAAAGCTATCATGTACCAAATAATTGTTGACTAACCGGATCCCCGACCATCCCACCACAGATTCACTACTTTGTAACTCTGAACTCGCAACCCTTTTTAGCATTAATCCTCTTGAGGTGGCATTTCAATTTGGGTGGTATGTCGATTTGTTGTTCGCTACGCTTTGATCAGCTGTCAGCCTGAGATCCGTTTCGAGGATCATTGCTCTCTGGGCGCGGTCGATGTACGATAAGAAGGGAAAGGAGGCGGTGTGGCGCACGTTGCAATGCAGCAGGCCGCCTGCCCCGAGGCATCGTTCAAATGACGCGTTTCAACCGGCGGCCAGGACCTTGATATTACCAGGCTCTGGCGTAATGAGGCCCCACATATACGTATTTGTTCTGAAATCTGCGGTTTTTCCGCCTTCTCACATAATTTACGGCGTGCGGATGCAATTCCGACGTGGGTTTTGGACTGCATCCGGTCGGTTATTGCGTCACTGGCCACGATATATTGCTGACCGCAAGGCTGGGACGGCGATGTCATCTTCGAAGTTTACACTACGCCTTCGCCGGAATTAAGTGCATCCGCATTCTGGGAGTCGAGATTATGCCCGCCCCATTACCGTGTCAAGAGCGGGACTTGGTCATGATCAATGGTGCACATCCTCAATGAATGCGCAGTTGTTCCAGCCCTAGATTCGTGAAGTCGGTGGTAATCCTGTTTGTTCAACGTCCAATTATGGCGTATGACTAATTACTTGCTAGTACTGTGATGATTTCCTCAGTGCAGAGCCCTTGCAATTTGATGCGTTAATTATATTGTGTGATGTGGACTTCCCGAGCACGATGACAGTCCAGTGGATTCAGGCTTCTAGTCTGGCATCTGTGGGTGTTTTGCGGCTCTTGTGGTTTGAAAAACCCATTGCGTAGACCATGAAGTGTGGGCATTCGCTCGATTCCCGGACCGGCAGACTCAGGAGTGCTGGACCATATGCACAGGGCGCACCAGACGCTGCTCTTCAGCTCCGTTACGGACGGACGAGGAGGCACAGAGCGCGGGGCGCGACATAACGGATTGTTATGGCCGATTCTACTGCAACTTTAAGTCCTCGCCCGGATTCGCCGTTTTCGTAGTGCAAGCTGATGCGAACTAAGAATGGCAGAGCCTGGGTTAACCTCGGCGAGATCTAGCGTTTGGCTATACGTTTGGTGTAGCTTGGTCAATAAATGACACAGTCGGGCCAGGCTGAAGAGTAAGCTTCCCCGAAAACCGCACTATTTCAGCTGAACGTGACAACATTGACGAAATCGTGCACCGTGGCAACATAAACTTCGTACCGACGTATTCCTTGCAGTTTTTTAGTAGACGACGTGTGGTCTATTGTGTTTTGAGCGGATAGTGATGATGTAAGATTCCATCATGGTGACAGTGTCTTCCCCGCCGCACGTGATTGACATATCCGTCAGTCACCAAATGTCATCGGCTGCCCGAAAATTTAGGCGTGATTACGCCACGTGCCGGGGGGTTATTGACAAAAACTTGAGGAAGGTTTCATTGGTCACTAACCCGCCCTATTGGGTCACGAGCATACACTCTGTTGTTGCGGTCGTTCAGTATAGATGTGATGCAGTTTTGAGTTTTCTCGCTTCGGCGGTCAGACCTAGTGAATGGAAACGTCAGCAAGTGCAGAGCAGTCATCTACAAGTATCGTATGATCTTGCTCAGAACGTCGTCTTTTACGTTTTGGAATATCGACGGCACATACACCCACTCAGTACATCCCAGCTAGCGTTATGATGCACACGCACGTACAACATGCATGCGTGCCTTACGAAAGGCACTGCGCTGCCGGCGACCATGCGTTCCATGCTGCAGCGCAGTTGCGATGCATGGAGTGTGCTGTGCATGAAGGACAGGAAAATGCATTGTTGAGGAGCATGAAGTGAATCAAGGCTCCGATCGACTTATCCGGCTTCATTGCAACTAATCAGCTTGTTAGTTATAACTATCCTCTTCCAAGTGACGGGTTAATCCTCCTTTAACTGTTATTATTGCGTGCCCCTTCGCCGTCTTTACACCCCAGCGAAAGGCCTTCTGCCTTCTTCACCGCGTTGCCATAAACCTCCGTCCACGAGCTCTCACGTCTAGTGTTGGCGAGCGCATGACCCCGTCCGTTCCTTAGAACAAGCGATTCATCACCGTCTTGCCAGGCGTTCTAATCTTCCGTACCTCGCTGGCTTTGGCACTGGACCCAGCGAGCGCCGCAGGGATGCGGCGGCGAGCCGCGCCGGGCTGCCTCGCTGCACCGCAGCTTTGCGCTGGTGGGTGGGCGGTCAGCGAGCCGTACCTCGCTGGCTTTGGCACTGGACCCAGTGAGCGCCGCAGGGATGCGGCGGCGAGCCGCGCCGGGCTGCCTCGCTGCGCCGCAGCTTTGCGCTGGTGGGTGGCCGATCAGCGAGCTGCCGGTGGGACGGCGGTCAGCGAGCTGCCGGTGGGACGGCGGTCAGCGAGCTGCCGGTGGGACGGCGGTCAGCGAGCTGCTGGTGGGACGGCGGTCAGCGAGCCGCCGGTGGGACGGCGGTCAGCGAGCCGCCGGCGCGACCTCCGGCTCGGCGGTGCCGACGAGCGCGGCCGGGCCGCCGCCGCCAAGGCCCCTGGTCACGGACGCTGCCGCCGAGCCGATCCCGTGCGGAATGCGGGAATCGCGGCGCGGCGGTGCGCTCACAAGTGGCACACGGAGATTTCCAGCGGAACTGCGCGCCCCGTGATCCGGTGTCCGGGATCGCGTTCGGCGAAGGGTCTCATCTCGGGAGCCTCGCTCCGTGTCTCTGGTCTTACGCGCAGCTGGCGGCGGCGCGGCCGGTGCTCCGAGGAGCTCAGCGCGCGGCTGATAGAGCCGCGTTCTGCCGTGATGGGATCCCACGGGGATCGCGTGTGGCCGCAGATCGGGGAAGCGGGGCTCGATGGCCCGCGCGGCGGTGCCGTGTCGTTGCCCTGGCCCCGGCCCACGGTCGCTGGCCACACATCTGGGTCAGTCGGCGCCGCAGCACAGGTCGTGACTGGCTTTATTGGCCGCCCACCCGCCGCCGACACAGCCGGCTGGCCGTGCACGGGTGGCGGCAGCGAGGCGGCTCTCGTCGGCCGAGGGCGGCGCCGCTAGGCGGCAGCACCGTTTCGGCTCCTCCGCCGCTCTCGCGCCTTCGGTGGTCGAGTGTCCTGGCTGTGTGTGGACACCTGGCACGAGCCGTCGGTTGGAGTCTCTGTCTATTGCGCCGCACACTGCGATGCCCTGGTGTTGCGTCATCAGGGGGCGGACTGCCCTCTACCGAGGTGGCGCTCTATCGACAATGACTCGGCGAAATCACAGGGCGGCCTGATGGAGTTGTGTAGCCTTGTATGTGTCTGTGCGGCTCAAGGGCGCTCATGTCCATGCGCTGCACTATGTTGAGTCAGATGTTTGTGCTCTGTTCGGGATTGTTTGGGAGTAGAATTGGCAGTTTTATTTTCATGTTATTATGTCGAACGAAGCCGGCACATAACCGCCACGCCACAGCAATGCACGCGATTTGATGCCGATCAACGCTGGGTAGCTTTCCAAGGGATGCAACTAATAACAGCGGCTTATCTCTTTGAGTGATTTCATTTTAATGTTTCTGGTACAGGCGATTTGCTTGGGTTTATGGGTGGAACGTGGTTTGGTGGTAGCGACGTGCCTGAATCAGGTGTGTATTTGCGATGCACAACCAGCTCTAACATATGTTTCACGTCATTGCTACCGCCCCCCAGACCTGAGCCCAGGTGCACAAATTACAAGGTGCCAACCTGTGCACTTCTTTACCAAACTTTCACCTCTTAAACCCATACTCACAGTGTACGGTTTGACCCTATGTTTCCGTTCGTGTCGTTGTCAAAGACAACTTGACGGCGAAACAAGCCGTTATGGTACGCATACTCATACGCCGCCACGTCAAACTGCGTATGCTCCTGAGTCTGTGACCGTTCCGTTACAGCGCATAATTTACGTAAACGATTTCAAATCAGTAGATTGTTTAGAGATAGGCCTGCTTTTGGCTTGTATGCTAACGGGACGTGTGCCTCAGTTCGCAGCCAATTTCGCTTCCTGAAGCTAGTGCCAGGCTGCGGCCGGGGCCGTCAGGTCGTCTGCGTGGGTGTCCGAGGGTTACCCCGTCGGTGGGTAACCGCAGCAGAATCCCTTGCGCTGGCGCACATAAGAGAAGGCTAACCGGGCTATTGCCCTATTTTGTAATGCACTGGGAATGTGATGATCCTGTTGCACGTGGAGCATGTCTGTGGCGTGGTATCCGCCCCCCCCCCCCCCCCCGTGGGTTTGATGCTTCCCGGGGCGGATGCTAGTGCCGCAGTGCTCGTTCCCTGCAGACCAGAGCTCTTCCAGTTAGCCCTCCACCAAACCCGCCATGGGAATGCGCCCGCCCCACAGGGCGTGCCCCAGCGACGCCCGCAGCGCTCAGTCCGCTCCGGCCGGGCCGGGGCGGCCGCAGCTGCCGCCGCGGCTGTGCCCGCCGGCCGACGGCGCGCGCCAGCCTGGCCGCGCCGCGCCGGCTCGGCCGCCGCCTGCATCCGGCTCTGTGTGGCGCAGTATCCCGGGATCGGCTGCGTCGGATCGTCCGAGGCCAGTGGCCGCGGTGCCTGCTGAGCGGCGCCGGCTGGTCAGCCGTATCAGCTGCGATTACGGCGTGGCTCATGACCGGCCGAGATGTGCGGGATTCCCTAGTGTGGCGCCGAGGGCTGCGCTTGCAGCCAGCAGCTATCTCCGTTCGGTCTGCTCGGTGTTGCTGAGCGGGTTGTGTAGGGCGATGGCGGGGGCGTTCACAAGGCTTTGGTGTTAATTTGAGATCGGAGGGGGGGGGGAATTCCGTCTCTGTGGTTGAAGGTTTTTGCACGCCTTTAAAGACATGTTTATCTAGGGAACCCATGAAAAAATTATGATACCAGAAATACAAACTGAACCGAAAAATGCGCTACGCATGTAGCAACTTGCTTTGTCTTTCCATAGGTCGCTGCGCTTCGATGTCATTGTCACTCTGTGAACCTGATTCGGTTTCCACCATCCATGCCTGTGTGAAATTCATGTCGACGCAATGGTGGTACATGTGATCACGAGGCAATATAGGCATAAATATACGAATTGGATTATACGGCATGGAGTGATGAAAAATATTATACGGCGTGGAGTGATGAAAAACAGTCATGGCTTTAGATGCCCCGGGGCTGTCAGACTGTGCGGGCGGCACTGAGCTCGTCCTTTCCGCTCGATCGACCTGGCTGGAGCTACCTTGAATGACGCCTGTAACGCACCGCGGCGGTATTCCCATTTCCTTTAAAGGGCTGTAAGTGGTCAGGGATCATTGCGGAGGTATTCCCGCAGAGGCTTTCGGAATTCTCGTGAATCCAGTGGCAGGGGGTTATCCTGCCCTCCGAGCTCTTCCCGAACGACATTTCTTCCCGACGCTGCTGCTTGACGTGATTTTTAAGATTCCGCGCGTTGGAGCGCATAGCTCTGCGAAACGCGATGTCTCCCTAGGCCACTGCTGAGTGACAGGTAGGGCTTCCTTACATGATTGTGCGCACATTTCTCAACTTTACTTCCGCTGACGGCGCTGGTGCATGTCGTGTTCTAAAAAAACAACAGTGCTAGATGTTAAAATTTTTACATTTTTTAACCCCATGTAACAGCAGCTGGTGACATTTTGAGCAGGATGTTTTGTATGGAACGACAAACGAAATAAAATGATAAAACAAATAGTTTGACACACGTGCGTCAGTTGAGTGCCAGTAGGTCAGTTCAGAGTTTGGTGTGAGGCATACGATGCTTCCTAGGATTATTGTGAGGTCCATACCCAAATCTGGCTTTGAACATTAACTCACTTATATCTGCTTTGTGGTCCGTTTGCGTTTTTGTACCGCATCTCAACCATTTCAGACTTTCTTCCCAGGAATGGCAGCGGGTCGCTGACCTCCCCCGAGATGTTCTCGCGAGTGAGTGTGGGCTTTCATAGCTGTTCCACTTGCCGCGTCACGCGATCAGAAAGGAACCAACCGCACCTGTTGCTGCGCCCGATTTTGCCGGCCGTTCCGACGTCCCTGTCTCTGTCCCTGTCCCTGTCCCTGTCCCTGTCCCTGTCCCTGTCCCTGTCCCTGTCCCTGTCTCGACGCTGATACCAGCGGCTGAGGCGGTACCCCTCCGGCGCGCCGGCGGGCCGCCGCTGGTCGCCAGCTCCAGGCGGGGGCTGCGAGGGGTCACGGTCAGCCGTGGGCTGCCGGCTCCTGACGACGGATGGTCCGCGCGACTGGGCCGGATCCGGCGCACCGTCCGACGATGGCGTCGAATGGATGGTCGCGCCGCTTGCGCCATTTGCCACGGACGAGCCCGAGTCACCTGCCGGCCCGCCGCGTGGACCTGCGCCATGCGCCACGGCTGAGCCTGGGTCGCCGGACTCCCCGCTCCGCCCCCGCCCTCTCCTCCCCCCCCCCCCCCGCCGCGTGGATCTGCACCATGCGCCACGGGCGAGCCCGGGTCCGCCGGACTCCCCGCTCCGTCCCCGCCCTCTCCTCCCTCCCCCCCGCCGCCTGGACCTGCGCCATGCGCCACGGGCGAGCCCGGGTCGCCGGACTCCCCGCTCCGTCCCCGCCCTCTCCTCCCTCCCCCCGTCGCCTGGACCTGCGCCATGCGCCACGGCTGAGCCCGGGTCGCCGAGGCGCCTCTCCTCCCCCCCCCCCCCCCCCGCTTGGGACATCCGGGAGTCGGCCCCCGAGGGCTTACCAAGAACGTTGCATCGGCTCTGGAATGACCTGCGCCATGCACCTGCAGAGTCGACGGCCGGCGCCGGCGCTGTAATGTTCCTTGCTGGCGGCCAAGTTACGGCAGGAGGGTGACGTTACGGTTCGTACTCCGTGTCTTGCTGTTTCATGCAGCGAATGCACTGATTAAATTAGTTAGTGGCATTAAAGGAATTTGCGTAATTGAATTAATTTACGACGCGTCTGCGCTTTGGCTCTCACCTTCATAACCCTGACAAAGTGGCTTTGCTGCAAGGCTGCGCCAAGTTTAGCCCGTGGCGGCCTTGCTGTCCGGCGGGTGACGGGGGTGGGCGAGATGGGGGACGTCCAGCTCGTGGGGCTCCACCCGCGGGGGCCGACCTCCCGCCCCTGTCCTGTTCGCCGCCCTTGACACGAGGATGCCGCGAGACGCACTTCAAGCGCCGACATCCGGGTGTCGCCTGTCATCTGTCATCCGGCGCCAGCGCGCCCACGCCTCCGCGGCGTCGGCTGTGACTGATCCAGGTCGGCGTGCCTGCGGCCGTCCGCCCCAGCCGGATTACGGCTCGGCGTGTTGGTTGTTTTCCATGTCGCGGCGGATGGGATCTTCGGACAGAGATGTGGGCGATTTGGGGTTCGTTCGGTACACCGGTCGTGACCAGCAGTCGTTAAGGCGGACGGTTAGATAACCGTCCAAACGTAAGATACGATGGGGTTGAAATAAATTTGCATAATTTAGCCCCGGCATCGCACAAGAGCACGATCGACTTTGATGTTTCCAAACATCAAGTTATGTGTATAACTTCATGGATCGCAAAACCGAGCACCGATGTATTCCATCACCCACGTTATGCGTGGTTGCATGCTCTCATCAGTCCGTGGCGCACGTCGTTGGACAGTCCCTCATGGGACGGCAGCGGATACTACGGTCACAACATCGGCCTCATCTTCGGCCGGGAATCGAACCCGCGCCTACCGCGTGCGAGCCCGAGGCCTTCCCAACTGGACTATCGCACGCTCTCTTGGGTAACGCTCACGGCGACGTCACCAGCGTGCATCTGTCGGCGAGGCTGCACAGCGTAGCGCACCGGAGCAGCGGGACTGTGTTTTCCCCGCCGTCGCTATCCGCGCTCCATCCACGGCCGCGGTGCCGTTGGACGGGCGGCTGTCTTGGGAATCCCATTTGGCGTCCTTGCCGGCACCGCGGCCGCTGTAGTACCGCAGCGGCGCGCGGACTCTTCTCGGCTTTGCCGGACCCCGGCCGCCGCTATGTGGGTCAGCCTGGCGTCCGGCTGGGCTGCACGGTCAGCTGGCCGGCCGACGCCCCTCTCCGGCAAGGTCACGGGCAGCCGGGGCGCGGCCCGGCACGTGCCGGCCGGCTGGGCTCGGCTTCGACGCCGCCTGCTCGCCAGCCGTCGCGAAGCGGACGCACAAGTTGGGTAAACCCATGTGTACTCATGTAGAATGGGTAACAGGTCGGGTTGGGTGCAGATTTCGAGAAAATTACAGCCTATGGATGCAGGTATGGCTAAGATACCTTTAAATATGGGCTGGATCATTCGAGAACTACAACACAATGCTCCTGTTTTCGCTTCGTGTGTCATAAGTTCCACTCACACCACCTATGCAATTGTTAGCGCAAAAAGTATGTTTCGTTTTAAAGCTTTCTGAAACCTTCTCATACTTGGGAACTCAAGTGTCTGGAAAATGCGACAGATGCGAAACGGGCGGGTACAACTGATGTTTTGACTGGGGGGGGGGGCACGCTACAGCACCATGGGTAGCGGGTAGATTGGTTAACGCAAATCGCATTCGTGGAGGCCTCCAGCGGCGTTAAGTCAGTGTGGGAGGGCGTGTCGGTTTGGCCGTGATGGCCGCGTCCGACGCCGTGTGTGCTGCATACTGCTGAGCTCGGCGGCCGGACGAGAATGGGCAGTGGGTCGATGCGGCCGTGCTCAGCCTGGCTGCCGGAGCCGAGCTCGCTCGTGCGGGAGCCGGGGGCGAGCGAGTGAGCCGGCCTGCTCACGCCCTCGTCAGCGGCCTGACGCGGCCGTGCGGCGCTGCCGCCCTTTGGGCCGGATCTACCGGGGTCTCAGCCGTCTTGCGGTGGGCCCCGGGCGGCTGGGCGCCTTCGTCGAACCCCATCGGCGCCCACCGCAAGCCCGGGCCGAGCCGCGGCCGCCCGGGCTGGTAATCCGCGCCTCACGCGTGCCGCACCGACTGTGTCGGCCGCCCTGCCGCCGGGCCGATGTTTCGTCAGCGCCGCCCGCTGCCGACGCTCGTCAGCCGTCCGTGTTTGTGTGGCGCGCCGATTGGTGGGATCCGGTCGGCGACACGCGGCGCGAGAGCGCAGCGCGCCGGGAGAGGGTGGGCCCGAGAGCGCGAGCCGGTCCCGCCCGGTCGGCCGGCGCGAGGTCCCGCGTGCTAGTGCTGCTGAGCTCGCCGTCGCCAGTGCAGGAGGCGTGCCGGCGCTTCGGCGCTGAGTGGTGGCCGAGCGGCGGCTGGCCGGAATGCCGGCTTACATGCTGTCGTGTAGGCGACAGCGCCGACTGTAGCCGTCGCCCAAACTGGTCCCGCCCGCCGGGCGCCAGCCGCCCCGGGTCCAGCCAATTCAGGCGCTGCCGCCCTTCCCCTCCCACGCCTCCCCCGCCGGTCGGTCGTGAGGCGGCTTCCCAGGACTGTAGCTGAGATGGTCACTCAGCTTCACCTGAACGACCGCAACATGAGATTAATCTTAGATGGAATCCGGTCTTCGTTCCAGTCACTGCGTCCTCGAGGTGTTCCTCTTTCGTCTCCCGGGACTCGCTTCGTCCGAATGACCACAACTAGAGATTAACCTGAGATCATGTCCGGCCTTCGCTGCGGTCAACACGCCCCCAGAAGTGTTCCTCCTTCAGCCCAGAGATTCAGCAGTCAGAAAAGTGTTCCTTTGTTGTCCCCTGGGCTCAGCGCAGACACCCCGCGCGCCCGGGCCCGCATGTAGTGTAGACATCCGCGCACTCGGGACCAGACTCGGCGCAGACATCCGCGCCCTCGGGTTTGGGCGCAGCGCAGACACCCCGCGCGCCCGGGACCGGACGTAGTGTAGACACCCCGCGTACTCGGGACTGGACTCAGTGCAGGCATCCGCGCCCTCGGGACTGGGTTCAGCGCACACACTCCGCGCGCTCTGCATCGGACTCAGCGCACACACTCCGTGCGCTCGGGAGGCTTGCCTGGTTGACCCGCTGGGCGCTCGCGACCCTGCCCCAGCCATGAGTTCTGACAGGGCTGGGCGCCTGATGCAGGAGGCCTTCATGCCATAGACTCGCAGCGTTTAGCCTCGAAGGTCGGAGGCCCGGGAGCGTCCGCTGGTGGTCGTCACCTCCAGACTTAACGCCCGGCAAAAATGTGTCGTGCCGCGACGTGGATGTCCGCGATTCCTATTTTTGGCGGCTGAAAATTCTCCAGTTTTCCTTATTCCTGAACGAAAGCACGCAGACGTTCGAAAGTGAGTTAATGTTGCGCACGTCTGCACATTGCACGGGGATGGTCATAAAAACGGATGCGTCAAAAATCGTGAGCGTTTGCATGAAATCATAGACATTGCCTCACACAGAAGGGACTTATCCTGTTTCCTTGTCCAAGTTTAACGAGCCTGTACCTGCACTCGAGCCTGAATATGCCTGCGGAGATTTGCATGTGGCCGTGCTGGGCCGGGTTCTGTCGTGAAGCGCGTCAGCGCGCTTCAAATGACCAGACATCCAACTTGACACAAAGCTGCGATAGTCCATGTCAAGATAAACTGTGTACAATTGGTTCTGCGTGGTGCATTGGTGGCTGGGTAATGAGTCGGTCTTTTGCGAGGCCGTCGCCGTGGCAAAGCGAAGAATGTTGCAAACTGTCACAAGACACGGACATGGCCTTGTCCACCAGGCACAAGGGTGACAATCCCCTATGAAGAGAACATGCAACCCAAATCACCCCCAAGACAGCTGAAGTCGGCGTTTTGAAACGAAAAACTGGCGCTATATGTTGATGGATTCGAAGTGCATAATGTCCATGTGAGTTAAACTGTCTTCCGATGCGATTACCTGCCAATGCCCAAGGACGACCTTCATTTTCTCGGCCCCGTGTCGACATACAGTGCAGGCCATTTCAAAGCGGATCTGTGTTCAAGTTATCCCCGTTTTATGCGCTAGTAAAGTTTACTGATTAGGCCTCCAGCACACTGGCATGTTTTCACGAGATCACAGCTGGTGTAAAACGGTATGAACCTGGCACTATCCGATTTAAATCAACCTCAATTCACTGCATTGCTCTTTCCATATTGCCTCCGCGTGCTGCGGACGTTGTTGTTGGTCAGCGGCATGAACTAAGCCCGGAGACATCGGCTCGCGGTTTTGTGTTGTTTCGGGCTTCAGTCATGAACACAGTCACCCCGGGAGCATAGGGAGCGACGCTCCTTATCAGCAGACTTCCTTCTTAGCGCGGGCCCGAATACGTGGTTTCAGCATTGAAACACATTCCTTCAGCGCACCGCAGCGTTCGCTCCGTTATCACCCATTGGTTCGTAGCCTGTTGACAACATGCGCGAGACACCCGGTTTGCGAACGCAAACGGGGTGGGGTCTAAAATGTCGTTGCCATCGCCAGATTAGCGAAGGCAGCACTGCCTGGGCGTGTTCACTACAGCACTGCTTCTAAAAGATCACCTCGCCATCGCTGTAGGATTTCGTGCACTACAGCACTGCTTCTAAGAGATCACCTCGCCATCGCTATGGGATTTCGTGCACTACAGCACTGCTTCTAAAAGATCACCTCGCCTTCGCTCTAGGATTTCCTGCCGCAGGTGAGCACTGCTCATGGCGAATGGTGAAGGGAGCCGTGTAAATGTTCTCAGCATCATGCGAAATCTGACAGCTGGGCAGAAGATGCCACGTGCCTGTTTGCATCCGCCTCGCGTGTGTGATGTTAGTTGTACATCCAGGCGTTGATGTTGGCACCAGGCGTTGATGTTGCCCCTGCCGTCGCCGCTGTCGGCGGGGTTTGTGGTGAGCTCTCCTCAGTGCGTGGTTGCGCTGGCCGTGAGTGAGGCGCAAGACGACATGGATGGTGTGGCCGTTTTAACAGCGACATGGAAGGCCGACTTGGGCTCGAGAATGCTAATCACCGCTCGCTACCGCTCCCTTATGACGTGCCATATTCCGTGCCGGTGAAAAATACAAACAGGATACAGACGGTACAGTTAGACAAGGAAAACCTCAATCCGTGCGACACATCCCGCTTTCAAGCCCAAAGTTAAATGCTATCACGCGAAGGCATGGGACTAGATCGCCATGCATTGTCATAAGCCCTGGTTGCAATCGATGTCGCCAGGGGCGTATGCAGAACTCCGCAATGGGGGGCACAGCTAATGATGCCCACCCAAAAACGTACGCAACGATACGCGCGAAATTTCTAGCATGGATTTTTGTTCGGCCGTTTTCAGTGTGCATTTTGTAGTGTACATACATATGTAATTTGTTTTTTCACCGTGAACACTCATTGACATGCACTAACTTTTCATTACGGGGGCACGTGCCCCCAACGACCCCGTCCCCACTCCACTTACACATTGCACCGCTTGTTTAGCCGTGAAGGCCTTAGCCTTCAGCAACTTCGCTGCATCCGCCACCTTCGCCAGCTTTGGGGCGGTGGTAGTCGACCTCTGTTGATTTTAGTTCAGCTATGCATAGAGCAAAAATGTGTAGCAACGGTACATTTTCATACCAAAAGTCTAAGAAGGTTGTTTTAAGCGATGAGTGATGGTTGTCCTTTTATGTCAGACCTGATCACATGTCGCCACTTATAACGCGCTTTCGGTGTCCCCGTACCAAGCTACCAAGGCACGCTTTCATTTGAGGTCGACGTGAAACGCGACGCCATGTTATGTCATCTAACGTACGTGCATGATCTTTACCTTGGGGACCTTGTAAGCTACACGATACGACATGATACATTAGATTGGTTGAATCATATGCACATTGAAGGAAGGCACGCTCATATGCACATGAAAAGAAGCGCGCTCATATGCACATTAAAGAAAGGCGCGCTCATGTGCACATTAAAAGAAGCGCGCTCATATGCTCATTAGAAGAAGGCGCGCTCATATGACCATTAAAAAGATGCGCTCATCTGCCCATTAAAAGAAGGTGCGCTCATATGCACGTTAGAAGAAGGCGCGCTCATATGCACATTAAAAGAAGGCGCGCTCATAAACACATTAAAGGAATGTGCGCCAACGTGATTTTGGACGTTTTTAGCATTTGGCATAACGTGACCTTGAGCATTGACGGCATATGTGCCGCCAGACATGTTGGCCATTTTGATTCCTTTGGCCTTCTTACGAGGTTTTTCCTGTAAGGGTTACGTGGATGCATTGGACGTCACCTTCAAGATTTGGCCGGATTCCCCTTAAAAGTTGTCTTTCAAAAGCTTGCTATTTTAGTCAAATTGGCGACCCATTTTGCCCGGTCCTTGACAGATAAATATGTGCTCTTACTGAAACAGGATATGATGACCGCACACTCCGTTGGCTACTGCACTTTGTCTTATTGGTCTGAGCGATCGAAATTATTTCGCGGAAGTAACCGATAGCGTGGAAAGATGTTCCGACCATCCCCCCAGCCAATTTCCAGCCATGAACAATGCAGATATATGCATAGGAGCAGGTCTATGCATAGGAACATGGCAAAGGACCACCGACATCGGATGGGCAATCGGGGTTTGATAATAGAGGTGATCTGTTACGGTGTGGAGGGGCGGCGGCGCGCAGACTGCGGGAGGGGTCGGCGCGGAGCAGGGGGCGCGCCGGCCGTGGCACGTCCTGTGCCGCCGGCGCCGGACGCCGCGCCCGCCGGCCGTCGGCGACGCCGGGGAGCGTCGCTTCCGGCGCGGGGAGCGGCGGCTGGGCGAGCGCACCGTGCCATGGGCGGGGTGGAACGTGAGGTTACCGCGGCGGCAGGCGTGAAGGCGACACCGGTGATAGCCAATGGTAGATTTGAGGAGCGCCGTGGAATTGCCTATGGCGTGGACAATTGTTTAAAGGATGAGATTTGATTGGTGGAGTGCATTACTTGAACAGCGTAAGGAGTTGCTATCCGCAGTCCGGGTTTGCAGCGAGAAACGAAGGGACGGTGTGCATGACTGCCGAACGTGATTACTCCAGAGTAATCAGGATCAGGAGGAATCGGCCAGAGACCGATAGTCATGACTTCTATAGGTACATGATTCCTGATTCGGGCTATTTCATTTGCTCGACTTCTGGATGCAAGGCAGGTTCTGGGGAAGTCGGAGAATGTTGATCCGCCCATCCCCCCCCCCCCCCCGTATGCTCCCAAGTGTCATCGGTGGTGTATAGGATGGGGAGCGAGGTAGGACCCGAAAAGATATCTAGCCTGTGCCCCCTCCCTACCCCCGCTCCCGCTCCGTGGAAAAATCTCCAGCCTTGGTGATGCGTGGGGTTGCAGTCGCACATCGCGGCGCATAAGCTAAATTTCAGGTTAAAATTGTTTCGTGCTCAAGAAAGATGCTTACTTCCCTTTGATTATCCGATCCCCTCGCCGGACTTATGCTCTTATCTCGGTGGCTCAGTGTTAAGTAATTATACTTGAACAGAGTCGGGAGCAAGTAGTTCGTTTTAACGCCCTACTTGGACGACCCCATGAAATCAAGCAGCAACTGGTTTTGAGCGTCCCCGGCTGGCTTTTCCCGCCGGAGCATGTTGAGCGGCTGCCGCTCGCCCGAGCGCCAACTCTCGACCCCCGCTCGTATCCGGTCCCATGGTCTAATTTGGGAACAGATGAGCGGCTCAGACCGCCACCCGGACGCGCCGGCCGGCCTGCCGTGCTCGAGTGCCGGACCGCTTGGACGAGGTCGCGGCGACGTCAGAGGACCGCGCCGGTGCGGAGGCCCGGCCCGACACCGACGCCGGCGCTCTGCTGCCCGCGTCCGCCGGTCCGTGCGTGCGCGGCGTGGCGCTCTGCTGCTCGCGTCCGCCGGTCCGTCCGTGCGCGGCGTGGCGCTCTGCTGCCCGTGTCGGCCGGGCCGTCCGTGCGCGGCGTGGCGCTCTGCTGCTCGTGTCCGCCGGTCCGTGCGTGCGTGGCGCGGCGCTCTGCTGCTCGTGTCCGCCGGTCCGTCCGTGCGCGCGCGGCGCTCTGCTGCTCGTGTCCGCCGGTCCGTCCGTGCGCGGCGCTGCGCTCTGCTGCTCGTGTCCGCCGGTCCGTCCGTGCGCACGCGGCGCTCTGCTGCTCGTGTCGGCCGGTCCGTCCGTGCGCGGCGCTGCGCTCTGCTGCTCGTGTCGGCCGGTCCGTTCGTGCGCGGCGCTGCGCTCTGCTGCTCGTGTCCGCCGGTCCGTCCGTGCGCGGCGCGTCACTAACTCTGCGCTTTCCCGGCAGGATGGTGCGAGAGCGGGCGGAGCGTATGGAGAGGACCAAACGCGAGATGGAGGAGGAGCTCGCCTCCAGGCAGCGCCAGAGGGAAGAGGCGAAGATGCAGAGTGAGGCACAGAACAAGTGAGTCGCCGCCTGCACCGCGCTCCTTGCGTTGTCTCTGGAGTCGTGGTACGCAGGTTAAGACCTTATCGTTTTACCTTGGTGATAGACGCTCGCGTGTGGTAGTAATTTGCCCAGCATCAAGTGGCGTTTTGTTAGGATGTTTGTGTCATCAGCAGTTGACCTAGCACCAGCACGAGCTAGGCCTAGGTCAAGCAGCACGAGTTCAGCATACCACTGGTGCGGCCTCATAATCATCCTGACCACATGAGGTGACCAAGTTATCTGATCTGTCTCGAAATTAATCCGACCGTTTTAACCACATGTTGGATGAAAGGCCTCGAGTTCTCTTGTTCTACCACTCGACTGTCGATTGGCTTGAGCTCATCAGCACATCAGCAATCAATAGGGAGCAGAGAAGCTCCGTCGTCAATGAATTTGCCATTCCACCCCTTTTTGTTACGTGTTCCGGGGTTCAACGTCATCATGCTAAGCCGTCCATGGGTGCCATGAGTGGCATCATCAGTGCTCCCTCGGCGGCCACTGGATCTCTCTTGCTGCCCGCTCGCCCGGTGGCCGCTGGACTGCCCACCTCCCTTTCCGCCGGCGGCCACTGGACTCCTCGCGCCTCCCGCTCCGCCGGCGGCCGCTGGACCCCTCGCGCCTCCCGCTCTCTCGGCGGCCACTGGACCCCTCGCGCCTTCCCCTCGGCGGCCGCTGAACCCCCGCGCCCTCCGCTCCGCGAGCGGCGCTAGACCCCCTCGCGCCTCACCGCTCTGCCGGCGGCTGCTGGGCCCCTCACGCTTTCCGCTCCCTCGGGCGGCCGCTGGATCCCCCGCGTCTCCCGCTCCCTCGGCGGGCCACTGGACCCCTCACTCCTCCCGTTCCGCGGGCGGCCGCTGGACCCCTCATGCCTCTTGCCCCCCTCGGCGGGCCGCTGGATCCCCCGCGTCTCCCGCCTCCCTCGGCGGCCGCTGGACCCCTCACTCCTCCCGTTCCGCGGGCGGCCGCTGGACCCCTCAATCCTCCCGTTCCGCGGGCGGCCGCTGGACCCCTCATGCCTCTTGCCCCCTCGGCGGCCGCTGGATCCCCCGCGTCTCCCGCTCCCTCGGCGGCCGCTGGACCCCCGCGCCTCCCGCTCCGCGAGCGGCCGCTGGACCCCCCGCGCCTCCCGCTCCGCGAGCGGCCGCTGGACCCCTCGCGCCTCCCGTTCCGGCGGCGGCCACTGGACCCTTCACTCCCGCTCCGCTGGCGGGCCGCTGGACTGCTCACGTCCCGCTCCACGCCCGGCAGGCTGGCGATCGACTACGCGGCCGAGCTGGAGCGACGCGACGCGGCGATCGAGGAGGCAGCGCCGGCTCCGGCTGCAGGAACTGCGCCGGCTGCAGGAGCGGCTCGCCGAGCGGCTGCGCCAGCACCAGCGCTGCCGCGAGGAGGAGGAGCACCTGCGGATGGAGCTGGAGTCGGAGGAGCGGCGCCGCGCAGCCGAGCGCGCTGAGCGCGACGAGGCGCAGCGCCAGCCTCTGCCGCATGCAGGAGATGCGACGCGCCATCGAGCTGCAGTTGCAGCAGAAGCAGGAGCAGCGTCGGCTGGACGAACTGCAGCGCCAGGCCGTCCATAAGACGGTGAGGGGCGATGGCGACGGGACAGCGAGAGCGTGTGAAGATGTGCAGGGGTATGGTGTGGATGGATGGACATATCATATATTTGTTTGCTCTAGGCGTTCCGTAGGAGTTGTTTCCCTGTTGAGCTGTTTTTATCTAGAGAATGAGGCAATAAGACAGTTTGGTTTTATTTGGTGGCGGATTAGTTCACGCTTCGTACCTAAATCATCCATGAGTTGCTCACACCATGTGTGCGTTGATCATTACGTTGCCTTATAGCCTGATTACGGCGCGCCATGAAACGCTCACTCATAACACGAGACCCATCCGTTTCACTGGGCGCCGCCTCCCCTTCTGTTACATATGATGACCCCCAGCTGACGAAGCGCGCTGTCCGCGGCGGCCGCGCGCTCACGCGGCCCTCTCCGCCTCTAGATGATGGAGAAGCTGGCCGAGGAGGAGCGGCTGGAGCTGCTGACGCTGGCGGCGCGGCGGCGGCGCGAGCTGGAGCACCGCCGCCAGGTGGAGCGCATGATGGAGGAGAACCGGCGTCGCCGCGACGAGGAGATCGCCCAGCTGTGCCACGAGAAGCGCGAGCTCGAGCGCATGGAGGCCGACCGGCTGCGCCTGGTCGAGCAGGAGCGGCGCCGGCTGCTCGAGCAGCACGCCATCAAGCTGGTCGACTTCCTGCCGAAGGGTGCGTGAGCGGCTGCTCTGTCGCTGGCGAGTGGGCTGCTCGGAGCCGGCGGCCGCCACGCTACCGAGCTCGGAATGGCCGTACTACGGCGCGCCGGCGCGCGGTGGTGAAGCGCTCGGCTGCCGCCCGCGCTTTAGACACATACTTTGTCGGACACATACGTCGCGGGCCTCTTGCGAGGCCTTGCCGCCTTAGGTACAGCCTCCGGGCTGATCCTCAGAGGCTGAAGACGGGTCGGGCTGGAGGTGGCAGTGCTCAGCTGCCGCACAACGGGGACTGTTTTATCGAGGACAGACGGCTAACGTGTGTCACTGCACGTCTGGGACGTGGTGACGGGGCTGTAGCACTAGCGAGGTGCAAAGTGTGGGGGGTGGTGCTGCCGACCGAGACGGGGCGTCGGTTCGCCTGTCTGATCCTTGCACCTTAAGCCGGCTATGGGCAGTTGTAGGGTCGTATTGGGCCCTCTCTCCGACCTGTCCGATCCCTGCACCTTAAGCCGGATGAAAGTAGCTCGGAAGTACCTGGTATGCTATCGTGATATATCGTAGGTGACGGACCTGGAATGTGGCGTTGGTTTGAGGCTAGTTTTCGGGTCTTTCGTCGAGAGAAGGCTGGGTGCTAGATGATAGCTTTTTGTGTGAGCTGCAACACTTGCCAGTAAGTGTTTAGCTGATGTTGGTCTGGGCTTTGGTACCGAATAATTCCCCTATTTTCTGCGTTCAGATCCAGGCAGCTACGCGGGCTTTAGCTGCATTTCGACATAAACTGCGGGATTATGTTCGACGTTTGCAGAGACTCCCCGACACTACGTCACTTTCAGGCACGCCTGCAGCGGGACGGTGCACTGCAGGAAATATTGGATAGGGCTCGGTTTTCAGAAGAGCTTAGCCTTCTATACAGTCGTTTCGGTGTATTCATGAGTGCTCGTTTCGGACGGAATCCATGGATTCCACTCACGCGGATGCATACCATCAATAATTCATGTCCCGACGAACGTTGGTACGAAGGTTGCGGTGATGAAGGTTAGGATGATGGCGAGCAGTATTTGCTAGGCGCGCTTGCCACCATCTCCAGTAAGCTGGTGACATTCTGGCGAATGCGTAGCAGAGACGTGCTCAAGCCAAGATGGTGTTCACAAATTACCAGCATTACGGGTGGGTCGGCCGTGCAACATCTTAATCTGTGTCGCCATCTGTTGAGCTCTGGAGACACTGCTGATTCTCCCAGGGCCACCCAGCCGCGCTTGTTTGTCAGTTCATGCTCGTTCGCGGTCGCCTGCGTGACGCTGGTCGAGATCTGGCGATGTTGCCCTGTTCTCTTGCATTCGTGTTCCTACGAACTCGTCTGTTCAGTGCCGGTTCAGGTGCTGTACCCATTAGACCGGCCGTGTAACCTCTTGATCTTTCATGTAGCCCCGCCCGAGCGGGGCTAGACGGCTTAGTGTTACCTTGCGTGTCGGCCCTTATGTACCTGTGTCCAGACGCGGTCGTGATCTGGCGCCTCGCACTGTACTCTCTCGTGTACAGCCTCCGGCCCACCGGCGAGGCTCCGACCAGCCGCTGCCTGCCGCCGGCGCTGACTGCGCACCTTTTGCTGTGTTTGGCAGGAGTGTTTCGGGACGAGAAGGAGCTGCAGGAGCTGGGCAGCCAGTCAGAGGCCGTGGACACGCTGCGAGAGAAGGCCGAAGAGGGCAGCTACGTCCGCATCTGCTAGCCAGGCTCGGATGTCCAGCACGAGGGTGTCGTCCGGAGTCGGCGGGTCAGGAGCCGTCCCGGGCGTCGACGCTTCCCACGGACGCTAGCACGATCTCATCGAGTACGAAAATCGAGGCGCCGCCGCCGCGGCCGTGTGGGCGGCGGGCGGCCGGGCCAGTGCTAACGAGGCTGCTCGAGCGGGGCTCTTGCCGTGCAGGAGCGGGGGGGGGGGGGCGCCGGCTGACCCTCGAGGGTGCGGTCAGGCGGACTAAATTGTCCTGTGTGTGGCCGCGGCTGAAGCGCGGTGGTCCGTCCGATACACTCCGTCCAGAGATGTGTTTGTCATGTGTCGCTCGAGGAGTCTGACCACCGGCTGCCATCCTGGCGAGCAAATACATTCCGCCCCGTGGTTGTGCTTTGCTGTTGGCAGTCAGTGTGACTCTCTTGAAACGTCCTCAACGTGGGTGGCGTAACTTAGACAGATGCTCCTTTTATAGTACGTTTGTTTTAACTAGCAGTCAACATCACTTGGCTTTGCGATGAAATTGGGTGTTTGCTGGTAGGGTAATGATTGTGCAATGAGCCAATCGAACGGCATTACTTTTCTCCAGGAAAAATTTTCGGGGGTTAAGCCCGCTTTGTGTAATGTGGCATAGTGCTGTCTCCCACTTGATCCGGATACTTCACGCCTTGAATTGGGATTTTTACTGATTGCCAAGGACCACATTTGGCCCCATGCAGGTTTGGTCCTTATGTGAGGCGCAGAGGACCAGCTACCAGGGGCGCCTCATGACGTCTAGCATGGAAGCTGCGGGTGATTTGGACCGAGTTCCGAATGCACGTAACAGCCTGCCATCGTTCTGCGCTGATGACGCCGCTGGCGCGCGATAGGTGGCGCGCGAGTGCCTCCGGTCTGATCGTGGATCCCATTGCGATGCTGTGGCGCACACCAGCCGTGGCAGTCAACGTCACGCCAGAGCAGAATTGTGCTTAGTCCAGCCGATGAGCGGTATGTTTGAGGTGCCCCCCCCCCCCCGTCCCTCGGGTTTTCACGCGCTGTGCACGATGCATCAGCATGCACCCGCGTGAGGCTCCCGAGAGACTCGTCACGTGTCTTGTCATTGTGTCTTCAGTTGAAATACTTTTCGTGTTTTGAGAGCGAGTCTCTCGAGGAACGTCATTAATCGAGTGCCAAGAACGAACTCCTAACTCGCTCGTGAAATCCTAAGCGCGGAAGCAGCACTTATCTGTTTAAACATTTCAAAATTGTACCAATCCCAAAAGAAACAAAAATGCCATAAATATTAAAAAATTGTAGGGTTCTTCACTTACGTATTCGTCTCTACGCAGAAGATTCTTAAAAAGTGAGGCAACGCTGTCAGTTTTTTTAGGCAAATATGAGCTGAGACCGCTGGCACAAACAACAAAACATATATAACATAAACCTGGCGAAACTCCGTTCGTCAATGTCCGCGACTGCATGCGGGTTAGACGCGTATTTAACGTGGGACGAACGAAGTGTCAGCGGAGATGAGCATTATTGCCCTGTTGACATTCTCAAACTTGAACGGACAGAGCCAGGTGCCCTTGGAACCCCACCCCTCTTCCACACGATTTGAGCAGACAGGCATAGCCATACATGGCCACACATGGCCATATCCTGCTTATCTTAAGCCCAGCAACTCGAATGCTCCAGACTTGGACGAGGGTGTTTTTGTCTGCCCTTCCCGTGTGATTATTGGCAGCTAGACGGGCTGTGGGGTCCTGTTGGCGCTCCACTTCTCCGCTATTCTACCACCAGGACATGACCTAGTCATCGGGGTTTGCGTCACATTCTTTCGTCACATTCTTGTTAAGGCTATATACGTGCGTGCTATTTCCCACAGTATATTGTAATTCTGTTTGCATTATCCGCGGCTTTGGATTTACACACACCATTAATCCCACGCTTGTGGATCACAGCAGTCCTCGTTTCGCAAAGCGCGTAGAGCTCTGGGGTCCAATGCGAAACAGCCTCTCGCTTCTGCCGTTTTGTGTCTGCGGTGATCCCAAGATGGAAACTTGCTGTCAGCGATAGCGTCGGATCCGCCGTCCTTCACCAGTCACCGATATGTGCCCCTAAACCGACGTTCATTATTGGTCAAGCTCTCTGTCAGCTGTTGGCAAACAACAAAAGCGGTCTTGAGAAAACAACCCGGGATTGGATGGCGTTCGGATAGTTGAATGGTTTGTGGGCGGTCCACCCGTCAATGCTGCACATTTGGTATCTCATTTTGCCTGTTCCGGTTACCAGCAAGCGACGCTGAATCCAACAAACGGTCAAAAGCAATTTTTCTGAGCTTGGCGTTTAAGTGGCGTGCTGCTGGTAAGCTGGCAGTGATGCCCATTGGTTGCCTCTTCCATTGCTTGTTTCTCCCGCTCAGGTAATATTCATCTCGTGTGCCTGTGACGTCAGATCGACATGGTCTGTGATTTGCTTCGATTCGTGTTCTGTGGTTGTTTTTCGGTTGCAAACAGTGCGCACCCTTTGCCAATAGAATGGGAGGTAGAATGTTGATTTATTGCTGTGCTGCGTTGTAAAGATACAAAAGTCTTAACATTGTACATACAAATTGTTGCGCAGTGGTTTATTCTGCGCAAGACCGCATGGATCTGCGACCAGCGGTTGCCAAAGCATCGGCTTGTGAAGGGTGTTTTGCTTAACTGGGTTGCTCAAGCCAACAGTGTTCCCTACAGTTCCTGTCACACTCCCCCGGCCATTGACCCGGCCTGGTGCAAACAAGGGCATACGCTGGGCGAGTCTCACTTAAGCTGTTTGAAAATTTTGCTTGCAACGGCCCGGCCGTGTCCAGTCGTCACGCATGGTTCCTTGAAAGCTGTGATGAGCAACATTAAAGGGAGTGTCTCACCTGTGGGGCATGTTTCATAAAAGTACTCTGTGGTGGTGGTGGTGATTTGGTTTTAAGGGCGCGTCAGCATCGGGGTCATTTTGCGCCCAATAAAAGTACTCTGGTGAAACCTCAGGACCACTTATTTTAACAATACCACTGGGTAGTGGCACTGCAGCACCATCAAAACGTAACAACGATATAAATTATAATTACGTTCGTTATTTTAGACCACATTACGATATCACTGTCTTGTAGCAGCCCTGCACTTCTTCCTTTCTTGGTAGCCCCAGAGTGTATCCCGAGCTCGCGACAACTGCAGTTGTCGCGACCACCGCCGCCGCAATAACCGCAGTCGTCGTGACAACGGCGGAATCTGCTGAGGGTCGTTGTCAGCTGGTACGGGTTAGAGGCACCGCTTTTGAGCTGTTTTCATCCGCACATTGCGGGTCTGGAGCTTAAAAGTGTCACCTCTACTGGTGTGAATGACGTCAGTACAAACCCACGTTTGTGATCGGCACAGCGGGTTACAAGGGCCTGTTACCGAGAAGCGCATTGATGAGGTTTGAACCAGTGCGTCATGATAGACCATGTGATACTCCGTTCCCCGAAGCCAAAGTGCGTTCCGAAAAAGTCACTAGGCGACGCCAGGGGGCGGGGGAATCAAACGTTCAACACAGCGTTTCGTTGAATTCTCGGGATAAGAGCCTCCTGTTTGCATGTCTTTTTTTAAACACAGTGTTTCAAGTTTTCGGAGCAATCATTACGCAAGCATGTCAACAAATCAGTGTGTTGCCAGCTATGCAGAGCACGCACGATGGAAAACGCAAGACAAATGAAATGTATTACCTTCATGGTGGTGAGCTGGGAGTGCAATGAGATTGTTACCGCACGAGCGCGAATCAAAATTCTGAGCTATTTGGAGGGATTTCGAGAAAACTGGCAGTATTGATCGAATCGGACGCATCTGATCAACAATAATTGAAGTGTACACCGAAGGTGTCATATTTCCTTTAAATGTGTTGATATGCAAGCTATAGGTTCTGGGTGTAGTTTTCTTTTGTAGCGTAGTGCCCTTCCTAATTACGTAAGTTGTTAAGCTTATTGGCGAGGAACATTATTCACATAGATGAGACATTAGTACTAGCCGTATTCCTTGGAGAAAAACCAGGAGACTGGAGATATAATTGGATTGATATTTCGGCAACATGCCTTTATGGAGACTATAGTAGAAGTGAATTCACTTCTGCTATTGTTTGGATAAAGGCATGTTGCCGAAATATCAACTCAACCTATTTCCATTCTCCTGGTTTTTCTCCGAGGAATAAGGCAAATACCACTGTCTTATCTTTGTATCCTTAATGTTAAGTTGGTGGCAAATTGGTGCCTCTAACTAATACGCATATCTCCTTACTACACGACATTCTTCTTCGCTGAGACCGAGTCGACAGTTACATGACCATGATATGCATCTGCGCTTTGAGCCATCTGCGGGGATAGCCGACAACATTTTGTCGAGTCGCTCTGCGCGTTTGCTCTGTACGAGCCGTTGTCATTTTACCCATCTGGCTCCCGGAGGTGAGCCGCTTGACCAGCCGCCTATGGCATGCTTGGCTAGCCGTTCGCCATCTCCGTCCTCGCCTCGCCGTTTGCCTACAGCTACTGGAATGAGTCGAGGACTCTTCATTTCATTTATGTGGGTTACGTCGGAGAGCGAGAGTGCGGGCGTAGCATCAGAAGGCAGGTGGCATTGTCAGGCTATGGCTCAGCGTCTAAAGTAGCCGGAAAGTCCATCTGTCCTCTGCCAGTGCATTGTTCGTGCATTTGACTGGTCGCCTACGCTTGCTCACCGCCTGAACAATCCAAGTTTCTGAAGTGACTGACTTGCCTCGCATCGTAGATGCTGCGGTGAGCAATGCAGGATCGCACAACACGGCAACGGCTCTCCTCCTGGGTCGTGCTTGCGGGTTGTAACATCCATGATGGATCTGGATCGGCACATGAGGCCGTCCCTGGGATTCTGCGAGGCCAGGGACTCTTGCTCATTGCCCGCTTTGCACACTGAGCGTCGGGTGCATTGAGTGGCATGTTGGATCTGTTGGATTTGTTTACGCAATGGAATCCTGATATTGGACATCGTAGAATTTGAGATCAGAGATGCGTTGCGGGCTTCAAGTGTTGAGACAGGAAGGACGCTGTTGATCTCACACCTCCCGGGCGCGCGACGGCGACTGCATGAGCATGGCGTACGTCATGTGGTACAAGCTCATGGTAACTGTGTGGGCGAGGCTTGCCAGATATTTTAACAAAACCGCCCTAGATTGCCTGGGAACGGCGCCGGCACGATCATATGATCCTCTCGTATCGATTGCTTTAGTATTTGTTTAGTGATATAAATATCTTCTGTGCCGATCTCCTAGGACTGGCGTCTCCTTCGCCGATTCCCCCGCATCGATGTCTGTGCCATTCTCCTAGCATTTGGGCATGACTTTTGCTCCCATTGGAAAAGCCCGTGTACCGTCGTATTGCAACGGATGATGATTTGACGTCCGCCTTGTGCTTCACCTGAGTTTCTAGGACGGCCTAGATTATCCTCCTTTTTGGGTTTTTCTGTGATTTAGTATCAAGAGCTCCGTGATGATTTCGACCTCCGTTCGAAAAAAATCCAGTGGCCTTCGGGCCCGGATTCAGCTGGGTATCACTGACGTCAAAGGTAGAATTGTGGCTAAATTTAGCTTGTTGCTCTCCAGCCTCCAATCCAAGTGACTTGTAACAGGTCTTGGAACCACGGGAATCGTCTTTATTTAAACTCGTGCCGTTCTGAACGAGGAGCATTTTTGTTCTTAAGCGTGTGAGATTAAGGACTGTCCCAATACGAACGGAACGAGCGCTGTCTCGACACGGTTCGGAGCTTATTGTTTTGCTTTGGAATGCTACACGCTGTCGACGTTGCGTCTTTTTTCTAGCCGGAACAGAGTGTTATTTCTCTAATGTCATCAGTCACGTAACTTCGTGTCTGGGATCATAACTGTTCGGCTTGTACATAATACTCGGAATAATTTTCGACAACGCCGCTCGGTACTCGCACTCTTTAACGATATAATGATCGATAAAGGGCTCATTTCAAAGTAAGACTGGTAATTTTTGTGAAGTTTCCTCTAGAGCGTCAGACCAGTGGAACGTTAAGCTTATGTTGTGTGAAGAATGCGTGGAATTTGCAGGCGCCTGGGGTCACTTGATCTCCGTGGCTGAGCCACTGGGGCTTTCCCTGAAGCACGTAAGAGACCCGACATAAGCAGGACTTGGTGGCCACCACAAACCTCAAACGGGACCCCACATGGAGCTCGCGACCGTCAGCGACGATAAGAATATCTGGGCCCTCGTCTCGAGTGGCAATCGCACCGGGCAGCCAGAAGAGTGCCGATTCCGGCTGGGGAGGCGATGCTCGACGCGATCGCGGGGAGGCGCGGCACGTCAGCCTGTCAAGGAGCATTGTGTATGCCGCATTGCCAGCAAGTCGGCTTTGGTCGTGGGACGTTCTCGGTCATGCACACGCGGTGCGTTCCGCCGATAGGTCAGGGGAATCGCGGTGTTTTTGACAGCTTTATCATTTCGGAATGCAGTTTGAAAATTGTTTAGCTTCATAACATGACGCACGGATGACTTCAAATCAGGACATGAAGGATTATGACAGTTTTGAATTCCTGAACCGCTCAAATAAAGGATGGCTCAAACATTTGTGTTTGTAGCGCAAATGCACGCTATTTTTAACCCACGGCGACAAGGACTTCCATGCACTTGTGCGGAAGAGACAAAAGTGAATGGTTTGTTATATGCTGACAACAGCAGACAGATCGAGTGATGCGTCACTTGCATCTCCTTATTCGTCCCTGACCTTCTACTATATCAAATGCATCCTCTCACTATGTTCATACAATGAAATCGTTTTCTTCCACGATAGAGATATAATATATTTCACTTTGACGCTGTCTTCAAGACAATTCGTAGACTTACTTTCAGTAAACCTTGAAACCCGCGCTGGATACAGCGGAGTGACCATTTTGTTAAATACACAGGCCAAAATGAGCCTCACGTGATCATCATATTAACTTTCTAAATTCCAGGCTATCGCCTTTTGTATTACTAGATTTACTAGTTTTTAGTTAGCAGAGATACTACGCATTCAGGGTGACACCAAGTGCGGGAGGACTTCTAGGATGACGTGCGTGCCCCCGTCCCCTCCCCCTCCCCTGCCCTCGCATCTGTAAGTCTCATCACACTTGATCCCTCCGAGACATCAGTTTGGTCCCGCAGAGCATCAGCTTTCCCACCGCCGCACCGGCCCGACCATCAGCTGGCCCTGGCAGGAAATCCCGGTGGCATCTGCGTTCACCTGACAGCGTGAGATGCGACATTTCGCCATTACCTCGCGTTGCCTCTTGACTAGGCACACTAGACAGTGTGGCGCAGCGGGCACTCGGTAGGCCTCCTGCCACGATCGTGTGGGCAAAGTTTGGGCTTTGATCCTGGCTAAGCTGCTAGCCTGGCGTTCTACCCTCACCCGTAACAATCGGCTTGATACTGTGACGCTGAATAACCGGAGAAGACAGATCATGTACACATGGACCAAGCATGGTTACCGTTCACCAGAGGGGAATTTCGCATGCCGGCTCAGTGTTTTCTCTGCGCTTTGGTGTGCATGATTTCGTCATGTGTTATGAATGCCGGAACTCGTGATGGTCGACAATAAATTAAGCTGAACGCGGTGAACGGAGGGAAATGGTTAAAATTCCACCTGTGACTGAGGGCGGGGAATTATTGAAATGCCACGCTCTCCGCGGTGCATCGCCACCTACCAGTAAGACACACTGCTCCTATCAGTAAGCAGAAGCCAGTTGCATATTTCACGAGAGTTTGGCGAGAAAATCATGTGATGTAGCGGATTAGCTCGCGGATATGTAGCTCGCGCGCGTATTCTTGTTTTTTATGGGAGTTATGACGAGTTTTTTTTAATTTTTTTCGAAAATGGCTTTACTACAAATTGACTGCCTACAGGCTTAGCCTGACGGTTAATTTTACCCGCGTTTCGCGGGTTCATTATCCGGGGTGTTGCAAAATATTTCGAGTTGATTATGGTGAAAAATACAAATATTTCAGGTAGATATTGTTGACATCAGACTTAAGTATAACATAATGATTTTTCGTAGGGCAATATTTCACTTTGAGCCAAAGCGTACCGCGTTTGTGATCGATTTTTTAAAAGATAGCATCATCCGTCAATAGATGAGTTTCTGGCGTCGCTACAAGGATGGAGCAAAGTTGGGTGGGCGTGCCGACTTATAGATTGTGTCTCCACCAGCGTATTATAGCTGCGTAGAAGTGACGAAACCTGGGACCCCCACCATATGTGACCTCAGTGTGACCCCATCTCACAGGTGAGCCGTGCGTGATAACATAACATAACCCAGTTAAAACGTATACGAGACCACAGCCGAACCACAAAGCAGTGCTGTTCATTTAAATTTTCCTCTTAGTACCCTCCGGTTTTGCATTCCTCCAGCATACCTACTTGTCTGAAACGCACGCATATGGTAGGAATCATCTCCGTCAGCCACCATTAGTTGTTTGGGTCTTATTTCGCTACAATACAAGTATCTTATGGATCTTACAGTAATTGGTTTTAAACAAATTAAACGAAAACAACAGAAACTGTAGTTCCTCTTTACCGGCCTTCCAATCAACGGCGTTTCTGAAGTCGACCTGGCCCAGCGCGATGCGGTGGCCAGTTTTGCCACATTCGTTGCAGACGTCGCCATTAAGCTTAATGACAACACCTGACAGAAACGTATGACCAGTCGCAAAAGTCCCGGGCGATTTTAACGAGCAGACAGCGTCAGGGACAGACGGTTTTTACTGTAGCTTGCCCAGCTGGGCTTCAAACGGTGTTCCGACTACGCGTGAGGATCTGGGCTCGCCGTGTTCAGGATATCATCCGTGCAGCGTTATATCAAAAAACAAATTAATCCCAGAAAACTATCGGTGGGCCAAGCAGCAGTGCAGCGAGAGGCCGGCATTCAGCGTGAGATGTGACCACGAACATGACGCGTTTTTAACCAGAGATAAGAGAGAAGCCATGCAATAGCAGAAGCTTTATAGAACCCTAATGAGATACTACTTCACCACTTTGACAGAGGCTATTGGCTTAGTGAACCCAGAAAATGACAACAAAAAAAACTGTCATTTTCATTGTTTGCCTCTGTAACCGGGCTTGAACACACAATGGAATCACTTCAATGTGGAATAATTCATGAACATAGTCTATCTATATACTGTTACCACCAGACTGGAGCATGAAGCTATTGGCTACAGGACTACAGTTGCCAGGACACCGATATTAAGAATAACGAGGACGGCGTCTATTTGGCTACATTAATGTCGGCTAGTTTTGTAAGAAAACACTCCGTGTGGTTTGATTTGTTTGCCGTGCTTTTTTTAATGATAATGAGCGTTCTGCGTCCTCAACATAGCACTATTCATCAGCACGCGAATCTCCTACACCAACTTGGAGAATATTTTACTCTAGGGAATGCCAAATCAAAGTACTTTGGCCTTCAGTTATCATGTATAAGATTTCCGGGAAAGTCTTCAAATGCCGAAATACTTCATGTGGCAGGCCTTGCTGAGAGCGGCCACTGTCTCAGTTTGAGTGAAGGTGATGAGAAGCCAGACAGCCTCAGAATCGACCCATAGGCGGAGCGCTCCACAACACGGTACAAATATCAACTGCTGCTTGTTCTGCGAGGCGTGTCACGCCGCTGCGCCATCGCAAGCCATCCGCCCAGACTGCGCCGAAAACATAACTCCACGACGGGAACGGGAATGTCGCCCGTGGGAGCTTTGGGCGCTGGGTTGCAGATCATTCTCGCCGAGAGTGCCAGATCATCCTTGCGTCACGGCTTGAGATCTGGCAAAAAAGGCACGCCGGGGCTCTCGCCCTCCGCCGTGATGGAGCGCGGCCCCGGAACGGAAGCCGCTGAGAACCGGACGCAGGCGGCGCGCCGCGACTCCTGATCGGTATCGGGCCGGTGCTGACGCCCGGGTGAAACGTCGCCGCAGCGACGTGTTGTCTTGCTATCGGCCGGATCGCTAATCCGCCAGGCGCGACGCCGCGCACCAACAGCTTCAGCCATTGGCCGAGATCCGTCCGCTGCAGGCACATACTGCAGAAGTCTGGCGTGCTGATGCGATCGGGAGGTGATGAAGGACGCCGCCGCCACCCGGCCAAGTCCAGCGTAGTCGCCGGTCCAGCGCGACTTTGTCCACCAATGTTGGAGGGCGTCCGCTCGCGTGGGCCGCACTCTTTCGTGACAGAAACAGCATGTATGACTGTAGTGTAGTGAGTTGTACGCAGCAGAAAAGTTTCGAGTTTACTATTTCCAGTGGTAAGTTTTTCAGCTTCAGGACGACCAGCGGCGCCATATCCCCGTCGCCTGCTGCGCGGCCGCCGAAGCGAGTTTCACCAAACGGCACAGTATCGCCGTCGTCCGCAGTACAGCCGCTGGAGCGGGCTCCACCACGCAGCACCTTATCACCGTCGCCTGTTGTTCGTCCGCTGGAGAGGGCACCACCACGCGGCAGCTTATCACCGTCGCCTGTTGTTCGTCCGCTGGAGAGGGCACCACCACGCAGCAGCTCATCACCGTCGCCTGTTGTTCGTCCGCTGGAGAGGGCACCACCACGCGCAGCTCATCACCGTCGCCTGTTGTTCGTCCGCTGGAGAGGGCACCACCACGCGCAGCTCATCATCCCCGTCGCCTGTCGTTCGTCCGCTGGAGAGGGCACCACCACGCGGCTTCGTATCTCCTCCGCTTCTTTGGCGCCTCACGGTGTACTCAGCTGCTGAGGCTGCAAAGCGTCGTCCGCCTCTCACACCGGCGGGAAGCGCGGTAATCGAATTCTGTACCCCTGGTTTCCCCCAGACCTACATGAAGCCACTGCGCTGTCAGCAGCAGTGGTGCACCAAGATAGTGCCAACCCGCGAGTGCCAGCCCCCCCCCCCCCCCTTCCTCCCCCGCCCCCTAAGGTCTGGTGCTTTGTATTTCGCCACCTAGGGCTCCCGGCTGAACGAAAAAGTCGATTTGGTGCGTACTCACCGCGCCCATTCTCATCCCTTAAGAGAACCCTGACTGCACCTCCGCTAGCTGCACCCCGTGGGGCCGCGCTAAAGCCACAACTTCGTAGAAGTGTTGTAAGGTAAAGTGCAGCCGAGTGGCAGAACAAGAAGCCCAAAAGGAATCAAGGAGGGGTGCCGGAAT
>NW_023596545.1:34982717-35281117 GCF_011947565.3 Pollicipes pollicipes | reverse complement strand
AGAGGAGAGAGAGAGAGAGAGAGAGAGAGAGAGAGCGAGAGAGAGAGAGAGAGAGAGAGAGAGAGGAGAGGAGAGAGAGAGGGAGAGAGGAGAGAGAGGAGGAGAGAGAGAGAGAGAGAGAGAGAGAGAGAGAGGAGAGGAGAGAGAGAGAGAGGGAGAGGGAGAGGGAGAGGGAGAGGGAGAGGGAGAGGCGGGAGAGGGAGAGGGAGAGGGAGAGGGAGAGGGGAGAGGGAGAGGGAGAGGGAGAGGGAGGGGGAGAGGAGAGGGAGAGAGGAGAGGGAGAGGAGAGGGAGAGGGAGGGAGGAGAGAGGAGAGGAGAGGGGAGGGAGAGGGAGAGGGAGAGGGAGGGGAGAGGGAGAGGGAGAGGGAGAGGGAGAGGGAGAGGGAGAGGGAGAGGGAGAGGAGAGGGAGAGGGAGAGGGAGAGGGAGAGGGAGAGGAGAGGGAGAGGGAGAGGGAGGAGAGAGAGAGAGAGAGAGAGAGGAGTATACTGAATCACTTAACAATGAATAACGCTGGTGGTGTATTTCATGCAGTGATTTACCCCTTGGACCCTTTATTTTATTGACTTCCAAACGTGAATGGTATTGCATCTTCCTGCGGCTTTTGTTCCTGTTAAATAATGCAATAAGAACAATAAAATAAAGAAAATGTGCTTCATCGAAATTATGCAGCTCATATCCAGTGCGTGTTTTTTTTTTATAATTTGGGGGATTTCACTAACAGAGAGCCCTTTGTCATCCCTCTGCCCCCCCCCCCCCCCTCCCCTCCCCTAACTAAGGCTGTGACTGGGTCCCAGCGTGCCGGTCCGATCCCAACACATCGGTGACCACATCCGCCGGCCGAAGCCGCTCCACTGCTGTTAGGTAAGAGGCGCGCGCCTCGCCTTGACCCCGGCTCCTCCAGCGGCCCGGGCGATGGGGATCGGCGCGGACGAGCGTGACTGGTACTTCCGGGAGCCGCCGCCGCCGTCGTGTTGTCACAACAGACGCCTCGTGGGCCGGCCTGACCCAGGCGGGCGGCGGGGGGGGGGGCACATCCGGCTGTGGAGGGGGCTGCTGCGGTGGACTGGTCCGGTCCTGCAGGTGTCGCCGCCCCGTCGCTGCCGCCGGCCGCGAGCCGATGGCCGAGATCGGCCGCGCTGCCTGGTCAGGGCCGCCGCCGCCGTGTGCAGCGGCGGCGGGGGCGGCACGTAGCGGCGATCTCGTCCTTGCAAGGAGCGCCACCGCCATACGGTCCGCGGTGGCAATCCGCAGGTTTCCCCCTGGCATTATTCAGTGCAATATCATCGGGGCGCTGAACGCCCAGGTGGAAAGCGGCGTGATGGAGTAAACTGGGGCCAGTGGAGGTTTGGTGCGGCGGGAATCGGACCCGGATTCCTCGATGTCAACAGTCGCCTGGGGCACCCGGTCACGTGTGCAAGTCGACAGCCGGAGGCGAGAGACGGCGCTGGTCCGCGGGCGCTGACCAGCGAGATCGGCCGAGTGATGCGGCCGGCCGGACCGGGGGTCGTTTGTCCCGTGACTGCCGCCGAATCTGCGCCGGTCGGCGGCGTTATCCCAGGCTTGTAGTCAAAGCTGAAGCGTCGTTGACGAGCCCAGGCAGCCGGAACCGGACAGAGGAGCGCGGTCGTGGCGGCCGCTCGGCCTGTCGTCAGCTGACGCGGCCCCGCGCGAGTCCGCGGACCGCTGGAGCTCCGGGTTCACGTCCCCAGGTCAGGGGAGGTCAGCTGGCGCGGGTCAGCGCCGCCAGCGCGGTCCGGACGCAGGCGCTCGGCGAGTGACGCCAGGTGGCGGCCGTGACGGGTCAGGGGCGTAGGGCACGGGCGGTAGACGGGGCGGTGGACGGGAGGTAGACGGGGCGGCAGACGGGAGATGCAGCCGACAGAAGTGGCGCGGGCCAGCCGAGGGAAGACAGCTCTCTGGACAGCCGGGGAACAGACGCCGTGCGCAGGCGCTCTAGGACGGACTCAAGACAGGCACTTGTCACGCATCGTCGGGGAAATGAAGGCACTTCTCGGGTTAAGGGGATAATGACGGGCCTGTGGGATGAGAGGACGCAGGCGTGGCGTTATCTGGTGCGGTCCCACAAGCGACCGCTAAACGTTTGGGTACATTTAAACCGCCGCGTACCAACCGTATGACTTCTTAGATTGTGCCTGTCCTCTTCATTCCATTGCTGTGACGGCAGCTCTGCGTCATTGGCTGACAGCATCCCTGGTGTATCTCCTGGTGTCGCTGCTCCCCCCCCCCCCCTGCCTGCCTGAGTGGGCAGCGTCTCAGCGGCATGATTGTTCCCGTGCATCAAGTACGGCTTCGTGGGATGTCGCTCCATCAGCGGCGCCGAGCCCACGATGAGCCCGTGAGGCGTGCCCCTGAGCTGAGCTTACGAGTCGCGCCCGTCCGGCGGTGGGTGGGTGTCGCGGTCGCCACAGGCGCGCCGAGAATGCCTCCCTGATCTCACGATTGTGGGGGACTGGCGGCTTCCGACGGGGGAGATAGCCATGCTGACGCGAGATCGACCGTGGGGGACTGACGGCTTCTGGCGGGGGACAGCCATGCTGACGCGAGATCGACCGTGGGGGACTGCCGGCTTCTGGCGGGGGACAGCCATGCTGACGCGAGATCGACCGTGGGGGACTGGCGGCTTCTGACGGGGGACAGCCATGCTGACGCGAGATCGACCGTGGGGGACTGACGGCTTCTGACGGGGGACAGCCATGCTGACGCGAGATCGACCGTGGGGGACTGACGGCTTCTGACGGGGGACAGCCATGCTAACGCGAGATCGACCGTGGGGGACTGGCGGCTCCTGACGGGGGACACCCATGCTGACGCGAGATCGACCGTGGGGGACTGACGGCTTCTGGCGGGGGACAGCCATGCTGACGCGAGATCGACCGTGGGGGACTGACGGCTTCTAGCAGGGGACAGCCATGCTGACGCGAGATCGACCGTGGGGGATTGGCGGCTTCTGGCGGGGGACAGCCATGCTGACGCGAGATCGACCGTGGGGGACTGACGGCTTCTGGCGGGGGACAGCCATTCTGACGACGGATCGAGCGTAGGACTGACGGCTTCTGGCGGGGGACAGCCATGCTGACACGAGATCGACCGTGGGGGACTGACGGCTTCTGGTGGGGGACAGCCATGCTGACGACGGATCGAGCGTAGGACCGACGGCCTCTGACTGGGGACAGCCATTCTGACGACGGATCGAGCTTAGGACCGACGGCCTCTGACTGGGGACAGCCATTCTGACGACGGATCGAGCGTAGGACTGGCGGCTTCTGACTGGGGACAGCCATTCTGACGACGGATCAAGCGTAGGGCCGACGGCTTCTGACTGGGGACAGCCATTCTGACGACGGATCGAGCGTAGGACCGACGGCTTCTGACTGGGGACAGCCATTCTGACGACGGATCGAGCGTAGGACCGACGGCTTCTGACTGGGGACAGCCATTCTGACGACGGATCGAGCGTAGGACCGACGGCTTCTGACTGGGGACAGCCATTCTGACGACGGATCGAGCGTAGGACCGACGGCTTCTGACTGGGGACAGCCATGCTGACGACGGATCGACCTCTGTCATTACTGCCGGGCTCTCGCTGCCGATCTCCTGCTATCGGGGAGCGCTGCAGCAGCGGTCAGCGGGTGCGCGGGCCAGCAGCCTGCGCCGGTGGAGCGGCACAGGGGAGGGGGCGTCTCCCCGCAGCGGCCGCATGCTAACGGCCTCATTGGTGGCCGGCGGCCGGCCACTGGCTCCTTGGGGACGGAGTGGGTCGGGCCACCCGTCCGGCCCGGTCATGTTTGGCCTCCGGGCCCCACGCGCCGCCGATATAGTGGCGTGATAATGTGCTCGGACGCCTGTGGAGGTCGTTTGAATGCAGTGCTGTGCATCGCGGAATGCACGGTCGTGTCGGGAATGTATGCTCGGGTGGCGCTGTAGGGGTGTTTTAGCTCTGCAGCGTGATGAAGCCAGTGATTTGGCTATAGGTAGCTTGATCTTCATAGTTTTCGTCTCCTTGCGCAGTGGACGATGCGCACCCGAGTGACATCTGGCACGCGTCATTTAAAAACGGCACACGCCGCCAATAAGCTCCAAAGATTGTTTTGGATTTTGCATGTCGACCATGCACGCGGCTTATCGACGTCGTGCGTCAGTTTCGTCCAGTGGAGCCCTGCTCCGTGCGCCGTGTGTGTTGGAGCCGTCTCTGGTGCAGTAGGTCATTGGCCGCGCCCCGGCCCGGCGTCCGCGGCCGTTGCCGTGTCGCCAGCCGGCCGGCAGCGCCGCCGTTGGCGCGCGGCGGAGACAGCCAGGCCCGAGACCTGCCGTCGAAAGGCCCGCTCGGCGCGGCCAGGTGCCGTCAACTTGACAATGACGCGCGCCCAAGGCCGCGCCGCCCGCTCCGATGCCTCCACATGCCGACTACAGGCGCCAGCCACCCGGATTTGCGCGCCGCGCGCCTGAACGGTGCCGTCGGCCGGCCCGCCCGCCGGCCGCGGTCAGACGGGGACCCAGACTGGGCCGCGGTCAGACGGGACTCAGACTGGGCCGCAGTCAGACGGGACTCAGACTAGGCTCGCCGGCGGGGCTGGGATCAGGCTGTCCAGCTAGGGCCTCGCGCCCGCGCACGTGGCGCCAGTTCGGGTCGGCAGCAGGAGCTGCGTCAGCTCCTGCTGTGCCGTAGAAAGCGTGCCATCGGTGCGCGCAGACAGCCGCCGGGTTTTGGACTGTTGGGCCGACCCTGGGGCTGTTGGAGTCGGCTTTGGGACTGTCGGGCCGGTACAGGACTGTCAGCCGGCTCCAGGACTGTCGGGCCGGCTCCAGGACTGTCGGGCCGGCTCCAGGACTGTCGGGCCGGCTCCAGGACTGTCGGGCCGGCTCCAGGACTGTCGGGCCGACTCTGGGACTGTTGGAGCCGGCCCTGGGACTGTCGAGGCCTGGTGGATGTGCTGGCCGCCTGATCATTGCACTTCAAATAGCTGCTACCTTTGAAGTGGCCGAAGCCTGACGCTAACCAGTCCCGGCGGGCCGCGGACTCGGCCGGTCAGAGTCCCTGTGGTGTGCTGTCCCCGTGACCCGGCCCAGGAGTCCAACAAACAGCAATCCGGTTGTGGGATATCGTGGGTGGCACTCGGCCGCAGCGGCAGACTGCGGTGCGGCTCAGTTTCGCAAGGTAGCCCGCCGGGCCTCAGCTGCATCGCATTGTCCGAACTGACCGGAAAATCGTCTGCGACACATCCGACCAGGATCCCTCGCCGACTTGGCTTTCGTGCGCCTTCGACATTCTCCCGGAGGTTGGGCAAGCGCCATCACGATCGAATCTTAAACGGGGCCTTCTCCAAGGTGCGCGACCTCGCTGCTTTGGCAGGAGGTTCACCGGCGGCGGGGCCGCTGCTCCTCGCCGCGCGCCCCGGCGGCGGGTGAAAGTGTCCGGCGCAGCCACGGAGTGGTCGCTGATGGGTTCAGGCGCGGTCAGGAAGGAACGGTGTGTCGATGCTGCCTCGTCCGTGCTCCTCGCGATGCTTGACGCGCGGCGGTTGGCCGTCGGCTCCGACGAGCCGGCGACGGGCACACGGCCGGGCTTAAAGGGTGTGCCCCTTCCCGACAAAAACAGGCGGACTGTCGAGCTAATAGGGTGTGCCCCTGCCCGACAAAGCAGGCAGACTGTCGAGCTAATAGGGTGTGCCCCTGCCCGACAAAGCAGGCAGACTGTCGAGCTAATAGGGTGTGCCCCTGCTCGACAAATGGTGCGCCCCTGCCCGATAAAAACAGGCAGACTGTCAAGCTAATAGGGTGTGTCTTCGCCTGATAAAAAGTATGGCCAAGGTCCGCGGAAAGGCTGCTTGGCATGGAATTTTTGTGAGGAAAAGTTGGCAAGTCATGAAATGCATGTGACCTTGTTTGGTATCTGAACATGATGTGTGAGTTCTAGGCTGAAATAAGTGCGGAAAAAGTGGTGGCTGGTGGCACCTGTTGAACGTATTGCGGCTTTAAAATTACTCCAGCGTTATGTGATGCCCAAAAGATGGTGTCATTAGCTCTTTTCACTATTACGTTTATTCGACTGGTACCTAATTTGGCTCCGTCGGATTTCGTAGGCACCTGATTATTAAATGCATGAAATCGGTATAAACAGGGGCAATTTGTCGTCAGGCCCATCAAAGTAGCCGATGGATGTTACTCTGCAAGCGTTATCGTTCCGCCGGCGTGTACCAATTTGTTATTTTACGTTTTTTGCGTTTCGCGTTTACGTTTACGTGTTTGGTCTCACGGTACCAAATCATGAAGTGTCGCAAAGATGAATTGACGAATAGTTGCATGATGCAGAAACAAAACGCTTTCTGTGTTAAAAAACCTGGCTATTTTGATAGACCGCAACATGACGCAATATGACGACAAACCATGGGCTTTGCGGCAGGTTCTTTTATTTTTCGTCCTTTTCAGATTTGGTACCAAATCAGATCGCTGTCAAATAATGCTTGCGTGAAAAAGCTATCGTGTACCAAATAATTGTTGACTAACCGAATCCCCGACCATTCCACCACAGATTCACTACCTTGTAACTCTGAACTCGCAACCCTTTTTAGCATTAATCCTCTTGAGGTGGCATTTCAATTTGGGTGGTATGTCGATTTGTTGTTCGCTACGCTTTGATCAGCTGTCAGCCTGAGATCCGTTTCGAGGATCATTGCTCTCTGGGCGCGGTCGATGTACGATAAGAAGGGAAAGGAGGCGGTGCGGCGCACGTTGCAATGCAGCAGGCCGCCTGCCCCGAGGCATCGTTCAAATGACGCGTTTCAACCGGCGGCCAGGACCTTGATATTACCAGGCTCTGGCGTAATGAGGCCCCACATATACGTATTTGTTCTGAAATCTGCGGTTTTTCCGCCTTCTCACATAATTTACGGCGTGCGGATGCAATTCCGACGTGGGTTTTGGACTGCATCCGGTCGGTTATTGCGTCACTGGCCACGATATATTGCTGACCGCAAGGCTGGGACGGCGATGTCATCTTCGAAGTTTACACTACGCCTTCGCCGGAATTAAGTGCATCCGCATTCTGGGAGTCGAGATTATGCCCGCCCCATTACCGTGTCAAGAGCGGGACTTGGTCATGATCAATGGTGCACATCCTCAATGAATGCGCAGTTGTTCCAGCCCTAGATTCGTGAAGTCGGTGGTAGTCCTGTTTGTTCAACGTCCAATTATGGCGTATGACTAATTACTTGCTAGTACTGTGATGATTTCCTCAGTGCAGAGCCCTTGCAATTTGATGCGTTAATTATATTGTGTGATGTGGACTTCCCGAGCACGATGACAGTCCAGTGGATTCAGGCTTCTAGTCTGGCATCTGTGGGTGTTTTGCGGCTCTTGTGGTTTGAAAAACCCATTGCGTAGACCATGAAGTGTGGGTATTCGCTCGATTCCCGGACCGGCAGACTCAGGAGTGCTGGACCATATGCACAGGGCGCACCAGACGCTGCTCTTCAGCTCCGTTACGGACGGACGAGGAGGCACAGAGCGCGGGGCGCGATATAACGGATTGTTATGGCCGATTCTACTGCAACTTTAAGTCCTCGCCCGGATTCGCCGTTTTCGTAGTGCAAGCTGATGCGAACTAAGAATGGCAGAGCCTGGGTTGACCTCGGCGAGATGTAGCGTTTGGCTATACGTTTGGTCTAGCTTGGTCAATAAATGACACAGTCGGGCCAGGCTGAAGAGTAAGCTTCCCCGAAAACCGCACTATTTCAGCTGAACGCGACAACGTTGACGAAATCGTGCACTGTGGCAACATAAACTTCGTACCGACGTATTCCTTGCAGTTTTTTAGTAGACGACGTGTGGTCTATTGTGTTTTGAGCGGATAGTGATGATGTAAGATTCCATTATGGTGACAGTGTCTTCCCCGCCGCACGTGATTGACATATCCGTCAGTCACCAAATGTCATCGGCTGCCCGAAAATTTAGGCGTGATTACGCCACGTGCCAGGGGGTTATTGACAAAAACTTGAGAAAGGTTTCATTGGTCACTAACCCGCCCTATTGGGTCACGAGCATACACTCTGTTGTTGCGGTCGTTCAGTATAGATGTGATGCAGTTTTGAGTTTTCTCGCTTCGGCGGTCAGACCTAGTGAATGGAAACGTCAGCAAGTGCAGAGCAGTCATCTACAAGTATCGTATGATCTTGCTCAGAACGTCGTCTTTTACGTTTTGGAATATCGACGGCACATACACCCACTCAGTACATCCCAGCTAGCGTTATGATGCACACGCACGTACAACATGCATGCGTGCCTTACGAAAGGCACTGCGCTGCCGGCGACCATGCGTTCCATGCTGCAGCGCAGTTGCGATGCATGGAGTGTGCTGTGCATGAAGGACAGGAAAATGCATTGTTGAGGAGCATGAAGTGAATCAAGGCTCTGATCGACTTATCCGGCTTCATTGCAACTAATCAGCTTGTTAGTTATAACTATCCTCTTCCAAGTGACGGGTTAATCCTCCTTTAACTGTTATTATTGCGTGCCCCTTCGCCGTCTTTACACCCCAGCGAAAGGCCTTCTGCCTTCTTCACCGCGTTGCCATAAACCTCCGTCCACGAGCTCTCACGTCTAGTGTTGGCGAGCGCATGACCCCGTCCGTTCCTTAGAACAAGCGATTCATCACCGTCTTGCCAGGCGTTCTAATCTTCCGTACCTCGCTGGCTTTGGCACTGGACCCAGCGAGCGCCGCAGGGATGCGGCGGCGAGCCGCGCCGGGCTGCCTCGCTGCACCGCAGCTTTGCGCTGGTGGGTGGGCGGTCAGCGAGCCGTACCTCGCTGGCTTTGGCACTGGACCCAGTGAGGGCCGCAGGGATGCGGCGGCGAGCCGCGCCGGGCTGCCTCGCTGCGCCGCAGCTTTGCGCTGGTGGGTGGCCGATCAGCGAGCTGCCGGTGGGACGGCGGTCAGCGAGCTGCCGGTGGGACGGCGGTCAGCGAGCTGCCGGTGGGACGGCGGTCAGCGAGCTGCTGGTGGGACGGCGGTCAGCGAGCCGCCGGTGGGACGGCGGTCAGCGAGCCGCCGGCGCGACCTCCGGCTCGGCGGTGCCGACGAGCGCGGCCGGGCCGCCGCCGCCAAGGCCCCTGGTCACGACGCTGCCGCCGAGCCGATCCCGTGCGGAATGCGGGAATCGCGGCGCGGCGGTGCGCTCACAAGTGGCACACGGAGATTTCCAGCGGAACTGCGCGCCCCGTGATCCGGTGTCCGGGATCGCGTTCGGCGAAGGGTCTCATCTCGGGAGCCTCGCTCCGTGTCTCTGGTCTTACGCGCAGCTGGCGGCGGCGCGGCCGGTGCTCCGAGGAGCTCAGCGCGTGGCTGATAGAGCCGCGTTCTGCCGTGATGGGATCCCGCGGGGATCGCGTGTGGCCGCAGATCGGGGAAGCGGGGCTCGATGGCCCGCGCGGCGGTGCCGTGTCGTTGCCCTGGCCCCGGCCCACGGTCGCTGGCCACACATCTGGGTCAGTCGGCGCCGCAGCACAGGTCGTGACTGGCTTTATTGGCCGCCCACCCGCCGCCGACACAGCCGGCTGGCCGTGCACGGGTGGCGGCAGCGAGGCGGCCCTCGTCGGCCGAGGGCGGCGCCGCCAGGCGGCAGCACCGTTTCGGCTCCTCCGCCGCTCTCGCGCCTTCGGTGGTCGAGTGTCCTGGCTGTGTGTGGACACCTGGCACGAGCCGTCGGTTGGAGTCTCTGTCTATTGCGCCGCACACTGCGATGCCCTGATGTTGCGTCATCAGGGGGCGGACTGCCCTCTACCGAGGTGGCGCTCTATCGACAATGACTCGGCGAAATCACAGGGCGGCCTGATGGAGTTGTGTAGCCTTGTATGTGTCTGTGCGGCTCAAGGGCGCTCATGTCCATGCGCTGCACTATGTTGAGTCAGATGTTTGTGCTCTGTTCGGGATTGTTTGGGAGTAGAATTGGCAGTTTTATTTTCATGTTATTATGTCGAACGAAGCCGGCACATAACCGCCACGCCACAGCAATGCACGCGATTTGATGCCGATCAACGCTGGGTAGCTTTCCAAGGGATGCAACTAATAACAGCGGCTTATCTCTTTGAGTGATTTCATTTTAATGTTTCTAGTACAGGCGATTTGCTTGGGTTTATGGGTGGAACGTGGTTTGGTGGTAGCGACGTGCCTGAATCAGGTGTGTATTTGCGATGCACAACCAGCTCTAACATATGTTTCACGTCATTGCTACCGCCCCCCAGACCTGAGTCCAGGTGCACAAATTACAAGGTGCCAACCTGTGCACTTCTTTACCAAACTTTCACCTCTTAAACCCATACTCACAGTGTACGGTTTGACCCTATGTTTCCGTTCGTGTCGTTGTCAAAGACAACTTGACGGCGAAACAAGCCGTTGTGGTACGCATACTCATACGCCGCCACGTCAAACTGCGTATGCTCCTGAGTCTGTGACCGTTCCGTTACAGCGCATAATTTACGTAAACGATTTCAAATCAATAGATTGTTTAGAGATAGGCCTGCTTTTGGCTTGTATGCTAACGGGACGTATGCCTCAGTTCGCAGCCAATTTCGCTTCCTGAAGCTAGTGCCAGGCTGCGGCCGGGGCCGTCAGGTCGTCTGCGTGGGTGTCCGAGGGTTACCCCGTCGGTGGGTAACCGCAGCAGAATCCCTTGCGCTGGCGCACATAAGAGAAGGCTAACCGGGCTATTGCCCTATTTTGTAATGCACTGGGAATGTGATGATCCTGTTGCACGTGGAGCATGTCTGTGGCGTGGTATCCGCCCCCCCCCCCCCCCCCCCCGTGGGTTTGATGCTTCCCGGGGCGGATGCTAGTGCCGCAGTGCTCGTTCCCTGCAGACCAGAGCTCTTCCAGTTAGCCCTCCACCAAACCCGCCATGGGAATGCGCCCGCCCCACGAGGCGTGCCCCAGCGACGCCCGCAGCGCTCAGTCCGCTCCGGCCGGGCCGGGGCGGCCGCAGCTGCCGCCGCGGCTGTGCCCGCCGGCCGACGGCGCGCGCCAGCCTGGCCGCGCCGCGCCGGCTCGGCCGCCGCCTGCATCCGGCTCTGTGTGGCGCAGTATCCCGGGATCGGCTGCGTCGGATCGTCCGAGGCCAGTGGCCGCGGTGCCTGCTGAGCGGCGCCGGCTGGTCAGCCGTATCAGCTGCGATTACGGCGTGGCTCATGACCGGCCGAGATGTGCGGGATTCCCTAGTGTGGCGCCGAGGGCTGCGCTTGCAGCCAGCAGCTATCTCCGTTCGGTCTGCTCGGTGTTGCTGAGCGGGTTGTGTAGGGCGATGGCGGGGGCGTTCACAAGGCTTTGGTGTTAATTTGAGATCGGAGGGGGGGGGGAATTCCGTCTCTGTGGTTGAAGGTTTTTGCACGCCTTTAAAGACATGTTTATCTAGGGAACCCATGAAATAATTATGATACCAGAAATACAAACTGAACCGAAAAATGCGCTACGCATGTAGCAACTTGCTTTGTCTTTCCATAGGTCGCTGCGCTTCGATGTCATTGTCACTCTGTGAACCTGGTTCGGTTTCCACCATCCATGCCTGTGTGAAATTCATGTCGACGCAATGGTGGTACATGTGATCACGAGGCAATATAGGCATAAATATACGAATTGGATTAACCACACACAACGCGTGGAGTGATGAAACACAGTCATGGCTTTAGGTGCCCCGGGGCTGTCAGATTGTGCGGGCGGCACTGAGCTCGTCCTTTCCGCTCGATCGACCTGGCTGGAGCTACCTTGAATGACGCCTGTAACGCACCGCGACGGTATTCCCATTTCCTTTAAAGGGCTTTAAGTGGTCAGGGATCATTGCGGAGCTATTCTCGCAGAGGCTTTCGGAATTCTCGTGAATCCAGTGGCAGGGGGTTATCCTGCCCTCCGAGCTCTTCCCGAACGACATTACTTCCCGACGCTGCTGCTTGACGTGATTTTTAAGATTCCGCGCGTTGGAGCGCATAGCTCTGCGAAACGCGATGTCTCCCTAGGCCACTGCTGAGTGACAGGTAGGGCTTCCTTACATGATTGTGCGCACATTTCTCAACTTTACTTCAGCTGACGGCGCTGGTGCATGTCGTGTTCTAAAAAAACAACAGTGCTAGATGTTAAAGTTTTTACATTTTTTAACCCCATGTAACAGCAGCTGGTGACATTTTGAGCAGGATGTTTTGTATGGAACGACAAACGAAATAAAATGATAAAACAAATAGTTTGACACACGTGCGTCAGTTGAGTGCCAGTAGGTCAGTTCAGAGTTTGGTGTGAGGCATACGATGCCTCCTAGGATTATTGTGAGGTCCATACCCAAATCTGGCTTTGAACATTAACTCACTTATATCTGCTCTGTGGTCCGTTTGCGTTTTTGTACCGCATCTCAACCATTTCAGACTTTCTTCCCAGGAATGGCAGCGGGTCGCTGACCTCCCCCGAGATGTTCTCGCGAGTGAGTGTGGGCTTTCATAGCTGTTCCACTTGCCGCGTCACGCGATCAGAAAGGAATCAACCGCGCCTGTTGCTGCGCCCGATTTTGCCGGCCGTTCCGACGTCCCTGTCTCTGTCCCTGTCCCTGTCCCTGTCCCTGTCCCTGTCCCTGTCCCTGTCTCGACGCTGATACCAGCGGCTGAGGCGGTACCCCTCCGGCGCGCCGGCGGGCCGCCGCTGGTCGCCGGCTCCAGGCGGGGGCTGCGAGGGGTCACGGTCAGCCGTGGGCTGCCGGCTCCTGACGACGGATGGTCCGCGCGACTGGGCCGGATCCGGCGCACCGTCCGACGATGGCGTCGAATGGATGGTCGCGCCGCTTGCGCCATTTGCCACGGACGAGCCCGAGTCACCTGCCGGCCCGCCGCGTGGACCTGCGCCATGCGCCACGGCTGAGCCTGGGTCGCCGGACTCCCCGCTCCGCCCCCGCCCTCTCCTCCCCCCCCCCCCCCCCCCGCCGCGTGGATCTGCACTATGCGCCACGGGTGAGCCCGGGTCGCCGGACTCCCCGCTCCGTCCCCGCCCTCTCCTCCCTCCCCCGCCGCCTGGACCTGCGCCATGCGCCACGGGCGAGCCCGGGTCGCCGGACTCCCCGCTCCGTCCCCGCCCTCTCCTCCCTCCCCCCGTCGCCTGGACCTGCGCCATGCGCCACGGCTGAGCCCGGGTCGCCGAGGCGCCTCTCCCCCCCCCCCCCCCGCTTGGGACATCCGGGAGTCGGCCCCCGAGGGCTTACCAAGAACGTTGCATCGGCTCTGGAATGACCTGCGCCATGCACCTGCAGAGTCGACGGCCGGCGCCGGCGCTGTAATGTTCCTTGCTGGCGGCCAAGTTACGGCAGGAGGTGACGTTACGGTTCGTACTCCGTGTCTTGCTGTTTCATGCAGCGAATGCACTGATTAAATTAGTTAGTGGCATTAAAGGAATTTGCGTAATTGAATTAATTTACGACGCGTCTGCGCTTTGGCTCTCACCTTCATAACCCTGACAAAGTGGCTTTGCTGCAAGGCTGCGCCAAGTTTAGCCCGTGGCGGCCTTGCTGTCCGGCGGGTGACGGGGGTGGGCGAGATGGGGGACGTCCAGCTCGTGGGGCTCCACCCGCGGGGGCCGACCTCCCGCCCCTGTCCTGTTCGCCGCCCTTGACACGAGGATGCCGCGAGACGCACTTCAAGCGCCGACATCCGGGTGTCGCCTGTCATCTGTCATCCGGCGCCAGCGCGCCCACGCCTCCGCGGCGTCGGCTGTGACTGATCCAGGTCGGCGTGCCTGCGGCCGTCCGCCCCAGCCGGATTACGGCTCGGCGTGTTGGTTGTTTTCCATGTCGCGGCGGATGGGATCTTCGGACAGAGATGTGGGCGATTTGGGGTTCGTTCGGTACACCGGTCGTGACCAGCAGTCGTTAAGGCGGACGGTTAGATAACCGTCCGAACGTAAGATACGATGGGGTTGAAATAAATTTGCATAATTTAGCCCCGGCATCGCACAAGAGCACGATCGACTTTGATGTTTCCAAACATCAAGTTATGTGTATAACTTCATGGATCGCAAAACCGAGCACCGATGTATTCCATCACCCACGTTATGCGTGGTTGTATGCCCTCATCAGTCCGTGGCGCACGTCGTTGGACAGTCCCTCATGGGACGGCAGCGGATACTACGGTCACAACATCGGCCTCATCTTCGGCCGGGAATCGAACCCGCGCCTACCGCGTGCGAGCCCGAGGCCTTCCCAACTGGACTATCGCACGCTCTCTTGGGTAACGCTCACGGCGACGTCACCAGCGTGCATCTGTCGGCGAGGCTGCACAGCGTAGCGCACCGGAGCAGCGGGCTGTGTTTTCCCCGCCGTCGCTATCCGCGCTCCATCCACGGCCGCGGTGCCGTTGGACGGGCGGCTGTCTTGGGAATCCCATTTGGCGTCCTTGCCGGCACCGCGGCCGCTGTAGTACCGCAGCGGCGCGCGGACTCTTCTCGGCTTTGCCGGACCCCGGCCGCCGCTATGTGGGTCAGCCGGCGTCCGGCTGGGCTGCACGGTCAGCTGGCCGGCCGACGCCCCTCTCCGGCAAGGTCACGGGCAGCCGGGGCGCGGCCCGGCACGTGCCGGCCGGCTGGGCTCGGCTTCGACGCCGCCTGCTCGCCAGCCGTCGCGAAGCGGACGCACAAGTTGGGTAAACCCATGTGTACTCATGTAGAATGGGTAACAGGTCGGGTTGGGTGCAGATTTCGAGAAAATTACAGCTATGGATGCAGGTATGGCTAAGATACCTTTAAATATGGGCTGGATCATTCGAGAACTACAACACAATGCTCCTGTTTTCGCTTCGTGTGTCATAAGTTCCACTCACACCACCTATGCAATTGTTAGCGCAAAAAGTATGTTTCGTTTTAAAGCTTTCTGAAACCTTCTCATACTTGGGAACTCAAGTGTCTGGAAAATGCGACAGATGCGAAACGGGCGGGTACAACTGATGTTTTGACTGGGGGGGGGGGGGGGGGGCACGCTACAGCACCATGGGTAGCGGGTAGATTGGTTAACGCAAATCGCACTCGTGGAGGCCTCCAGCGGCGTTAAGTCAGTGTAGGAGGGCGTGTCGGTTTGGCCGTGCTGGCCGCGTCCGACGCCGTGTGTGCTGCATACTGCTGAGCTCGGCGGCCGGACGACAATGGGCAGTGGGTCGATGCGGCCGTGCTCAGCCTGGCTGCCGGCGCCGGAGCCGAGCTCGCTCGTGCGGGAGCCGGGGGCGAGCGAGTGAGCCGGCCTGCTCACGCCCTCGTCAGCGGCCTGACGCGGCCGTGCGGCGCTGCCGCCCTTTGGGCCGGATCTACCGGGGTCTCAGCCGTCTTGCGGTGGGCCCCGGGCGGCTGGGCGCCTTCGTCGAACCCCATCGGCGCCCACCGCAAGCCCGGGCCGAGCCGCGGCCGCCCGGGCTGGTAATCCGCGCCTCACGCGTGCCGCACCGACTGTGTCGGCCGCCCTGCCGCCGGGCCGATGTTTCGTCAGCGCCGCCCGCTGCCGACGCTCGTCAGCCGTCCGTGTTTGTGTGGCGCGCCGATTGGTGGGATCCGGTCGGCGACACGCGGCGCGAGAGCGCAGCGCGCCGGGAGAGGGTGGGCCCGAGAGCGCGAGCCGGTCCCGCCCGGCCGGCCGGCGCGAGGTCCCGCGTGCTAGTGCTGCTGAGCTCGCCGTCGCCAGTGCAGGAGGCGTGCCGGCGCTTCGGCGCTGAGTGGTGGCCGAGCGGCGGCTGGCCGGAATGCCGGCTTACATGCTGTCGTGTAGGCGACAGCGCCGACTGTAGCCGTCGCCCAAACTGGTCCCGCCCGCCGGGCGCCAGCCGCCCCGGTTCCAGCCAATTCAGGCGCTGCCGCCCTTCCCCTCCCACGCCTCCCCCGCCGGTCGGTCGTGAGGCGGCTTCCCAGGACTGTAGCTGAGATGGTCACTCAGCTTCACCTGAACGACCGCAACATGAGATTAATCTTAGATGGAATCCTGTCTTCGTTCCAGTCACTGCGTCCTCGAGGTGTTCCTCTTTCGTCTCCCGGGACTCGCTTCGTCCGAATGACCACAACTAGAGATTAACCTGAGATCATGTCCGGCCTTCGCTGCGGTCAACACGCCCCCAGAAGTGTTCCTCCTTCAGCTCAGAGATTCAGCAGTCAGAAAAGTGTTCCTTTGTTGTCCCCTGGGCTCAGCGCAGACACCCCGCGCGCCCGGGCCCGCATGTAGTGTAGACATCCGCGCACTCGGGACCGGACTCGGCGCAGACATCCGCGCCCTCGGGTTTGGGCGCAGCGCAGACACCCCGCGCGCCCGGGACCGGACGTAGTGTAGACACCCCGCGTACTCGGGACTGGACTCAGCGCAGACATCCGCGCCCTCGGGACTGGGTTCAGCGCAGACATCCGCGCCCTCGGGACTGGGCTCAGCGCAGACATCCGCGCCCTCGGGACTGGGTTCAGCGCACACACTCCGCGCGCTCTGCATCGGACTCAGCGCAGACACTCCGTGCACTCGGGAGGCTTGCCTGGTTGACCCGCTGGGCGCTCGCGACCCTGCCCCAGCCATGAGTTCTGACAGGGCTGGGCGCCTGATGCAGGAGGCCTTCATGCCATAGACTCGCAGCGTTTAGCCTCGAAGGTCGGAGGCCCGGGAGCGTCCGCTGGTGGTCGTCACCTCCAGACTTAACGCCCGGCAAAAATGTGTCGTGCCGCGACGTGGATGTCCGCGATTCCTATTTTTGGCGGCTGAAAATTCTCCAGTTTTCCTTATTCCTGAACGAAAGCACGCAGACGTTCGAAAGTGAGTTAATGTTGCGCACGTCTGCACATTGCACGGGGATGGTCATAAAAACGGATGCGTCAAAAATCGTGAGCGTTTGCATGAAATCATAGACATTGCCTCACACAGAAGGGACTTATCCTGTTTCCTTGTCCAAGTTTAACGAGCCTGTACCTGCACTCGAGCCTGAATATGCCTGCGGAGATTTGCATGTGGCCGTGCTGGGCCGGGTTCTGTCGTGTAGCGCGTCAGCGCGCTTCAAATGACCACACATCCAACTTGACACAAAGCTGCGATAGTCCATGTCAAGATAAACTGTGTACAATTGGTTCTGCGTGGTGCATTGGTGGCTGGGTAATGAGTCGGTCTTTTGCGAGGCCGTCGCCGTGGCAAAGCGAAGAATGTTGCAAACTGTCACAAGACACGGACATGGCCTTGTCCACCAGGCACAAGAGTGACAATCCCCTATGAAGAGAACATGCAACCCAAATCACCCCCAAGCCAGCTGAAGTCGGCGTTTTGAAACGAAAAACTGGCGCTATATGTTGATAGATTCGAAGTGCATAACGCCCATGTGAGTTAAACTGTCTTCCGATGCGATTACCTGCCAATGCCCAAGGACGACCTTCATTTTCTCGGCCCCGTGTCGACATACAGTGCGGGCCATTTCAAAGCGGATCTGTGTTCAAGTTATCCCCGTTTTATGCGCTAGTAAAGTTTACTGATTAGGCCTCCAGCACACTGGCATGTTTTCACGAGATCACAGCTGGTGTAAAACGGTATGAACCTGGCACTATCCGATTTAAATCAACCTCAATTCACTGCATTGCTCTTTCCATATTGCCTCCGCGTGCTGCGGACGTTGTTGTTGGTCAGCGGCATGAACTAAGCCCGGAGACATCGGCTCGCGGTTTTGTGTTGTTTCGGGCTTCAGTCATGAACACAGTCACCCCGGGAGCATAGGGAGCGACGCTCCTTATCAGCAGACTTCCTTCTTAGCGCGGGCCCGAATACGTGGTTTCAGCATTGAAACACATTCCTTCAGCGCACCGCAGCGTTCGCTCCGTTATCACCCATTGGTTCGTAGCCTGTTGACAACATGCGCGAGACACCCGGTTTGCGAACACAAACGGGGTGGGGTCTAAAATGTCGTTCCCACCGCCAGATTAGCGAAGGCAGCACTGCCTGGGCGTGTTCACTACAGCACTGCTTCTAAAAGATCACCTCGCCATCGCTGTAGGATTTCGTGCACTACAGCACTGCTTCTAAGAGATCACCTCGCCATCGCTATGGGATTTCGTGCACTACAGCACTGCTTCTAAAAGATCACCTCGCCTTCGCTCTAGGATTTCCTGCCGCAGGTGAGCACTGCTCATGGCGAATGGTGAAGGGAGCCGTGTAAATGTTCTCAGCATCATGCGAAATCTGACAGCTGGGCAGAAGATGCCACGTGCCTGTTTGCATCCGCCTTGCGTGTGTGATGTTAGTTGTACATCCAGGCGTTGATGTTGGCACCAGGCGTTGATGTTGCCCCTGCCGTCGCCGCTGTCGGCGGGGTTTGTGGTGAGCTCTCCTCAGTGCGTGGTTGCGCTGGCCGTGAGTGAGGCGCAAGACGACATGGATGGTGTGGCCGTTTTAACAGCGACATGGAAGGCCGACTTGGGCTCGAGAATACTAATCACCGCTCGCTACCGCTCCCTTATGACGTGCCATATTCCGTGCCGGTGAAAAATACAAACAGGATACAGACGGTACAGTTAGACAAGGAAAACCTCAATCCGTGCGACACATCCCGCTTTCAAGCCCAAAGTTAAATGCTATCACGCGAAGGCATGGGACTAGATCGCCATGCATTGTCATAAGCCCTGGTTGCAATCGATGTCGTCAGGGGCGTATGCAGAACTTCGCAATGGGGGGCACAGCTGATGATTCCCACCCAAAAACGTACGTAACGATACGCGCGAAATTTCTAGCATGGATTTTTGTTCGGCCGTTTTCAGTGTGCATTTTGTAGTGTACATACATATGTAATTTGTTTTTTCACCGTGAACACTCACTGACATGCACTAACTTTTCATTACGGGGGCACGTGCCCCCAACGACCCCGTCCCCACTCCACTTACACATTGCACCACTTGTTTAGCCGTGAAGGCCTTAGCCTTCAGCAACTTCGCTGCATCCGCCACCTTCGCCAGCTTTGGGGCGGTGGTGGTCGACCTCTGTTGATTTCAGTTCAGCTATGCATAGAGCAAAAATGTGTAGCAACGGTACATTTTCATACCAAAAGTCTAAGAAGGTTGTTTTAAGCGATGAGTGATGGTTGTCCTTTTATGTCAGACCTGATCACATGTCGCCACTTATAACGCGCTTTCGGTGTCCCCGTACCAAGCTACCAAGGCACGCTTTCATTTGAGGTCGACGTGAAACGCGACGCCATGTTATGTCATCTAACGACGTGCATGATCTTTACCTTGGGGGACCTTGTAAGCTACACGATACGACATGATACATTAGATTGGTTGAATCATATGCACATTGAAGGAAGGCACGCTCATATGCACATGAAAAGAAGCGCGCTCATATGCACATTAAAGAAAGGCGCGCTCATGTGCACATTAAAAGAGGCGCGCTCGTATGCTCATTAGAAGAAGGCGCGCTCATATGCCCATTAAAAGATGCGCTCATCTGCCCATTAAAAGAAGGTGCGCTCATATGCACGTTAGAAGAAGGCGCGCTCATATGCACATTAAAAGAAGGCGCGCTCATAAACACATTAAAGGAATGTGCGCCAACGTGATTTTGGACGTTTTTAGCATTTGGCATAACGTGACCTTGAGCATTGACGGCATATGTGCCGTCAGACATGTTGGCCATTTTGATTCCTTTGGCCTTCTTACGAGGTTTTTCCTGTAAGGGTTACGTGGATGCATTGGACGTCACCTTCAAGATTTGGCCGGATTCCCCTTAAAAGTTGTCTTTCAAAAGCTTGCTATTTTAGTCAAATTGGCGACCCATTTTGCCCGGTCCTTGACAGACAAATATGTGCTCTTACTGAAACAGGATATGATGATCGCACACTCCGTTGGCTACTGCACTTTGTCTTATTGGTCTGAGCGATCGAAATTATTTCGCGGAAGTAACCGATAGCGTGGAAAGATGCTCCGACCATCCCCCCAGCCAATTTCCAGCCATGAACAATGCAGATATATGCATAGGAGCAGGTCTATGCATAGGAACATGGCAAAGGACCACCGACATCGGATGGGCAATCGGGGTTTGATAATAGAGGTGATCTGTTACGGTGTGGAGGGGCGGCGGCGCGCAGACTGCGGGAGGGGTCGGCGCGGAGCAGGGGCGCGCCGGCCGTGGCACGTCCTGTGCCGCCGGCGCCGGACGCCGCGCCCGCCGGCCGTCGGCGACGCCGGGGAGCGTCGCTTCCGGCGCGGGGAGCGGCGGCTGGGCGAGCGCACCGTGCCATGGGCGGGGTGGAACGTGAGGTTACCGCGGCGGCAGGCGTGAAGGCGACACCGGTGATAGCCAATGGTAGATTTGAGGAGCGCCGTGGAATTGCCTATGGCGTGGACAATTGTTTAAAGGATGAGATTTGATTGGTGGAGTGCATTACTTGAACAGCGTAAGGAGTTGCTATCCGCAGTCCGGGTTTGCAGCGAGAAACGAAGGGACGGTGTGCATGACTGCCGAACGTGATTACTCCAGAGTAATCAGGATCAGGAGGAATCGGCCAGAGACCGATAGTCATGACTTCTATAGGTACATGATTCCTGATTCGGGCTATTTCATTTGCTCGACTTCTGGATGCAAGGCAGGTTCTGGGGAAGTCGGAGAATGTTGATCCGCCCATCCCCCCCCCCCCCCCCGTATGCTCCCAAGTGTCATCGGTGGTGTATAGGATGGGGAGCGAGGTAGGACCCGAAAAGATATCTAGCCTGTGCCCCCTCCCTACCCCGCTCCCGCTCCGTGGAAAAATCTCCAGCCTTGGTGATGCGTGGGGTTGCAGTCGCACATCGCGGCGCATAAGCTAAATTTCAGGTTAAAATTGTTTCGTGCTCAAGAAAGATGCTTACTTCCCTTTGATTATCTGATCCCCTCGCCGGACTTATGCTCTTATCTCGGTGGCTCAGTGTAAAGTAATTATACTTGAACAGAGTCGGGAGCAAGTAGTTCGTTTTAACGCCCTACTTGGACGACCCCATGAAATCAAGCAGCAACTGGTTTTGAGCGTCCCCGGCTGGCTTTTCCCGCCGGAGCATGTTGAGCGGCTGCCGCTCGCCCGAGCGCCAACTCTCGACCCCGCTCGTATCCGGTCCCATGGTCTAATTTGGGAACAGATGAGCGGCTCAGACCGCCACCCGGACGCGCCGGCCGGCCTGCCGTGCTCGAGTGCCGGACCGCTTGGACGAGGTCGCGGCGACGTCAGAGGACCGCGCCGGTGCGGAGGCCCGGCCCGACACCGACGCCGGCGCTCTGCTGCCCGCGTCCGCCGGTCCGTGCGTGCGCGGCGTGGCGCTCTGCTGCTCGCGTCCGCCGGTCCGTCCGTGCGCGGCGTGGCGCTCTGCTGCCCGTGTCGGCCGGGCCGTCCGTGCGCGGCGTGGCGCTCTGCTGCTCGTGTCCGCCGGTCCGTGCGTGCGCGGCGCGGCGCTCTGCTGCTCGTGTCCGCCGGTCCGTCCGTGCGCGCGCGGCGCTCTGCTGCTCGTGTCCGCCGGTCCGTCCGTGCGCGGCGCTGCGCTCTGCTGCTCGTGTCCGCCGGTCCGTCCGTGCGCACGCGGCGCTCTGCTGCTCGTGTCCGCCGGTCCGTCCGTGCGCGGCGCTGCGCTCTGCTGCTCGTGTCGGCCGGTCCGTTCGTGCGCGGCGCTGCGCTCTGCTGCTCGTGTCCGCCGGTCCGTCCGTGCGCGGCGCGTCACTAACTCTGCGCTTTCCCGGCAGGATGGTGCGAGAGCGGGCGGAGCGTATGGAGAGGACCAAACGCGAGATGGAGGAGGAGCTCGCCTCCAGGCAGCGCCAGAGGGAAGAGGCGAAGATGCAGAGTGAGGCACAGAACAAGTGAGTCGCCGCCTGCACCGCGCTCCTTGCGTTGTCTCTGGAGTCGTGGTACGCAGGTTAAGACCTTATCGTTTTACCTTGGTGATAGACGCTCGTGTGTGGTAGTAATTTGCCCAGCATCAAGTGGCGTTTTGTTAGGATGCTTGTATCATCAGCAGTTGACCTAGCACCAGCACGAGCTAGGCCTAGGTCAAGCAGCACCACTGGTGCGGCCTCATAATCATCCTGACCACATGAGGTGACTAAGTTATCTGATCTGTCTCGAAATTAATCCGACCGTTTTAACCACATGTTGGATGAAAGGCCTCGAGTTCTCTTGTTCCACCACTCGACTGTCGATTGGCTTGAGCTCATCAGCACATCAGCAATCAATAGGGAGCAGGGAAGCTCTGTCGTCAATGAATTTGCCATTCCACCCCTTTTTGTTACGTGTTCCGGGGTTCAACGTCATCATGCTAAGCCGTCCATGGGTGCCATGAGTGGCATCATCAGTGCTCCCTCGGCGGCCACTGGATCTCTCTTGCTGCCCGCTCGCCCGGTGGCCGCTGGACTGCCCACCTCCCTTTCCGCCGGCGGCCACTGGACTCCTCGCGCCTCCCGCTCCGCCGGCGGCCGCCGGACCCCTCGCGCCTCCCGCTCTCTCGGCGGCCACTGGACCCCTCGCGCCTTCCCCTCGGCGGCCGCTGAACCCCCGCGCCTTCCGCTCCGCGAGCGGCCGCTAGACCCCTCGCGCCTCCCGCTCTGCCGGCGGCTGCTGGGCCCCTCACGCTTTCCGCTCCCTCGGCGGCCACCGGACCCCTCACTCCTCCCGTTCCGCGGGCGGCCACCGGACCCCTCACTCCTCCCGTTCCGCGGGCGGCCGCTGGACCCCTCATGCCTCTTGCCCCCTCGGCGGCCGCTGGATCCCCCGCGTCTCCCGCTCCCTCGGCGGCCGCTGGACCCCCCGCGCCTCCCGCTCCGCGAGCGGCCGCTGGACCCCTCGCTCCTCCCGTTCCGGCGGCGGCCACTGGACCCTTCACTCCCGCTCCGCGGGCGGCCGCTGGACTGCTCACGTCCCGCTCCACGCCCGGCAGGCTGGCGATCGACTACGCGGCCGAGCTGGAGCGACGCGACGCGGCGATCGAGGAGCAGCGCCGGCTCCGGCTGCAGGAACTGCGCCGGCTGCAGGAGCGGCTCGCCGAGCGGCTGCGCCAGCACCAGCGCTGCCGCGAGGAGGAGGAGCACCTGCGGATGGAGCTGGAGTCGGAGGAGCGGCGCCGCGCAGCCGAGCGCGCTGAGCGCGACGAGGCGCAGCGCCAGCTCTGCCGCATGCAGGAGATGCGACGCGCCATCGAGCTGCAGCTGCAGCAGAAGCAGGAGCAGCGTCGGCTGGACGAACTGCAGCGCCAGGCCGTCCATAAGACGGTGAGGGGCGATGGCGACGGGACAGCGAGAGCGTGTGAAGATGTGCAGGGGTATGGTGTGGATGGATGGACATATCATATATTTGTTTGCTCTAGGCGTTCCGTAGGAGTTGTTTCCCTGTTGAGCTGTTTTTATCTAGAGAATGAGGCAATAAGACAATTTGGTTTTATTGGGTGGCGGATTAGTTCACGCTTCGTACCTAAATCATCCATGAGTTGCTCACACCATGTGTGCGTTGATCATTACGTTGCCTTATAGCTTGATTACGGCGTGCCATGAAGCACTCACTCATAACACGAGACCCATCCATTTCACTGGGCGCCGCCTCCCCTTCTGTTACATATGATGACCCCCAGCTGACGAAGCGCGCTGTCCGCGGCGGCCGCGCGCTCACGCGGCCCTCTCCGCCTCTAGATGATGGAGAAGCTGGCCGAGGAGGAGCGGCTGGAGCTGCTGACGCTGGCGGCGCGGCGGCGGCGCGAGCTGGAGCACCGCCGCCAGGTGGAGCGCATGATGGAGGAGAACCGGCGTCGCCGCGACGAGGAGATCGCCCAGCTGTGCCACGAGAAGCGCGAGCTCGAGCGCATGGAGGCCGACCGGCTGCGCCTGGTCGAGCAGGAGCGGCGCCGGCTGCTCGAGCAGCACGCCATCAAGCTGGTCGACTTCCTGCCGAAGGGTGCGTGAGCGGCTGCTCTGTCGCTGGCGAGCGGGCTGCTCGGAGCCGGCGGCCGCCACGCTACCGAGCTCGGAATGGCCGTACTACGGGCGCGCCGGCGCGCGGTGGTGAAGCGCTCGGCTGCCGCCCGCGCTTTAGACACATACTTTGTTGGACACATACGTCGCGGGCCTCTTGCGAGGCCTTGCCGCCTTAGGTACAGCCTCCGGGCTGATCCTCAGAGGCTGAAGACGGGTCGGGCTGGAGGTGGCAGTGCTCAGCTGCCGCACAACGGGGACTGTTTTATCGAGGACAGACGGCTAACGTGTGTCACTGCACGTCTGGGACGTGGTGGCGGGGCTGTAGCACTAGCGAGGTGCAAAGTGTGGGGGGTGGTGCTGCCGACCGAGACGGGGCGTCGGTTCGCCTGTCTGATCCTTGCACCTTAAGCCGGCTATGGGCAGTTGTAGGGTCGTATTGGGCCCTCTCTCCGACCTGTCCGATCCCTGCACCTTAAGCCGGATGAAAGTAGCTCGGAAGTACCTGGTATGCTATCGTGATATATCGTAGGTGACGTACCTGGAATGTGGCGTTGGTTTGAGGCTAGTTTTCGGGTCTTTCGTCGAGAGAAGGCTGGGTGCTAGATGATAGCTTTTTGTGTGAGCTGCAACACTTGCCAGTAAGTGTTTAGCTGATGTTGGTCTGGGCTTTGGTACCGAATAATTCCCCTATTTTCTGCGTTCAGATCCAGGCAGCTACGCGGGCTTTAGCTGTATTTCGACATAAACTGCGGGATTATGTTCGACGTTTGCAGAGACTCCCCGACACTACGTCACTTTCAGGGACGCCTGCAGCGGGACGGTGCACTGCAGGAAATATTGGATAGGGCTCGGTTTTCAGAAGAGCTTAGCCTTCTATACAGTCGTTTCGGTGTATTCATGAGTGCTCGTTTCGGACGGAATCCATGGATTCCACTCACGCGGATGCATACCATCAATAATTCATGTCCCGACGAACGTTAGGTACGAAGGTTGCGGTGATGAAGGTTAGGATGATGGCGAGCAGTATTTGCTAGGCGCACTTGCCACCATCTCCAGTAAGCTGGTGACATTCTGGCGAATGCGTAGCAGAGACGTGCTCAAGCCAGGATGGTGTTCACAAATTACCAGCATTACGGGTGGGTCGGCCGTGCAACATCTTAATCTGTGTCGCCATCTGTTGAGCTCTGGAGACACTGCTGATTCTCCCAGGGCCACCCAGCCGCGCTTGTTTGTCAGTTCACGCTCGTTCGCGGTCGTCTGCGTGACGCTGGTCGAGATCTGGCGATGTTGCCCTGTTCTCTTGCATTCGTGTTCCTACGAACTCGTCTGTTCAGTGCCGGTTCAGGTGCTGTACCCATTAGACCGGCCGTGTAACCTCTTGATGTTTCATGTAGCCCCGCCCGAGCGGGGCTAGACGGCTTAGTGTTACCTTGCGTGTCGGCTCTTATGTACCTGCGTCCAGACGCGGTCGTGATCTGGCGCCTCGCACTGTACTCTCTCGTGTATAGCCTCCGGCCCACCGGCGAGGCTCCGACCAGCCGCTGCCTGCCGCCGGCGCTGACTGCGCACCTTTTGCTGTGTTTGGCAGGAGTGTTTCGGGACGAGAAGGAGCTGCAGGAGCTGGGCAGCCAGTCAGAGGCCGTGGACACGCTGCGAGAGAATGCCGAAGAGGGAAGCTACGTCCGCATCTGCTAGCCAGGCTCGGATGTCCAGCACGAGGGTGTCGTCCGGAGTCGGCGGGTCAGGAGCCGTCCCGGGCGTCGACGCTTCCCACGGACGCTAGCACGATCTCATCGAGTACGAAAATCGAGGCGCCGCCGCCGCGACCGTGTGGGCGGCGGGCGGCCGGGCCAGTGCTAACGAGGCTGCTCGAGCGGGGCTCTTGCCGTGCAGGAGCGGGGGGGGGGGGGCGCCGGCTGACCCTCGAGGGTGCGGTCAGGCGGACTAAATTGTCCTGTGTGTGGCCGCGGCTGAAGCGCGGTGGTCCGTCCGATATACTCCGTCCAGAGATGTGTTTGTCATGTGTCGCTCGAGGAGTCTGACCACCGGCTGCCATCCTGGCGAGCAAATACATTCCGCCCCGTGGTTGTGCTTTGCTGTTGGCGGTCAGCGTGACTCTCTTGAAACGTCCTCAACGTGGGTGGCGTAACTTAGACAGATGCTCCTTTTATGGTACGTTTGTTTTAACTAGCAGTCAACATCACTTGGCTTCGCGATGAAATTGGGTGTTTGCTGGTAGGGTAATGATTGTGCAATGAGCCAATCGAACGGCATTACTTTTCTCCAGGAAAAATTTTCGGGGGTCAAGCCCGCTTTGTGTAATGTGGCATAGTGCAGTCTCCCACTTGATCCGGATACTTCACGCCTTGAATTGGGATTTTTACTGATTGCCAAGGACCACATTTGGCCTCGTGCAGGTTTCGTCCTTATGTGAGGCGCAGAGGACCAGCTACCAGGGGCGCCTCATGACGTCTAGCATGGAAGCTGTGGGTGATTTGGACCGAGTTCCGAATGCACGTAACAGCCTGCCATCGTTCTGCGCTGATGACGCCGCTGGCGCGCGATAGGTGGCGCGCGAGTGCCTCCGGTCTGATCGTGGATCCCATTGCGATGCTGTGGCGCACACCAGCCGTGGCAGTCAACGTCACGCCAGAGCAGAATTGTGCTTAGTCCAGCCGATGAGCGATATGTTTGAGGTGCCCCCCCTCCCGTCCCTCGGGTTTTCACGCGCTGTGCACGATGCATCAGCATGCACCCGCGTGAGGCTCCCGAGAGACTCGTCACGTGTCTTGTCATTGTGTCTTCAGTTGAAATACTTTTCGTGTTTTGAGAGCGAGTCTCTCGAGGAACGTCATTAATCGAGTGCCAAGAATGAACTACTAACTCGCTCGTGAAATCCTAAGCGCGGAAGCAGCACTTATCTGTTTAAACATTTCAAAATTGTACCAATCCCAAAAGAAGCAAAAATGCCATAAATATTAAAAAATTGTAGGGTTCTTCACTTACGTATTCGTCTCTACGCAGAAGATTCTTAAAAAGTGAGGCAACGCTGTCAGTTTTTTTAGGCAAATATAAGCTGAGACCGCTGGCACAAACAACAAAACATATATAACATACACCTGGCGAAACTCCGTTCGTCAATGTCCGCGACTGCATGCGGGTTAGACGCGTATTTAACGTGGGACGAACGAAGTGTCAGCGGAGATGAGCATTATTGCCCTGTTGACATTCTCAAACTTGAACGGACAGAGCCAGGTGCCCTTGGAACCCCACCCCTCTTCCACACGATTTGAGCAGACAGGCATAGCCATACATGGCCACACATGGCCATATCCTGCTTATCTTAAGCCCAGCAACTCGAATGCTCCAGACTTGGACGAGGGTGTTTTTGTCTGCCCTTCCCGTGTGATTATTGGCAGCTAGACGGGCTGTGGGGTCCTGTTGGCGCTCCACTTCTCCGCTATTCTACCACCAGGACATGACCTAGTCATCGGGGTTTGCGTCACATTCTTTCGTCACATTCTTGTTAGGGCTATATACGTGCATGCTATTTCCCACAGTATATTGTAATTCTGTTCGCATTATCCGCGGCTTTGGATTTACACACACCATTAATCCCACGCTTGTGGATCACAGCAATCCTCGTTTCGCAAAGCGCGTAGAGCTCTGGGGTCCAATGCGAAACAGCCTCTCGCTTCTGCCGTTTTGTGTCTGCGGTGATCCCAAGATGGAAACTTGCTGTCAGCGACAGCGTCGGATCCGCCGTCCTTCACCAGTCACCGATATGTGCCCCTAAACCGACGTTCTTTATTGGTCAAGCTCTCTGTCAGCTGTTGGCAAACAACAAAAGCGGTCTTGAGAAAACAACCCGGCATTGGATGGCGTTCGGATAGTTGAATGGTTTGTGGGCGGTCCACCCGTCAGTGCTGCACATTTGGTATTTCATTTTGCCTGTTCCGGTTACCAGCAAGCGACGCTGAATCCAGCAAACGGTCAAAAGCAATTGTTCTGAGCTTGGCGTTTAAGTGGCGTGCTGCTGGTAAGCTGGCAGTGATGCCCATTGGTTGCCTCTTCCATTGCTTGTTTCTCCCCGCTCTGGTAATATTCATCTCGTGTGCCTGTGACGTCAGATCGACATGGTCTGTGATTTGCTTCGATTCGTGTTCTGTGGTTGTTTTTCGGTTGCAAACAGTGCGCACCCTTTGCCAATAGAATGGGAGGTAGAATGTTGATTTATTGCTGTGCTGCGTTATAAAGATACAAACGTCTTAACATTGTACATACAAATTGTTGCGCAGTGGTTTATTCTGCGCAAGACCGCATGGATCTGCGACCAGCGGTTGCCAAAGCATCGGCTTGTGAAGGGTGTTTTGCTTAACTGGGTTGCTCAAGCCAACAGTGTTCCCTACAGTTCCTGTCACACTCGCCCGGCCATTGACCTGGCCTGGTGCGAACAAGGGCATACGCTGGGCGAGTCTCACTTAAGCTGTTTGAAAATTTTGCTTGAAACGGCCCGGCCGTGCCCAGTGCGTCACACATGGTTCCTTGAAAGCTGCGATGAGCAACATTAAAGGGAGTGTCTCACCTGTGGGGCATGTTTCATAAAAGTACTCTGTGGTGGTGGTGGTGATTTGGTTTTAAGGGCGCGTCAGCATCGGGGTCATTTTGCGCCCAATAAAAGTACTCTGGTGAAACCTCAGGACCACTTATTTTAACAGTACCACTGGGTAGTGGCACTGCAGCACCATCAAAACGTAACAACGATACAAATTATAATTACGTTCGTTATTGTAGACCAAATTACGATATCACTGTTTTGTAGCAGCCCTGCACTTCTTCCTTTCTTGGTAGCCCCAGAGTGTATCCCGAGCTCGCGACAACTGCAGTTGTCGCGACCACCCCCGCCGCAATAACCGCAGTCGTCGTGACAACGGCGGAATCTGCTGAGGGTCGTTGTCAGCTGGTACGGGTTAGAGGCACCGCTTTTGAGCTGTTTTCATCCGCACATTGCGGGTCTGGAGCTTAAAAGTGTCACCTCTACTGGTGTGAATGACGTCAGTACAAACCCACGTTTGTGATCGGCACAGCGGGTTACAAGGGCCTGTTACCGAGAAGCGCATTGATGAGGTTTGAACCAGTGCGTCATGATAGACCATGTGATACTCCGTTCCCCGAAGCCAAAGTGCGTTCCGAAAAAGTCACTAGGCGACGCCAGGGGGCGGGGGAATCAAACGTTCAACACGGCGTTTCGTTGAATTCTCGGGATAAGAGCCTCCTGTTTGCATATCTTTTTTTAAACACAGTGTTTCAAGTTTTCGGAGCAATCATTACGCAAGCATGTCAACAAATCAGTGCGTTGCCAGCTATGCAGAGCACGCACGATGGAAAACGCAAGACAAATGAAATGTATTACCTTCATGGTGGTGAGCTGGGATTGCAATGAGATTGTTACCGCACGAGCGCGAATCAAAATTCTGAGCTATTTGGAGGGATTTCGAGAAAACTGGCAGTATTGATCGAATCGGACGCATCTGATCAACAATAATTGAAGTGTTCACCGAAGGTGTCATATTTCCTTTAAATGTGTTGATATGCAAGCTATAGGTTCTGGGTGTAGTTTTCTTTTGTAGCGTAGTGCCCTCCCTAATTACGTAAGTTGTTAAGCTTATTAGCGAGGAACATTATTCACATAGATGAGACATTAGTACTAGCCGTATTCCTTGGAGAAAAACCAGGAGACTGGAGATAAAATTGGATTGATATTTCGGCAACATGCCTTTATGGAGACAATAGCAGAAGTGAATTCACTTCTGCTATTGTTTGGATAAAGGCATGTTGCCGAAATATCAACTCAACTTATTTCCATTCTCCTGGTTTTTCTCCGAGGAATAAGGCAAATACCACTGTCTTATCTTTGTATCCTTAATGTTAAGTTGGTGGCAAATTGGTGCCTCTAACTAATACGCATATCTCCTTACTACACGACATTCTTCTTCGCTGAGACCGAGTCGACAGTTACATGACCATGATATGCATCTGCGCTTTGAGCCATCTGCGGGGATAGCCGACAATATTTTGTCGAGTCGCTCTGCGCGTTTGCTCTGTACGAGCCGTTGTCATTTTACCCATCTGGCTCCCGGAGGTGAGCCGCTTGACCAGCCGCCTATGGCATGCTTGGCTAGCCGTTCGCCATCTCCGTCCTCGCCTCGCCGTTTGCCTATAGCTACTGGAATGAGTCGAGGACTCTTCATTTCATTTATGTGGGTTACGTCGGAGAGCGAGAGTGCGGGCGTAGCATCAGAAGGCAGGTGGCATTGTCAGGCTATGGCTCAGCGTCTAAAGTAGCCGGAAAGTCCATCTGTCCTCTGCCAGTGCATTGTTCGTGCATTTGACTGGTCGCCTACGCTTGCTCACCGCCTGAACAATCCAAGTTTCTGAAGTGACTGACTTGCCTCGCATCGTAGACGCTGCGGTGAGCTATGCAGGATCGCACAACACGGCAACGGCTCTCCTCCTGGGTCGTGCTTGCGGGTTGTAACATCCATGATGGATCTGGATCGGCACATGAGGCCGTCCCTGGGATTCTGCGAGGCCAGGGACTCTTGCTCACCGCTCGCTTTGCACACTGAGCGTCGGGTGCATTGAGTGACATGTTGGATCTGTTGGATTTGTTTACGCAATGGAATCCTGATATTGGACATCGTAGAATTTGAGATCAGAGATGCGTTGCGGGCTTCAAGTGTTGAGACAGGAAGGACGCTGTTGCTCTCACACCTCCCGGGCGCGCGACGGCGACTGCATGAGCATGGCGTACGTCATGTGGTACAAGCTCATGGTAACTGTGTGGGCGAGGCTTGCCAGACATTTTAACTAAACCGCCCTAGATTGCCTGAGAACGGCGCCGGCACGATCATATGATCCTTTCGTGTCAATTGCTTTAGTATTTATTTAGTGATATAAATATCTTCTGTGCCGATCTCCTAGGACTGGCGTCTCCTTCGCCGATTCCCCCGCATCGATGTCTGTGCCATTCTCCTAGCATTTGGGCATGGCTTTTACTCCCATTGGAAAAGCCCGTGTACCGTCGTATTGCAACGGATGATGATTTGACGTCCGCCTTGTGCTTCACCTGAGTTTCTAGGACGGCCTAGATTATCCTCCTTTTTGGGTTTTTCTGTGATTTAGTATCAAGAGCTCCGTGATGATTTCGACCTCCGTTCGAAAAAAATCCAGTGGCCTTCGGGCCCGGATTCAGCTGGGTATCACTGACGTCAAAGGTAGAATTGTGGCTAAATTTAGCTTGTTGCTCTCCAGCCTCCAATCCAAGTGACTTGTAACAGGTCTTGGAACCACGGGAATCGTCTTTATTTAAACTCGTGCCGTTCTGAACGAGGAGCATTTTTGTTCTTCAGCGTGTGAGATTAAGGACTGTCCCAATACGAACGGAACGAGCGCTGTCTCGACACGGTTCGGAGCTTATTGTTTTGCTTTGGAATGCTACACGCTGTCGACGTTGCGTCTTTTTTCTAGCCGGAACAGAGTGTTATTTCTCTAATGTCATCAGTCACGTAATTTCGTGTCTGGGATCATAACTGTTCGGCTTGTACATAATACTCGGAATAATTTTCGACAACGCCGCTCGGTACTCGCACTCTTTAACGATATAATGATCGATAAAGGGCTCATTTCAAAGTAAGACGGTAATTTTTGTGGAGTTTCCTCTAGAGCGTCAGACCAGTGGAACGTTAAGCTTATGTTGTGTGAAGAATGCGTGGAATTTGCAGGCGCCTGGGGTCACTTGATCTCCGTGGCTGAGCCACTGGGGCTTTCCCTGAAGCACGTAAGAGACCCGACATAAGCAGGACGTGGTGGCCACCACAAACCTCAAACGGGACCCCACATGGAGCTCGCGACCGTCAGCGACGATAAGAATATCTGGGGCCCTCGTCTCGAGTGGCAATCGCACCGGGCAGCCAGAAGAGTGCCGATTCCGGCTGGGGAGGCGATGCTCGACGCGATCGCGGGGAGGCGCGGCACGTCAGCCTGTCAAGGAGCATTGTGTATGCCGCATTGCCAGCAAGTCGGCTTTGGTCGTGGGACGTTCCCGGTCATGCACACGCGGTGTGTTCCGCTGATAGGTCAGGGGAATCGCGGTGTTTTTGACAGCTTTATCATTTCGGAATGCAGTTTGAAAATTATTGAGCTTCATAACATGACGCACGGGTGACTTCAAATCAGGACATGAAGGATTATGACAGTTTTGAATTCCTGAACCGCTCAAATAAAGGATGGCTCAAACATTTGTGTTTGTAGCGCAAATGCACGCTATTTTTAACCCACGGCGACAAGGACTTCCATGCACCTGTGCGGAAGAGACAAAAGTGAATGGTTTGTTATATGCTGACAACAGCAGACAGATCGAGTGATGCGTCACTTGCATCTCCTTATTCGTCCCTGACCTTCTACTATATCAAATGCATCCTCTCACTATGTTCATACAATGAAATCGTTTTTCTTCCACGATAGAGATATAATATATTTCACTTTGACGCTGTCTTCAAGACAATTCGTAGACTTACTTTCAGTAAACCTTGAAACCCGCGCTGGATACAGCAGAGTGACCATTTTGTTAAATACACAGGCCAAAATGAGCCTCACGTGATCATCATATTAACTTTCTAAATTCCAGGCTATCGCCTTTTGTATTACTAGATTTACTAGTTTTTAGTTAGCAGAGATACTACGCATTCAGGGTGACACCAAGTGCGGGAGGACTTCTAGGATGACGTGCGTGCCCCCGTCCCCTCCCCCTCCCCTGCCCTCGCATCTGTAAGTCTCATCACACTTGATCCCTCCGAGACATCAGTTTGGTCCCGCAGAGCATCAGCTTTCCCACCGCCGCACCGGCCCGACCATCAGCTGGCCCTGGCAGGAAATCCCGGTGGCATCTGCGTTCACCTGACAGCGTGAGATGCGACATTTCACCATTACCTCGCGTTGCCTCTTGACTAGGCACACTAGAAAGTGTGGCGCAGCGGGCACTCGGTAGGCCTCCTGCCACGATCGTGTGGGCAAAGTTTGGGCTTTGATCCTGGCTAAGCTGCTAGCCTGGCGTTCTACCCTCACCCGTAACAATCGGCTTGATACTGTGACGCTGAATAACCGGAGAAGACAGATCATGTACACATGGACCAAGCATGGTTACCGTTCACCAGAGGGGAATTTCGCATGCCGGCTCAGTGTTTTCTCTGCGCTTTGGTGTGCATGATTTCGTCATGTGTTATGGATGCCGGAACTCGTGATGATCGACAATAAATTAAGCTGAACGCGGTGAACGGAGGGAAATGGTTAAAATTCCACCTGTGACTAAGGGCGGGGAATTATTGAAATGCAACGCTCTCCGCGGTGCATCGCCACCTACCAGTAAGACACACTGCTCATATCAGTAAGCAGAAGTCAGTTGCATATTTCACGAGAGTTTGGCGAGAAAATCATGTGATGTAGCGGATTAGCTCGCGGATATGTAGCTCGCGCGCGTATTCTTGTTTTTTATGGGAGTTATGACGAGTTTTTTTGAATTTTTTTCGAAAATAGCTTTACTACAAATTGACTGCCTACAGGCTTACCCTGACGGTTAATTTTACCCGCGTTTCGCGGGTTCATTGTCCGGGGTGTTGCAAAATATTTCGAGTTGATTATGGTGAAAAATACAAATATTTCAGGTAGATGTTGTTGACATCAGACTAAGTATAACATAATGATTTTTCGTAGGGCAATATTTCACTTTGAGCCAAAGCGTACCGCGTTTGTGATCGATTTTTTAAAAGATAGCATCATCCGTCAATAGATGAGTTTCTGGCGTCGCTACAAGGATGGAGCAAAGTTGGGTGGGCGTGCCGACTTATAGATTGTGTCTCCACCAGCGTATAATAGCTGCGTAGAAGTGACGAAACCTGGGACCCCACCATATGTGACCTCAGTGTGACCCCACCTCACAGGTGAGCCGTGCGTGATAACATAACATAACCCAGTTAAAACGTAGAGAACGCACAAAGCAGTGCTGTTCATTTAAATTTTCCTCTTAGTACCTCCGGTTTTGCATTCCTCCAGCATACCTACTTGTCTGAAACGCACGCATATGGTAGGAATCATCTCCGTCAGCCACCATTAGTTGTTTGGGTCTTATTTTCGCTACAATACAAGTATCTTATGGATCTTACAGTAATTGGTTTTAACAAATTAAACGAAAACAACAGAAACTGTAGTTCCTTTTACCGGCCTTTCCAATCAACGGCGTTTCTGAAGTCGACCTGGCCCAGCGCGATGCGGTGGCCAGTTTTGCCACATTCGTTGCAGACGTCGCCATTAAGCTTTAATGACAACACCTGACAGAAACGTATGACCAGTCGCAAAAGTCCCGGGCGATTTTAACGAGCAGACAGCGTCAGGGACAGACGGTTTTTACTGTAGCTTGCCCAGCTGGGCTTCAACGGTGTTCCGACTACGCGTGAGGATCTGGGCTCGCCGTGTTCAGGATATCATCCGTGCAGCGTTATATCAAAAAACAAATTAATCCCAGAAAACTATCGGTGGGCCAAGCAGCAGTGCAGCGAGAGGCCGGCATTCAGCGTGAGATGTGACCACGAACATGACGCGTTTTTAACCAGAGATAAGAGAGAAGCCATGCAATAGCAGAAGCTTTATAGAACCCTAATGAGATACTACTTCACCACTTGACAGAGGCTATTGGCTTAGTGAACCAGAAAATGACAACAAAAAAACTGTCATTTTCATTGTTTGCCTCTGTAACGGGCTTGAACACACAATGGAATCACTTCAATGTGGAATAATTCATGAACATAGTCTATCTATATACTGTTACACCATGACTGGAGCATGAAGATCTTGGCTAAGGACTACAGTTGCCAGGACACCGATATTAAGAATAACGAGGACGGCGTCTATTTGGCTACATAATGTCGGCTAGTTTGTAAGAAAACACTCCGTGTGGTTTGATTTGTTTTGCCGCTGCTTTTTTTTAATGATAATGAGCGTTCTGCGTCCTCAACATAGCACTCATTCATCAGCACGCGAATCTCCTACACCAACTTGGAGAATATTTTACTCTAGGGAATGCCAAATCAAAGTACTTTGGCCTTCAGTTATCATGCATAAGATTTCCGGGAAAGTCTTCAAATGCCGAAATACTTCATGTGGCAGGCCTTGCTGAGAGCGGCCACTGTCTCAGTGTGAGTGAAGGTGATGAGAAGCCAGACAGCTTCAGAATCGACCCATAGGCGGAGCGCTCCACAACACGGTACAAATATCAACTGCTGCCTGTTTTGCGGGCGTGTCACGCCGCTGCGCCATCGCAAGCCATCCGCCCAGATTGCGCCGAAAACATAACTCCACGACGGGAACGGGAATGTCGCCCGTGGGAGCTTTGGGCGCTAGGTTGCAGATAATTCTCGCCGAGAGTGCCAGATCATCCTTGCGTCACGGCTTGAGATCTGGCAAAAAAGGCACGCCGGGGCTCTCGCCCTCCGCCGTGATGGAGCGCGGCCCCGGAACGGAAGCCGCTGAGAACCGGACGCAGGCGGCGCGCCGCGACTCCTGATCGGTATCGGGCCGGTGCTGACGCCCGGGTGAAACGTCGCCGCAGCGACGTGTTGTCTTGCTATCGGCCGGATCGCTAATCCGCCAGGCGCGACGCCGCGCACCAAACAGCTTCATTGGCCGAGATCCGTCCGCTGCAGGCACATACTGCAGAAGTCTGGCGTGCTGATGCGATCGGGAGGTGATGAAGGACGCCGCCGCCACCCGGCCAAGTCCAGCGTAGTCGCCGGTCCAGCGCGACTTTGTCCACCAATGTTGGAGGGCGTCCGCTCGCGTGGGCCGCACTCTTTCGTGACAGAAACAGCATGTATGACTGTAGTGCAGTGAGTTGTACGCAGCAGAAAAGTTTCGAGTTTACTATTTCCAGTGGTAAGTTTTTCAGCTTCAGGACGACCAGCGGCGCCATATCCCCGTCGCCTGCTGCGCGGCCGCCGAAGCGAGTTCCACCAAACGGCACAGTATCGCCGTCGTCCGCAGTACAGCCGCTGGAGCGGGCTCCACCACGCAGCACCTTATCACCGTAGCCTGTTGTTCGTCCGCTGGAGAGGGCACCACCACGCAGCAGCTCATCACCGTCGCCTGTTGTTCGTCCGCTGGAGAGGGCACCACCACGCAGCAGCTCATCACCGTCGCCTGTTGTTCGTCCGCTGGAGAGGGCACCACCACGCGGCAGCTCATCCCCGTCGCCTGTCGTTCGTCCGCTGGAGAGGGCACCACCACGCGGCTTCGTATCTCCGCTTCTTTGGCGCCTCACGGTGTACTCAGCTGCTGAGGCTGCAAAGCGTCGTCCGCCTCTCACACCGGCGGGAAGCGCGGTAATCGAATTCTGTACCCCTGGTTTCCCCAGACCTACAGTGAAGCCACTGCGCTGTCAGCAACAGTGGTGCAGCCAAAGAAGAGTGCCAACCCGCGAGTGCCAGCCCCCCCCCCCCCTTCCTCCCCCGCCCCCTAAGGTCTGGGTGCTTTGTATTTCGCCACCTAGGGCTCCCGGCTGAACGAAAAAGTCGATTTGGTGCGTACTCACCGCGCCCATTCTCATCCCTTAAGAGAACCCTGACTGCACCTCCGCTAGCTGCACCCCGTGGGGCCCGCGCTAAAGCCACAACTTCGTAGAAGTGTTGTAAGGTAAAGTGCAGCCGAGTGGCAGAACAAGAAGCCCAAAAGGAATCAAGGAGGGGTGCCGGAATTTTCTTTGTGTGCAACGCCCAAAAATTGTTGTTTTATATGCTTGGTCCCCTTAACTTTAAATATATGACGTAGGCTGCGGTCAACCTGTACTTAAAAATATTCAGATTAATCGAGACCCCATGCTGGAGGTTTACGTAGCGAGCAGGGTGATCACGAGAGATCCGGTACCAACTACGTATTGCCATCTGTTTACGCCGTGCAAAACTCCGTAGGCTAAGTTTTCAAGGCTTTGCGTAGGCTTCTGAACCAGATGCACCTCCTATGCTGATATAGCGCGGCGGGCCATCTGTAAATAACTGCAAATCTGCCCAAATCCGCCATGTGCCGCTGCACTAATTGGCTGCCCGCGAACATGCGACCCAGCCCTGCCCTGCCGCTCCATGGCCGCGTCAGTTCCCCACGACGCTGCGTGACTCATGCAAACCTGTTGCAGTCGCGGAGTGGTTCTTGCTGGAGGGCTCTCGCTGGTTACCGTAATTGCAGCATTATCCTCTTGGCAATAAAGATGCTGTCTCGGTTTCGTGGCCGCTAATGAGCCACTGATGCAGTGGCGGGTAGCCCTGAATGAGAGTGACAGAGATGCTTAGCTCTAACTTTCTGAAACTTAACACTGGCTCTATCGACGCCGATTGGAAAGGACTGACCAAACCTGGCTGCCGACCTCCCACACCTACCTGTGAGACCTTCCGGTGGTCGTGCATAGAAGTAGATCAGAGAACGCTTGCAAACGCGCAGTCGCTTCTGAGACCTCTCATCGCGCATGTAACGCGTCTAGCAGCGCGCGCAGTCGTACTGCAGCTGTTGCACGCGGGCCAGAAGCAGAGGGTGACGACTGCAAGCATGCAGATGACGGCCCCCGGAGTAACGGGACTGCTGCGGCGGGACATTCTTCTCAGGACTCTTGGGAATCTTTGAGCGTGCCGTATCTGTCATCTGGCGTGCCTTCGAGCAGATTAGGGCTGCGGACAAATGTGTCGGACAATGCGGCGCCAGTGTACATATCTGTGCGGGTGTGTAATACTTTGGGACGTGCGAACAGGGCGGACGGAGCGTATGCTCGCCTTCGCCGCGACATTCGGCATTACATGCCTGTTTAATCAATACGTATTTGGGGTTGTTTATTCCACATATCCTCGAATTTCGAGCTTGGGCTATTCCATGCACTTGTCCCAACTTGCCGTAGTGTATGAGCTATAGGGGGATGAATATATTGGTCACCGAAATGGGCTCAACTTTTTCACTAAGTAGTCGTTGTGCATGCAGTTTTCCTCCCGGCGTCTCAAAGAACCACCAGTAAATGGCCGCGGGTATTATATTCGGACACCTAATTACCTTGCCGGACCACAACAGCACTCCACTATGCAAACAACCAAGTTAAAGCATGCACTTCGCCAGCTGAAACTGAGCATCAACTGACGCTTCTCATGACACCCATTCTGCAAACATGGATACTGAAACTGAGCGCGACGGGTTTGTACACACACTTCTGTACAAATGTGCACACGTAGTCCGTTCCTCGCGGTCCGGCGTGCCCGCCGGCGCCACACCTCCTCCGGCCGATGCTGCCGCGCGAGCTAGGAGGAGCGGCTGCGCGAGGCCCTGGCCGCCGAGTACGCCAGGTTGGCGTACGAGTGCTGGAACACGTCGTCGTCTGTGATGCGGGGTCGGGACTGCACGCGCAGCCGGGCGCCGTGCTCGCGGTCCATCGACTGCGAGCGCCGCCGCTCACCCCTGTTGTACGGCGAGTTCTCGTTGCCGGCGGCGAAGCGTGGGGTGGGGCGGTCGAAGCCGGCGAGGCGGCTGGAGCTGAGCGCCGCCAGGTCGGGTCTGCTGGAGCCGGTGGAGGACATGGCGGCTGCGCTCTGTATCACTTCGGTGGGGTGGCGCGGCAGTGTGCTGGCCGGGAACTTCATGGCCTTGCGGAAGTCCTCCAGGTCGCCTTCAATGTCGATCTCTTGGATCAGCGAGTAAGCGCGCGAGTACATCTCGATGTTACGCGCGTGGTACTGGATTTTGGCGTGACAGAACTCCAGAAGGAACCGTCGGAGATCGCGAAGCTTTTTCATCTCGAAGTACTCCATGCTCTCCTCCAGGGCAGCGTGAGTCCGAGCCACGTCAATGGCGGCCCTCTGCAGCTCCGTTTCGGCCATGGCAATCTGTCTGTAGTCTCCAGGGGCCCGCGCACGCATGGCCTCCAGTTTGTTGCTTGTTCGCATTTCCCTTGTCTGGGCCTTAAATGTTGAAGCCAGGTCACCTTTGGCATGCTTGCAGGCGTCCTTGTATGTGGAGAGCCCTCCCACTATCCTCAGTTCCAACTTTTCAACTAATATCTGTTGAATATCGGCAATCCCGCACAGCGTGTCCGCCAGATGGGTAACTTGGGTTCTCATTGTTCTATTGAGCGTTTCTGTGTCCGCATATCCCACAATAACTCTTGCCAAATCGTCCATTGAATCTCTGCACTTTGCATTTTTTCGTGCAATGACTGCTACTCCTCTGCACAGAAGGCCAAAGTGGCGCTCAACTTTCTGAATCCTGCTATTGATGAAGTTAGCCTGTGTTTCACTGACAGAGTGGATATTTGCCGCGGGGTTAAAGCCTTGCGCCTGCATGATGAATTGTTATAATGACATCAATGATTGCATTGCATTCATTGGTCCCGAAAAGCGCTTATAGAGGTCTAAGTTTTCAAGAACCCTTTAGAAGACAAGAAAGACTATTTGCTATCGCGAATTGTATACGCCTGTCTTCAGTCATCGCCTGCTTATTTTATTTTTGTATTCACGAGAGCTTTTGACCTGATGTTGCACTTACACTTAGGATATACTGGAAATATTAAGCACAACCACACTTTCATCTATTTGCCATCATGAATTATTGTAATGGAAATAATTGCCGCCCAAGACGCTAGGAAATGCCAGTTTAATGACGATATCAAGCGATGTCACTTGTTTAACAAAGCCTCGCCGATGGCGAGTACATCATCGTTTGACCAGTGCCTCCGGCTATATTGAAGGTCAGTTGCTTTCAGCTCAAGAACTAAGCATATCTAAAAACATGAGTTACACTTTGGACACTCCCCACCAAATGACCCGGTCTCCTCCATGCGCAACGTAATTTGTGACAATTTGTAATGCAATTTTGGCTTTAATCGCGGCCTTATGGGACGCCGGTAAGCACACATCAGTGGCGTGTTATCATCGCAGCGCGGCGGTAACTGCATGACGTGACGGTCCAGTCCGCTTTTCCCTTTCCAAGGATGGAGATTTGGTCGTTTTCCTGCGTTAGTTGACGTTAAATAGCTGCCATCACGGCTTAAACGTCTCTTTTTAGAAACACATAGTGTGCCGAGAAGTTTGTTTTCGGCAGGCCTAATCTCCTTCACGAGTACGGCAGGGTCGCACGAAACGCGTTGGAGGTGCCAAGGCAAGGGCAACATGTCGTCTTCTGGCCTTTTGCTGGCCTCCTCCTGCCTCCTCGTTTCTGACCTTCCGACTGCGTGCTAGTCTTTTGAAACTAGCGTGAATATTTCCCTGCGTTCTTTTCTGTTCGGGCGTGTATGCGTGCTGAGGCAGTTTTCACTTTGGTCTTGTGGGAGCTTGATCCGATCATCGTCTTTTCTGTCCACCGATTCTGTGGTCAGTCAACTTTTGCTTGCATTCATGCAGTTGTTTTATGACGCATTTGCAGTATCTGTTATCAAACGTACTGGGACCATCGCTATCGTACACTGAGACACTAGAATTTCAATGAAGTCCAGTCTTTGATATGTTCTTGAGGGTTAAGATACCTTTCATATAATTCATGTTGCACCGTTCCTTGACGTCCACCACCCTTCAAGCAGAGACTCATTGCCCCTTTCTTTTGACCGATGCACATGTCCGTGGAAAACCGCCATAAATCCGCCATAAAACCGCCATAAATCTTATGGTCGATTGTAGCTGATAAGTACTCTGCTTTGCGGCCACAATGGAGACGACTTGCCTAAGACCTATCCCACAGCCGTCCACGAAGACACGGGGTGAGGGTGGTTTGCAGACGGCGTGGGCGGGCATTGCGCGACCGTTCCCCAGCGTCGGACCTCTCTGAAGGAAAAAACACGAGGCTTCGTGAACGCCCTTGGAACCAGTGCTCATCGGCACACCAAGCACCCAAGAACCGTGAATGAGGAGGGGGGGCACGCCGAGTCCAGGGCACCTCCACCCTCGCACCAACGCATGCGAGCCTCGGCATGCACACCGAGGAGCCTGATGAACGCTCTCCGCGCAGCTTTTCTGAACGCTGAGCCGGCGCCGAGGCCGTGCAGAGCCGTTCACGGCGCTCCGTGAACGCCCAATGCACGCGCGCCTCCGGTTGTCTGCGCCGATTCAACCCGAACTAATACAGGGGCACGGGCTGGCTGGTCAGGCTGTTTTTCTAGGCTCGAATCAGCTGTGGTTGTTGGCAACGCCAGCGGGTAGCAACAGCGACGGCAACAAATGTTGTGTCAAGGCTCGAACCCGAATCTCTTGAGCGACGAGTCAAATGAGGCATTCTCAAATGGCGGTTTTAATTGGAAGCTGCTGTAATGTAAACATGACCTATGTCCTTTGTGTGCTATATGGGTACAATTATCGATCATTGCGTCTTCTTCGCAAAACGCCATGGGTAGCCACGAAGTCTTGCAGGGGCTGGCAAAACACTATTCTGAGTTATTAATATTTATCATTGGAGCTAGCAATACAATGCTTTGGGAGAGGCAGTACAGGAGCAATCATACCTCGCCGGGCGTTCATGCCGCTCTTGACAACACCGCGCGTGACTTGTCAGCGCTCACTGTGTTTGTGCTGTTGACGGGGCTTTGTTTCGGCATTGAGACGTGCCTCTGGCCTCTTGGGGCGGCGCACTGTCGGGCGCTGTTTGACGAGCTTGTCTGTTTGTTTACCGTTCTGCTAGGCGATAAGAAACCAAGTCATTCATGCCAACAGGACCTACCCATTGGCGGCTATGCCGGCTACGCTATGGTCGCACTGCCGTCATAGTCACTGGCAGACATCATCCTGTACGCAATAGAATAGAGGGGCAATAATACACGCAACTAAATGTCGTGCTTTAAAACAAAAGGGCATTGTCTTGGGTGGCGTTACCTTATCGCTAAGGTTCCTGCAACAGCGCAGACGAGAACGTGACCACAAGGCCGGTATGGGCCCGATTGCTGACACGCGGCTTCCCCGGCCAGGGCTCTGTAAGTTCGGCTCTATATGGCGATAGCCATCAGTTGAAAGTTTCCGCCCCTCTCTCTCTCTCTCTCTCTCTCTCTCTCCTCCTCTCTCTCTCCTCTCTCTCTCTCTCTCTCTCTCATCTCTCTCTCGTCTCTCTCGTCTCTCCTCTCTCCTCTCTCTCCTCTCGTCTCTCTCTCTCTCTCTCTCTCTCTCTCCTCTCTCTCCTCTCTCTCTCTCTCTCTCTCTCTCTCTCTCTCTCTCTCTCTCTCTCTCTCTCTCTCTCTCTCTCTCTCTCTCTCTCTCTCTCTCTCTCCTCTCTCTCTCTCTCTCTCTTCTCTCCGGTGTCCGCTGCCTGCTCATACGTTACCTGTCCGGTGGGCGGCCTCCGCGAGTCCAGCTCGACCGCCGACCAACACCGCGGCACAAGTTCCGGTCCTTACGCGCCGGACCAGCGCCGCCGCCCGGAACTACCCAGCACCAGGATGCGGGCGAGTCGTGCGTTCCTCGCGGAAAAACGTTGCCAATCTGGGTGCGAAATTCTTCGGCCTCCGACTCCGTGTTTGCCGGATCCGGCAGCGGGCGTCGGGTGCGGGGCGCTGAGCCTGACCGCCCGGAGCGCGTCGTCCCGGCCAGCGCCATCGCGGCTCCCACCTGTCCGCCGCTTCCTGACGCCCGTCAGCGCCGCTAAGCTCAGATGAGGCCGAGGGCGATCCTCCCTCCCCCCTCCCCCCCTCCGGCACGTATCTCGGCGTGTCATGCACGGCGCGGGGCCGCGGAACCGGTTGCAGCTCGGGGAGGGGAGCGGCGCATGGCTGGCGGCGCGGCGGCCGGCGCGCCGCCAGCGGCCCGCCGCGCGTCGCGCCGCTCTGACGTGCTGCTCCGTGCTCCGCGCGCCGTGCTCGCCGTGCCGACGTGCTCCGTGCCGCGCCGCGCCACCGCTGCCGCCGCCACGCGCAGGTAAACAGCGCGCCGCCGCCGCGCCGCGCCGGAATGCGCGCGTGGGCGGCGGTCGTGGCGCGGGCGGATAGGCGGGGACTGATTGATAGGAGAGCGCTGCAGCGGCGATGCCGGCGTTGCGCTGTGGGAACCCCGGCCCCACGACACGCATGGCCGGGTAGAGATGTAGGAAGCTGAGCGAGGTGTGTGCGCGAGGCTCGCTCCAATGGATATTGAGAGTTTTCCCAGTGGTTTACTGTAATCTGGGTGACGACCGCCCAATGTCTATCTCCTTCGAAATCGGTCAAGAAAGCCCCTTATTAGCAGATCTCGAGTGGTCTGTAGGAAACAGAGGGAGACACAGAGTCATGCAGAGTCATTTGTGCGGCTCAGCCGTGAGGTGTCCGCCCACATGGATATGAGTGACGTACCTCGCTACCGATGGACGGGCCGCAACGGACAAACGATTTTTCATATGCGAGTCACGCTGATCGCAAACGTCACTCAGCAGCCAAACGGCATTTCGCCGACTGCGAGGTGGAATTTTGCCAAGGTGGCAGCGCTCATTCCCTGTTACACGAAGCACAAAATGGTGGATGCTATCGTGGATGCAACACGTGACAATTTTAGGTCACGGCCAGATCGCAACCGGGAAGCGTTTTGTAACTCACTCGAGGGAGACATGCTAGGAATGGCATGTAGACGTTCCGTGCAAGCGCAAAGATTGTTCGTCAGAACATGGATTGGCCGGTTGGCGTTGATGCGGTGCAGGCTTTTCCTGTCGGGACCACGGAGGGGCACAGTGTGCCGCCCAATGTTATGAGAGCCCATCGTTTGCCGGGTTGATGCTCTCGCCGGTTGCGATCTGGCCGGTAAATTCACAAACCAAGGGTTTGCCAGCTTTACACAGTGTTTTATATCGTTCACATACGCGTGGCCGTTGAAGTGCGCCTGCGTTTTTGCCATATTAGGTCAGCAAGCTAAGGTATTCATGAGACGCAGCCGATGCATGACGCACTGCCTCTTGGTTGAATAACTCCGTCCCCAGCTATGAAGATTGATATGTATCCAGTAACGGCGCGCGGAGAGGCAGCCGGACACCCACCCACTCGGTGAAAATCAAGCGGCAGAGCCATTGCAGCCTGCTTAAGCTGGTGTCGAGCCGGCACGGTGAGGGATCTGGTCGCCTTTAAAGGCCACCCCGGCTGCATACGGCTCTGCTGTGCATGTCTGACACCCTTCACGAGTTGGGATGAGCTCAGTGCCTGCACACAGTCTCGGGTGCATCGCTGCGAGCACCGGCGGCCGTCCGCCGAGACGCGACGGCCGGCTCGCGGACGTCCCGGCATTACGAGCACTTGGCCACGTTAGGGAGCGAGTCATGCAAGTGGCCCGCGCCTGTTCGCGATCGGATGCTCACAGTCGCGCCTGTGCGCGATCCGACGCTCACCGTCTTATTGTTGTGAGCGATTCGGATCGGGTCGATGGTATTTCGTCAGGCGACGAGCTCGGTATCCGCACGTGCCCTGCGTCCGCCGCGTTTGCTTCGAGGCTGTGTAGAACGCTCTCCGTCCGCTTTCCGCGAGCTTCGCCGAGCTGTGGCGGTTTTGGTTAAGCCCAAGAGCACCGGGACAGCTCCGCGATGATGGTTGAGCTATTTTGACGTTGATTGTGTTTGTCAGGTGTGCTGTGTCTTGTTTTAATCTCAACCCCATGCCCAAACCTTACATTCAAGCAGAAAAAACACGTTTGCACAAGTGAATACATTTTGTCGTGGACCTTTGTCAGTTCGTGATAGTTCATCGCCTATTGGTGACAAAAATAAGGAGCTGAACGCGACCTGGCCAAAAAGCTTGAACAATTTTTCAATGGATTTGTTGTATTTGTGAACCGCTTCTTTTAAGACCATATGAGGCTCAGAAAAACCAGACTTTCCTAAAAAGACTGCCTCTGTAAGTGCGTCAAAATCTACCAAGAATAATGCAAGATGGTCGTTATGAATAGGCTGCCTTCGTCCGACGCAAGGTGATTGACAATCTTGCCACTAATGGTTGCAGCGTTTTCATTTGCTTTCTGTTCGCTCTATATATTCCCGAAAGCCCTGCATTCGCCGGTACTTGCAGAAAGACAGCTGTGCTTTTCGAACGTGCGATGCATTTAAAGCCCGAAGAACATGTTCGGTCAGACGAAGATCAGCAACTCAATCTCGAGGCTCAAACGGCGAGGGCCTGTGTCAAATCCTTCTCGCACGAAGCTTAGATGTAACTCGCACGCCTGGGGACGATGTCTGCCGTTGAGATAACCTCGTCAACTGGCACACATGAACAAGACTTGACTCGTGCATGTACATGCACTCGTACATGACGTGACACGGCATCACGCCGTCTGCCACCCCCAGCTGACGACCACGGTGTTCTGCAGTAAACAGTGAACGCGTGGCATGCGCGGTGGCAAGCCTTGTTTCTGCTGCTTGTGCGATATGAATGGAAAAAGTGCGACTGCGCTCGTCTTGCGGTGCCGTATTTTGGAAGCGCGTGGCCCTAAAATGGTGAGTCATGGATGAGACGCGGTAAATCGTTAAATCTATCCCGAAAAGCTAAAACAATCCACTAAAGAAATCGTGTTACTTCATTCCTCCTCCTCCCCCCCCCCCCCCGCCCCAACTACGTTGGAGTGACAGGAGTGGTAGTTTAGGACTAGGTCGAGAGCATGATGTCCATAGGGGTCTATTTAACACTCTGTGGAGTTACACATCGGCCGTCATCAAGATATCCATAGGGATCTATTTAACACCCTGTGGAGTTACACATCGGCCGTCATCAAGATATCCATAGGGATCTATTTAACACCCTGTGGAGTTACACATCGCCCGTCGTCTCGCCGTCAAGGCGTCTCATGTTGCACTGGCGACGATCGCAACAGTTCGCGACAGTCCGATCTCATCAGCCATCTTCCCGCGTGTGCCGGCAGACTGGTTCTCACCATCCTTGTGATCATGAGATCTTGATGATCGATGATGATTTCTGGTCGAGTTTGTGTCGGCTGCACCGATCGCGGTTCCTCTGCATTGATCTGCCAGCCGCATTTGGCGGGATTCTGATCGACTTGTCAGACAAGCGACGCTGTATTCCGAAATTACACCGCAGTTCTGGGTGAAAAGCTCGGTGCACCAGAGCCTTTTTAATGAAAGCATTAGCACACTGTCGACAGTAAATGATAAATCCCGTTGAGCGATTGAGTAGGGGTAATCATAGTTCTAACATACCCAAAACGGGATCTCTCCGCAGTTATGATCTTCGCATCAGTGGCGTACTTCCGTAAAAGGAGTTTGGGAGCTGAACATAGAAAAATGGCCCAACCTGAACCAAAACAGCTAACAAACGTGTTTGTCCTCGGATTTGACCCACATTCTCCTCAAAGTTGGTGGGGGTCTGGAGCCTAAGTTTGGGAGAGGAGATTGAAGTCCCTAACTGAATAGGAAACGACATTCCTGCTTCGTAGTCATAGGCTGAGGATGCTAGCCACAAAACCAATAGAAAACAAAGCTGCTGACATCTCATCACAATGTTGCGCACTCTCCTGAAACTTACATCCCTCATTTAGCTGATTACGTGTTTATTACTTAGCTGATTACGTGTCTATTATTTAGCTGATTACGTGTCTATTTGATGAGTAGGCCCATGCAGTGTGTCTGTTCTGCCTTTGAAGTAGCGTTGCTCGGTTTGGAAATGTGAGCACAAAACATGTGGGATGGAGGATGTGCAGAAAGATATCTGCGTGCGTCCCATTGGCTCTGTTGGTTAGAGCGCCTGTCTTCCGATCCAACCCATGGCGGGGTGGGTTTGAGTCGCTTCAGGCGCTCGCTATTTGACCTTGACCGGTATGGCCTGCGGCCGGTGGCAGCGGTCGTCCTGAAGGTCGGTTGACGTCAGAGGGCAAGACGGACCGTGCCGAGCATTGCGGCACGTTAAACTTTCGCCAATAAATTCTGCCGGTGCCTGGCACTGCGCGGTTGGATGGTAGGACCAGGGCTCACACAACAAGTACTGCTCAGCGTAAGCTCTAATCCCAGAAATCCATCCATTCAAAAGGTTCGGATCAAATCCTTAGAAAATAAAAATGTCTAAACAGGATAAGGGGCATCTTATGAGATTTCGACGGAAGTTAAGCTTGGTATTCGTGTTAGCTGTAGCACTAGCTCGACGTGTAGTCCCATTAGTTATGACGGGCTGTACCGTAAACGCCTAGCACACAAATCAAGATCCAAAACTTAAGCTTATCGAGATGAAACGAAAACCATCACAAATTGAATGATGCAATAATGATGATGGATGATGATCAGGGGATAATTGCTTGCAATGATGCAGTGCAAGGCCAGTGGCCTTTCAATCTCTGAGTCCATCCTCCGCAGCCCTTGATGTGATGGAGATCCGTCAGCTGCACATATAGCAGCGCGCTTACACCAACCGTGCTCTGCAAGGATGGCTTGAGTTAGTCTTCACTCAGCACGTGGCGGGGCGGGAAAGAGTCGATTATAGATTCTCGGTACGCGCACGTCTTTTGCCTCTTTAACGCCTTGAAGCCGTTTTTTTTGCGGCGAATGGAAACTGTTATCAGAGAGCTGGGACCAATTCAGGGACTGCTCTCCATGGAAGTGATTGAAAAAGCCACCCACGTCTTACGTTCATTTTTGACGAATCCCATCCCTTAAGCCTCGTGTAAGACGTGCTCGCCTGTTGTACTTTGCAGGAACCGTACCGCACCTGGTGGTGCAGAGATCAAAGATATCGCAAGCCTTGTTTACGACAGTCTCGACTTTGATGTCAGAGGATAATTGCTTGCATTCTCTCTAGGGAACAGAAAAATGCTCAAATGCGCTGAGCAGAAGCAGGCGTCTCTTTGCACAATAATTCCTTTAGAGCTATTCTGTGAGCTTTCGTGACGTTGATTTGTGTTGTAATTTCATCTGAGTGTTCACGAAAGTTTTTGAATATTCGACGCTCATGCCGTCTCGTTTGTTCTGAGCTATGTAGACGCACATTTAGTCCACGCTATCAACGCTTTTGGGGTATGGCGACTTGAATGGAGTGTCCGTGACAATCAAGTCTGGTAGATGAGAGAGAGAGGGAGGAGAGAGAGGGAGAGAGGAAGGGGAGGGAGAGAGAGAGAGAGAGAGAGAGAGGAGGAGAGGAGAGAGAGAGGAGAGGAGAGAGAGAGAGAGGAGGAGAGGAGAAAGAGAGAGAGGAGAGAGAGAGAGAGAGAGAGAGAGAGAGAGAGAGAGAGAGAGAGGGAGAGAGGAGGGGAGAGAGAGAGAGAGAGGGGAGGAGAGGAGAGAGAGAGGAGAGAGAGAGAGAGAGAGAGAGAGAGAGAGAGAGAGAGAGAGAGAGAGAGAGAGGAGAGAGAGAAGAGAGAGAGAGAGAGAGAGAGAGAGAGAGAGCAGAGAGGTGTATAAATGCATGTATAAGTCATGCCTGATATTTTTTCCAACAAGAAGTTGTAGGCTGTTACAAATTTATGTTTGCTTCTGCCGTTATTTGTTATCTTGATAATTGGTCCTAATGACTTAAGATCACATTCGCACATACTTCATCAGTTGAATCAGGTTTCATGAGTTCTGTGCCCAAGTTACATTCGTACATACTTACCGGTATCGTTTGTGTAACGTACTGTCAGCTTTGCGCCTATACCAACTTCTTTGACCGAACAGAGAAGAGAGAAAATGTTCCGCATGCTGTTGGCCAAATGGCACCAGTCAAGAAATACGTTTTTGAGAAGTAACATGAGTGCCTAATATTCTGCATGGTAAGAAATGTCAGATTCATAACTACCTATTTATACAGATGCAAGGTTAAGAATGTGGGACAGCCTGCCCCGATGTCCTGCTATGGCACGCAAACACAAATACCTGCCACGCAAGGCTGGCGTTGCTTTGCAGGATAAACCCCAAGTTACCGAAGGCTGGGATGTTAACTGCCTTCCCGGTTAAAAATTATCTTGGGTTTTCATGACGGTTCAAAACTGCATTTTGATAATAATGCATCTGTCTGACGATCATAGCTCTTTTACGGTAGCACTGACAGAAGCAAGAAATCCTATTTGAACATTAAACTGTAGCAACTAAAGCAAATGCTACGGAGCCTAAAATAAGGGAAACACTGACTGTGCAAAGGGTGACTATGCTTTACGACGACAGAACTCCAAGGTGTCATGATGTCGACACTAACAACTTACTCATGTTATAACCAGACCGGCATCCTGTAGTGTGACTGTGCGCGATCGCCTCTCTTATGGGCCTGTGTTGCGGTTAAAACGTCGGCAGAATTACTTGAGTTAAAAAAGAAATAAGCATAAGGTAAAAGGCAGACGCCAAACTGGTAAGATGATCAGAATCCAATAAATCTAACGAATGCCAATGAATCGGAAGTGCCCCATGGTATGATCTACTCTAGAGCATGAACACCTCTATCGCACAAATTCTTTCGTAACCCGGCACACACCAGGTCTCCTTCCTGCGGCATAAATATTCCGTGTCTCTAGGTACTCCGGTTCCACGAACCGCCAAAGAGTGACAAGGTGAATTCGAAACATATTGGACCGCGCGGTGTTTGATCACGTTGCACTAGGAACAGCCGGTGTGATCAAAAAGATCTGCCGGTTGCACTAGGATCAGCCGGTTTCGGACAAAGAAGCCTGATACTTCCTTGGAAGCGTCCTAGTCGGATCCCTTGCGCTTTCTCCCGTCCTGCGGTTTTGTTGTTCCTGACGGGTGCCAAACCTCTGCTTGGTTTCCAAGACCTGTGCTTGGGACAGATTATGAGTTTCCGGTTGCAGAGCCGGGAAGGAGCCAGTAACCAGCCTGGAATGATACCAAGTGGCTCTGCGTGCAAACGGAGCATACTGAGCGTGGTGTTGCTGCGCCTTTATTCATCTTGTATGAATGGCTGTCTTCCGTCCGAACTGGATAAAGAAACTCACATCAGCCGCAATCCGATTGATTTATTATGTGCCTTTCGGTCGGCCAGTTTCGAGATTGCTTAATGAGTTGAAGCCGGGGATATTTGCCTACACCGTGCACTTGGTTGCATGTCATCACCTGCTGTGTTCGTTGAGATCATAATCAAGCTTTGAGAACACTTCAAATGGGGCTGACCTATGCGCTGCTTTGGGAGAGGAGTATAGGTTGTCCTGACGGGTCCCACGCCGCGTCTGCCTTTAGAATTTCGGGCATTAACACAGATTCGGCTGATGCTAAGTTTTTGTTTTAAAGGCTCCACGTAATGACCAAATCCGTTTCATGTTGTGCAATCGCACTCAAATTTTCAGTAGTTTATGGGATATCCGCGTGCATGTAACGCTGAAATAGTTCGATTTTCAGGAAACTTTGACCTTTTTTCCTGGCATAGTAAGGTAGATCATTGAGCAGGCAACATAATCATGGGTTCACGTCGAGACCAATCCACTTTTTTTCTGCGAGGCTCTTTCTTTTTTTCGTTTGGAGACCAATGTCCAGCTCGTGTTGGTATTGGGCCGTGACAATGGAGGAAGTGAATCGTTGGAGTCTGGGATTTGAATTTTGTTGGCAAACAAGATCATCCATGTGTTTAGCGTCGTCGTGAATGTGGACTTACATGCCCGTAAACAATTATTTGAATACTTCGTGGATTTTCAAGCTCCGAAAGCCAAGCCGCCTTGAAACCAATAAGAAAGTTCGCTGTTGTATGCGGCTGTTTACCTCTATTTTTCTCTGCAACTGGCGCGACATTTCTAGCAAATGGGACTCCACACTAGACTCAACAAATAACAACGAGGTTGTGCCGAGACTTGCCCGAGACGTGATGTCTGCTTGCCTGGGAGAGTTGGCCGTGAAACTCCCGGAATTCTCAGGCCTTCTCACAGCACTTCCAGCAGCGGCTGGGATGGGGACCGAGCCGCGGCTGTCATTAGTCCGTGAGCGCCGCCTAACAGACGTGATGCAACTCTGAATAATTTACCGGGGGTGCCAGATCGGGAACAAAGACGTTGCGCCGCGATTAGCAAGTGGCAGCTGAGCAGGAAAGCGATTGCGTCGCTGGAAAAACATCCGCAGCTTAAATCCGCCTCATGTTTGGCGTTTACGAGCGCCGTTCGATGAGCATGACAGACCGCTGAGTAATCCCACGTGGCGAGGCGTTCAGTACAGATGGCTACATCCGGCGTGACATTTATCTGCCAGGCTGCTGCGATCTAGTGTAAACTCCCCCTCCGCAGCGCTGCCGCAAAGGCTGCTGCTGCTTCTGCAGTGGCCGGCACATTTGACCTCCGGGCGATAGCCGCTATACTAATAGACGTTTCACTGTTTTCTAATTGAAATTTCAAGAAGGCTGTGTTTAAACTGGCGCATCTGGTACCTGATTTGTGTTATTGGGTTTGGCGTGGCGTGATTGGCAGGCTTGTTGGCCAGTGGACAGCCACAAGTCGAGTCGTGAGCTGGGGCTAACGGCCGGCCTGGTGGTCTGTCTGTCTGTCCTGCGGCGCGTCCGGTGCGGCAAACGGCCGTGGTAAATGACCTAGAAGCTTAATGTGTCGTAAAGTGACTTGAAATAATTCCTGTTAGTTCGTCTCGGTATTTCAACAGCATTCCAGTGCGAAGAAGCAACGCCAATTGCCGCAGTTTCGAGACAAGAATGGCTTGTGCAGGATTCCGGGAGACCTAACAGGATTCGACGTCGGGATACCGGCACAGATCCTCAACAACAGAACAAACCCAAATCATTAGGAGCGACGCGGCGATGCGGTACATGCATCTAGCGGTCTGTCGAAAAAAACTGGCGCTATCTCTAAGTACATTTTGTAACAACGAATAGTTATTTACCCCCTCACTTGCTGCAAACGCTCGAAGGAATGGGAACGCGGTGGCGATCAGAATTTCGTCCCGTGATAAACACATTAAGTTTGAAAATATGTGCATCATCGTCCGTGACGACAATGTTTGTTTTGTCAGTTGACAGCAGTGATTCAAACATCGCGAATTGCTTGTAATGGCGTCGATATCCAAGTATGCCAGCATCCTTTGTCAGAAATCGTCTCAGTGCAGCAGCATAGTCTGTCCCCCGTGTGGAGAACAGGGAAGACCTGACCCGGCATCCCTCGCGGGCCCGTTTGCCGTTATCTGCTCTGTCGCTACGACTCTGCTTTTTGGTTTTTGACTGGTTGGTTAACGGGATATGGGACAGCTGAGGCGATTAATGTTGAATTATTTGAAGCCATGGTGCAACTAAATGTCGAAATCGATGAAAAGTTGCCTTACGCCAAGTTTGGCCTCCCTAATGCGCGTGGCTGACTCGACATACTTTTAAATATATTTCAACATCCATCATTCCGCTGCACCGCCGAGTCATAGTATTTCCATGACGGCCGTGCAGGTGACGTTAGTCACGGCGGAATCGGAGCACCATCAAGCGGGAGAGGCAGCTGCAGACCTACAGCATCCAGCCTCAGAGCCTGTGACGGATATATTAGCCCATGGGCGTTTTTCCGTGACCCTCGCGGCGCGGGCCCTTCCGTGCCAAGGCAGTCAGGTTCCCTTGGAAGACATAAGGCTGCCGTTGCGTGGAAGATGTTGGTGTTGGCTCCGACCACGCGGTTATTCAGCCCAACTCCGACAGGCGCTCACTCCGGTGAAACACCTGAACTCAATTTCGCTCACGATGGCAGCCTCAAAGATCCTGGCACACTGTCACCCGGCCGCGTCGCTTCCCCGCCGGCGTCGTGGAGCGGTCTCAACGACCGAAGCGCGAGGCTGGCGACCGAAGCGCGAAGCGGCGACCGAGGCGCGAAGCGGCTGGGTCGACCGCGGTGTTGGTGCACCGCGCCGGCGCCGAGCGCTCGCCGACGGAGCTGTCTGTGAACGTGACGGGCGGCCAGCACATCATCGCTGACGTGCCGGCCAGATCGGCGAGCCGCCCAGACTGAGAGGCTGCCCGACGACGTCGACGCTGAGGGCCGGCAATTACGACGGGGCTCCCGACCCCACGCCAACCGACTTTCAGCACTGGCATTGACGCCATTTGGTAGCGTTAACCAAGCATGCAATGCAGGACTCTGACTGAAATTTACGCGGCGCAAATCATTAACCCGCGTCGCACCTGTTTCGAGTTCGTCTTCGGGTGAATCAAGGAAGTGACGCCTTGGCTTGCTCTCGATGTTTGCGTCGGCGAGGAACCAGCGCGCAAAAAACTTGAGCCTCGCGGCGTCACCAGCATGTGACGTCACGATGTCGTTATGCTGCAGTGCGTTGGCAGGCTCCCACAGAGGGCCTGCGGAGAGCGTAGTCACCGGTGACAACGGCTGATGCATGCTTACTGTGTCCGCCTCGGCCCTCGTAGAAGGCCTGAAATAAACCACCCCCATCTGTTTATCTCATGAGTTCGCGGACATGATGCATGACTCAGAACGCGGCGACTTGTTTGCAATACACGGGTCCGTATACAGCGAACTGAATCGGTCTTCTGCGTCTTGCCAGCTGTTTCGCCCAGCAGCGTCTCGCCGTTCGCCATCGAGTCTCGACCCAGCTCCCTTTCACTCGCGTCCCCACGCTGCAACGCCATGCACATCAGCGGCGTCCCTCGCATTCATGGCCAATTTAATTGGCCGCTGCCAGTCGCCGGGCCCCGTTAAACCTGCACCCAACCGAGTTCCAGCGCCGGCGGTGGTCACGACGAACGATGGGCTGTCTGGCCGTCCGGCGGCGGGACCCGGGCCAGCACGCCCGGCGGCATCGTCTCTCCACGTCCGCACCCACCGGCAACGGAGCGTATCCGCCTTCTCGCGCCACGCTCAGGGCAGTCCGTGCCTCGCGAGTGCTTTATGATCCGCGTAAAATCATCGGGAGTGGGTCGCTTGGCGGCAGTTTTCGCGCGCCGGCGCCGAAAAACCCGCGCCTCAGCCCGCGCCTCGCAGCCGGTCTTCGCGGCCAGATGATTGTTGCACTGCATGCCCCGGGAGGTCAACCCTCAAGTAACTTCAGATTTCAACATTGGACATCAAGTGGCGCGCGGAGATAAGCGATTAGCCAATCCGAACCACTTCTATCGATACGCAATCATTTTGGGGTGAGTGACAGGACTGCCGCCGTACGCGGGCAGTGCCGGCGGCCCTCCCGCGGGCGCGCCGAGGCGGCCGCGGCGTGTTTGCACCAGGGGCGGCGGGCCATGGCGACCTGTCGGTCCTCGCCGCTATTGCGGCTGCTGAGCGCTGGGCGCCGGCCAGCGGCTGACTCACCGGCGTGGACAGCCACTCGCCGCGGCATCGCCGGCAGCAGTGCAGCGCCGCGGACCCCGGCGCCCAGATGGGAGCGCGCTGCAGTCGCAGAGGTGTGTGCACGCGGCCCATGGGCCACGGCGCCGGCGCGCCGCCGGTCCGGGTGGGTGGGCCGGGCCGCGGCGGTCGCGCTGCGCAGTGGTGGGGGCTCCCGGTGACGCCGGCGGGGTGGGCGGTCAGGGTCGGAGACCTCACCGCGTGACTGTGGACCGGTCACCGCTGTCGCCCTTTGTGACGCCTCTCCGACGTCTTGTCTTGAAGCAAACGGCCGACTGCCAACATCATTGTACCGTTGTTATGTTTCAGGTAACGACTCACTGTCGAATCTGTCACGGACCAGAGCGGGATCGGTGTCAGTGCCGCTGGACCGCGCCTCACCAACGTCAGCTGCGGAGCGCTCCGCCGCCGCCGCAGTCAAACGCACCCGCAACGAACCGATGATGCCGACCAAGGAGAAGAAGCGCGACGATAACAAGAAGCGGCTGAAGGGCCTGCAGATCTTCCGACGCTCCAAGAGCAAGCCGGCGCTGTCGCCGACGCCGCTGCCGGTGGCTCGCTCGTCGTCGGTGTCGGCATCCACCGACGACTCGTCGCCGCCGCCGGCTGATGGCGCGCGTGACTCGATCAGCGACGGCTCGTCGCTGACGGCCGACCCGGAGCCGTCGCCGGCGCCGACGGAGCTCGGGGCGTTGAGCCCGCTGGCGGAGTGGACGCCGCTGCCGCTGGCCTCGGTGGGCCCGAGCTCCGTCACCGTGACGACCATATCGAGCCCGGCCGACGGCGAGGCCGGCGCCGTCGACGGCCGCGTGACGGAACAGGTGCGCCAGGTGGGCGAGCTCGAGGTGCAGATCCGTCAGACGACGACCGACGTGGACCGCGTCACCGTCCAGGGCAACCGGGACAACGTCGACCCCAACATCATCCGAGCCATGATCATGGACAAGATGCGGGGCATGGGCAGTCTGAAGGGACAGGTGAGTCGGCTGCGGCGAAACCAGCCGATGTGACTGTGATGATAGATCGTCGTTACGTGGCGGTTCCTAGGTAAAAAGTTTGCCAGTGTGGAAGCCTATTGGTGCTCTTCTCCCGCAACAAATTTATACACATGCTGAAGACATGAAATTAAGCAATTTTGCGTGATAGTGAAACGCGGAGTGTACCGCCTAATGACGAAATATGTGGCGCGCGTGCCGTAACGTATTGCGCGCAAATTTTCCACTAAACTGAAAATTTACACGTAAGATATTTTATTGACTTCTTTGCCCAAACAGTCTGAGATCGCTGCGAAATGACATTGCTTCTCTGAGAACATTCAAGTCCTGCTTGAAGAAGCACCCTTACAGCTAGCGCCTTGTATAACGTGAGATGAGCGAGGGACAGTCGCTTCCAGATACCAGTTAAGCATCGGATGGTACCAAAAACACAGGCCAGCCGCGCTAGAGTCTCACTTCAGACATCTGTCACAAACCATACCAGTGAGTCTGATCGATGCTAGATAGGGATGCCGTCTTTCGTGAGAGTTCAACGGGATGGGATTCACTGACGCAGGATTTACGCGTTTATTCATGAATGGCATTGCTTGAAAATTTGGCATGGACCCGGCCCGCCTGGCAGTGTTGTTAGCCAAAATCAATACATTTGCACTTATTTACCTTTTGAACAATTTTTATAAAGTAGTGGTTAGTTTTTTAATATAAATTAGTCCCAATGAACAAGCATCCACAAAGCTTTCGTTTCTATACAGTCTGCATGTCCCAGTGTCTTTCCGGAGGCCCCGGCGTGTGGCATTTGAACTCGCTTTCGAAAAAAGGGACTCGGACCGTTTTCCAGTCGATGGCTGGCGTACCCGTGGGCCGGACCGTTTTGAAACCTGCTAGTGAGTTGTGGCCGGCACATTCGCCTACATCGTGCAGCTAGGTTGCATGTCTTCATTCGCCGTGCCTGCTGAAATCCGACATAAAGCCCAGAGACCGCCCCCAAGCCGTGTTTCCGTGGTTTGCGGGTGAGCGCGCGTGACTATCTGCTTCCATCGACTCACGCTTTTGCGGACACTGCTGCCTGCGTTCTCGGCTCGGACCCGACAGTCTTGTTTCTCTACGATGCCGGGTCGTGGAAACTGGATCCGGTTCCGGCCCGCAATCTCCAAGCTTTAAGCGACTGGAATGTTTTAGGCTTCCATGTTAATTGAAGGAGAGCTAATATTGCCATGATATGGCGGGGCTGCAGAAGACACCATCCTATCGAACAGATCGCGTGTGGTTGCGTAACAATGCATGAGACATAAATTTTAAAGAATTGTTCTTCGGCCTGCGGGTTACTGCACGAACCTGCGATCAGGTGGTTGCAAAGATATTAGCTTTTAGAAAGCGTGAAGGTCGGGCCGGGCCGGGCCGGGCACTCAAGATGAAAGAGTGATCAGTCTGAGTCGGGCTCACTCGGCTTGCGGTCGCGTTCGTATTGGAATTTTGCAATTTCATGTCCAACTGCATAAATACACATAATTTCTGTGTAAGGCTGTAAAGCAGGGAAGTGCAACACGCATTTAAAAAGGCTTGAAAATTGGTAAACAACAGCCCCAAATGGTGTCATTGCGATCCAATCTTAAGTGAGGCATATGGTTATGATAATGCGTTATTATTGATGTCTGGCAATGGTATCTAGTCAGCCGTGGTAAGGATCTCAAATCTTTTAAAATAGCGAACAGTACGGACTTGTCTACCACCGAAGCATGCTTAAGAGTTTCCCAAAAAAGGCTGCCTTCAAAAAACGTCACGCATGGAGGGCGATGTGGTTTTGATGGTGCGTAACGGAGGTGTAACTAGGGAAGGAGGAGGAGGTTTTACACAGCCGTAACGTTACGCTCGGTGTGGTTCCAAACCATGTTTAAGTCTATAAAAACCAATTAAAACCTAACAGCCGGATGCCGTAGGCTTGCTTGCGTGGCGATGTGCGTCGTGCTCTTGAAAAAAAACATCCTTAGCTCAATTTGGGGCCAAAGGAATGCAACTTTCTTGAGGACGCTACATTTTACATAGTGCAGCCATTTGAGAGAACGGGGTTGGAGCATCGTAACCAGTGCAGAACCAGGATAGAGGAAATTGAAAAATGTCTAAAAATGTGTAACATAAGATATGAACGGCTGCAAATGACGCAATTATTGACCGATGATCCGCGCAGCTTAAATATTTCGTGCATAATCACCCAAGATCCGTGGTATCGTAAATCCTGGAAACCAAATTCGAGGGCTGACGCCTGCATGTCAAACTTCTATACAATGAATGCTTACTTGGTCCGCTGTAACCTGCAGCTCTTTGCAGTTATCACCTAGACATCACCTGTTGACAACCGACGTTCAGTGAGTGTTCGATTTTGTCTGCATTGTCTACTCCGGGGCCAGGCCGCTGCGATGTCACGTGGGGTTCCTCATTTCCGTAAACCTGAAGCGTCGGGGCGAGCCCGCTGTGTCTGACGGCCTATGAATGACCTGAGGGCGATAATTTAGACCCTGGGAGCGGTCCGCCCGACTTGAGGTCCCATCTCACACCGCATCTCAGGTGGTGATTCAGGGAATCGCGGCTTTGTTTACGGCTGTTTATTTGCTTTGCATACCGATGTCCTTACGGATGTTGGCCACGGCCGTGCCATTCATCGTGGGTATTTCGCCTTCGGTACCTACCCGGGGGAGCGGAAGCGGTCCTCAACTGTATAAAGAGAGTGGTTAATCTACCCGGCGAATTCTGAAAGAACCCTCCATTTGGAACATGGAGAATGTGGAACACGGAAGAGAACCTTTCCATGACATAGTGTGTGCACCAAAAAACCGATCAAACGTGGACCAATAACATTTATGTCAATGCTAAATGAATGTGATGCGGGGGATGTATGGTGCATGGCACATCCACGGCCGTGTAGCCTCGACATCATCCATGCCGATTTGGGCGGGGAATGACAAAACTCCTGAACAGGAGCCAGGCTCGGAACCCAGGATCTTCCGCACACGGTTGTGAGGCGAACGCTCTCCCAGCCGAGGTACTTCGTCGCTGGCAATACGACTCACAGTGCATTATCGCCTCAATATGAACTGCCGGCCGACGTACTGAGCCCCGAGATGGAGGGCGTAGATCTACTCTCGATCCCATCGGATGCAGCTGTGCTGGCCAGAGGCCCCGGAATGTTGCCTCTGCTGGACAGCTTGTTAGCAAATCGTCCCTGAGGATTTCTGGTGTGTTATGCAAGGCCGTTGCGCGCCCGTTCGCGGCGAATGCTTCTCCGCCTTGCTGGATGAATTCGACGCCCCGGGGGGGGGGGGGGGGGGGCAATGAGTACACGTAATCACTTGCATGCAAGCTATTGCGACTTCCACTCGCTATGGTGCGATGCTCGGGTGCTAACTACTACACGCCAACTGGGACTTTTCTGAAAAACAACGGATGGGAGACAAAGCCAACGCAGACGAAGAATAAATGCTCATACATATGCAGGATATAGACCTGCAGCTCCCCTATATGGCCATACTGAGTCTCCGCCAATGCCGCCGACGCACCCCGCAAACAAAACATAAGGCTTCTTGACGACGCCATTCCAAGGATGCTGCGCGTGTCAGTGACCTGCTGACCCAGTATGCAGCGCAACCAAAGCCGCCGCCGGATGCACACCACAGCAGAGGCCCCCCCCCCCCCCCCCCCCCACGTCGTCCCGAAACCCGACCGGTCGGCGCTGGGGCCGCGAGCTGTTTCACAAGCGCGGCTATTGAGGAGCCGGCGGCCGATCGGCGGCGTCAGCGACTCGCCGTCCCCAGCGACTCGCCGACGCAGCGGTCCACGCCGCATCGAGGCCGCTGTCGGCGACAACAGCGTCGCGCGCCGCCGCGGTCCGGCAGGCGCCGGCCGCCGCCATGGAGCGGCGCGCGGTGGTGACGCTGGCGCGCTGGTGGTGCCGCGGCGGCGCGCTGCTGGTGCGCCTCCGCGCCAGCGGCGGCGCCTCGCTGCTGGCCTGGCGCTGGGCTGGCGCGCTGCTGCGCCGCTGGAGCCGCGCTGGTCGCGCCGGCGCCGTGCTGGTTGAGCGCTGCTGGGTCGGCTGCCAGGTGTGGCGCGGCTCGGCCGCTGGCGCCGGCCGCTGGCGCTGGGTGCTGCTTGAGTGGAGCTGGACCTGCTTCGGCGCGGTGCTGGACGGATGGCATGGCAGTGGTCAGGCGATGGTGCTGCGCGGCTGCGGCGTGGCGCTGAGGGTGCTGAGCTGCGCCAGGCTCCTCGGCAGCCCTCGCGCCCCGGTCGGCTGCAGAGGGAGCCACCAGGTCGGTGTGAGTAGCCCAACTGCGTCGGAAGAGGTCCCTCAGCAGGTGGCGACAGCTGTACTTCAGTGGTGCTCTCACGCTGGTGCTGCGATTAGCATTGATGATGCCGCTTCTTGTCGATTTATTTGGATGTATATTTGTCTTGGCTGTTTGGTGTGATGCCCATGGGCCTGGTTCTTTGCTGACTGATTAGTTTGCGGTCCTCCGTAACTTGTGGGATGCTTATTTTGAGGATGGCGGGGGGGGGCAGGGTAGTTGTCAATCTCCCCCCTGCCCCGTCGAATTTTGGGAATCACTTTCGAGCCGTGTTGCGCGGATCCACCAAATTTTCAACACCCGACGAGTGATTCATTCGACACGTTCCGGAAAACCAAAAGCCAAAGTCGGTGCTAGATAGAGGTTATGACGTCTTCAGCGAAAGCTTGCACGGTGATTTTTGTCTATACACACAATACTTTTTCACTTTTGCTTTAGATTGCTTCGGTGTGTTGAACTGTCTGCCAAGGTCAGCCATACCAGACAACGTCTCACCAGGTCATCATAAGAGTCACATAAGCCAGCTTACAGGGATCGAACTATGTGATTTGTTACGTATATTCGTGATAACTCCATTTCCAAACTATCAGCCTCTATATGCCGGAAGTATGAACCGGAAGAGCAGTAGGATTGGGTCCAACGAGGCGACCTGAGCATGGCATGCCTGATTTGACTAAGCCCTGTCCCTCTGCCGTTGTTATTATAATGGTACGGTTATGACCAGAAGACGCTCTCCTCTTTGACGCCTGCTATAAGTCCGTGCGACTAACATGGCGGGTGCCCTAGGGCCCCCCAAATTGTTTGAAGGCGTGATCTATGACGTCATTAGTCATGTGCTAGGTGTAAGGTTATCGTGCCGTGGGTGAGACTGGCCACGGCTGTAGAAATGGCTCGTTTATTTTGGCATCCGACAATTATATCTGCAGCCAGCAGGGACATGACCTGTGACCTCTCGCAGGCGCTGGCAGGTGACTGAGTCCCCCTGGCGGCGCTTGGTTAGGTTTTCTTCCCCCCCCCCATCAGATGGGAAGCTAAGCTCGAATCGTTAGTGGTGCAAAGCGCAGCAAAAATTGTAATGTAGCATCTAATCATCTGAAGGGAACGGGTAACTCAGACCTACATCGCTCTCCCCACTTGGAGCACGGAAATGTCCTCGACAATCATCACAATAGAAAAAGAGACGCTCAAGGCTAGTGGCATATATACAACATCTAGGTGGCACCAAAGGAAGATGAGTACCTTTGAAACGACTCTCGCAAGAAACCTACGAAATAACTGGTTTATCAATAAAGCCACGTGGACAAAGACCATTTGAAGCATCTGTGGGATCGTGCTAACGTCTGCATAACTGGAATTGCGGTTTTCAGTAAGTGCATGATGAATTTGGCGAGGAACTGAAGATGAGTTAGACCGGCGGTGTGGGAAGGAAGAACATGAAACCAGTGCCAAGAAACACCTCGGAGAACCACCTTTCCTCCGCTGGCTAGATCCGTTCAATCGGCGACTCGACATCGTCAAAACAACCACATCAAGATACGCACAGACCGCTCCGTGATTAACACCTGCCACGCCGCCGCCTTTGCACCGGCATTTTCTGGCCATGCATCAGCTGCCGGAGGGCAGACACCCTCACGTGACGCGCACCTGCCAGGATGCCCCCCCCCCCCCCCTAGTGCGTCACTTCCGCGCCGCGGGGCGGGCTGGATCCTCAGCTACGCCAGGCATTGCTACCAAGTACGTGGCCGCCATCACGCTGGGTGTAATTATGCCACTCCGTGTACATATACCGAAGGACGGGTTTGGGCGGCGGATGCTCCGAGTTGTTTGCAGATTTGTTGGTGAACAAGCGAGATACGATGCCGTCGGGCTGATGTCAGGGGACGCGCTTCGCCACCAGGCTCCGTTTTTTAGCGTTTGCCGTCTTATCTTCTGGGCTCGGCTTAAATTTCACGGCCGGGCTCCGAGCGTCCGTCCCTGGAGGTACGTCAGTCAGCGGAGATGAATCATGGGCACCGGCACCCTCATAACTCCTGCACAACACAAACACTGTAAGACGCTGTAAGCCATGCTGTGATACTGTCGTGGCTATTCACTGGGGGGGGGGGGGGGGACATAAGAACGCGTTTTGCATCCCTTTTGGCGCATGTTGCGTCAAGCCCGGGTAATCTGAAGCTCAGATGGGCACGTGCGTGTCGCGGCGCACGATTTTCACGCATCTGTCTAAACTCGAAATACTTATACGGCCTACACGTATCTGTCGAAACCTGAAACACTTGCACGCACTATTCTGAAACTCGCGAGAATGAGTTTTTCGCGCAGTCGGATTCCTCCAGCCTAACGTCTGCAAACTGTCGCCGGAGTTAATCCGCGGCCTTCCGCTGCTGATGATTAGGCAGGCCGCTCCCTGCCCGGTCGGGGTCAAGGTCACCGCCGGCTGCGTCACCGTTCTCGACACCTGACGCCGGCGGCAGTGGCTGGCCGCCCGGCGACGGGCTCGCAGTGGCGCTGCCCGGTGGTAGCCGGCAGGGGCGCAGCCAGGGTCCTTGGCAAGGGGGACTCGGGGTTAAGAAAGGCCCCTGATAGTTAAAGGCCCCTTCAAAAAGTCACCGAATATGGCCGATTTGTCAGTGAGAGGACATGTTCCTTTGTTATTTTGCTTCTTTTTGCCTTCTATGACTGGAACAGACGCCAGAAGCTACCGCGAGATCAACTCTGTCTGATTTTCGTAGTTAGGAAACTGAAGAAACACTACGATTGACGACCAAATGAATATACAACGATCTTTATTTCACAATGGTTGAGTGTGTTGTTTCTAAATTGATATAATTCAGAAGCTTCACCAGAAGCTTGAACGGAATTTTCAGGATCCTCTCCCTGGCGTGCAAGGCCCTCTCCCCGGGAAATGGTCTCCCGGACCGACACAGAGCCCTCATTGACGCAGATAGGCCGTAATCGCCGGAGGGGTCCAGGTAATTGGCAGGTTCCAGTGTGGTTTAACGGGCTCATGCTGGAGTTGGGATGGAGGGTCCACCGTTTGGTACCGCAGGCCCTGACTGATACAGGAGCCTTCCATTGTCTCAGAGTGAACACTCGTCATGATTTATCATGTTTTCTTTCACTGTCAGGAGACCCCGACCAACGTAAGAGGCCCGCTTGCATTCAGGAAACCGCCCCCGTCCCCGTTCAGCAAATCTTGCCCTGTCCGACTCAAGGCCCCTTGCTGACGTAGGGCCCTCTGTTAGGTATTGCGGGCCCCTGAGCGATACAGGAGCATCGTTGCAGGGACCCTGAGCGATGTACATTGCGGGCCCAGCCTTGTCCCTGCTTGGGAAATGGACCCTTAGAGCTCAAACCGACACGGAGCCGACTGTTCGGTGTTGGTGATCTTTAGCTGAAGTAGAGGAACGCACCGCCTCAATCGGTGCAATCTATTTTCCGATCGGTGCATGGCGCTCCGTAACTGACATTGGAGATCACGGCTGTACGGGCGACATCCTAAATTTGACCTGCAGCCAGCCGTTTGGGCTCTCCAGCCTTCTCACCTTGATCTTTGGTCTCGACGACCCTTCGGTTCCTTTTCGGACCTCCACAAACACGGCTCCTGACTACTCGGGCCGCTTGCCGACAAAGGGACCCCTTGTTAGGCACTGTGGGCCCCTGACGGACACAGCGGCCCGACCGTTGTTTCAGGGACACGGAGACCAATGCGAATCGTAGCTGCGGCCTAGCTCCTGCTTGGGAAATAGACCCCGGGGCTCGGACTGATAGTGAGCCAACCGTTAGATGATGGTGGTCTCTGGCCGACCAAGACACCCGCACTGTCTCAGGGGTTCTCAAACAGTGAAAGAGGCTCTCTGACTGAAATTTCAGGTCACGACCCCATTTCAGCACGAGCATGACCGATAATTAGGCCCTAATCGACTCCGATCGGGGGGTCCCCGATCTTCGCAACGGGCCCTCTGACTGTCATTTGAGGGCCCGTCCCGCAGGCCGGGGCCCCTGACTAAGATTCCGACCAGTTCTTCGCGCTCTTAAGCCCTCAAATTGGGCCCCTTGACCGAAGGGCCCCTCAAACCTGACAGGGGGAGGCATGTGCCCCCTGTGCCCGCCCCCTGTCTGCGCCACTGGCGGCCGGTCCCGCACCACCTGATCATGGGCGGAGAGTGTGCCGCACCGCCCATTGGCGATCGCCGTGTGACAATTCATGCTAGTGATATCGCAGTGCCTCGGTTAAGCACATGCTACACACTGCCGCTGCCCTGCGACGAGCGCCAGTGATCGCCCCCGAGTCCGGACCGGCCGCTGCCCGGCGGCGGTGACGGGTCACGACCCGCTCTCCCGGACGCCAGGTGACTAAGCGGCGGGGGCGGGGCGCCGGCACGTGAGAGCGCCGCCGCCGCCGACGGCCGCCCGCCGGCGCGGCATGTCCGGTCGGCCGGCGGGCACATTCCCTCCCGCTCTGACAAAAACTCGAGCGCCGGGTGTTGTTGCTGACACGCGCGGGCGGCTGGCTGGAGGCTGCCGGACCGGGCCGGGTCGGGCTGCGCTCGCTGGGTCGCCGCCGGGTCAGCGGGCCTACGGACCGCGCACAGTGCGTCGTGGGATGCCCCCCCCCCCCGCCGGCCAGTTGTGCGTGTCGGCGAGCAGTGCGGAGTGGTACAACAGCGAAGAGCCCACAGCGGGGAGTCGGCCGCTAGGTGGCGCTCAGAGTGACTGGCCAGAGGAAGGACACGGACGACGCCCCGTGTGCCCGGAACGAGTCCTGAGCGTGGTGAAGCGGACGCCGCCGACGTCGCGCGGTGCGCTCCTGGGGATCCAGAGCCGGCCGCTGAGATGCCCCGTCCGTTCCGCACCTTCGGCCGGGTCAGGAGACCAGCGGCGGTGAGTGCAGCGCCGGCGCCCGTGGCGCTGGGTGCGCCATCGGTGCATTGTCACTATGATGTCACCCCGCCCGCTGGAGTGCCACCTCTAGTGACTCCATGAGATTCAAGCCCATTTGCTCCTCTGCAGGCATACGCTGAGCTTCTTGCTCGTGTTAAAACTTAGGCATGCTGTTAATGCGGCAATACCATGGTGGAACGGCGCTCCACTAAGCGCAGCTTAATAACACAACCTTGGCACCGGAAAATGTCGTGCTCATATTTTGGCGTGATATTTCGTGAATGTACACAAAGGGCATTTGCGGCACGGGCAATTCAATACCCAAAATCTTCTCCTCCCCAACTGTCAGTTGGGGGACGGGCAGAGCCACGGGCTCCATCCGGCACTCCAAATAGAGTTACAGATCCCATAATTGCCTGACGTAGGCCCGTTGCAGCCGGACGCAAGGTACACGGGGTACTTTACACCAAAAGAGGACTGCGGCCGGCCCCACTACCAGAGGAGCTCTCCTCTGATGGGCCACTCAGTGGGCGCCCGGAGCCGCGCCAGGTGCGTCTGGCTCGAGGGCCTCCTGCGGCCCGCCGCCGGTCCCGCCGTCTGCAGACTGCCGGTCGGCACTGGAGCGAACCAGCACCGGTGCCGACGCGATGCCGCCGGACGACGCCGCCTCTTGGCAGCCGCGCCGGGCCGGTGCCGACGCCGCACCGGGCCGGTGTCGACGCGATGCCGCCGGACGACGCCGCCTCTCGGCAGCCGCACCGGGCCGGTGCCGACGCGATGCCGCCGGACGACGCCGCCTCTCGGCAGCCGTGCCGGGCCGGTGTCGACGCGATGCCGCCGGACGACGCCGTCTCTCGGCAGCCGTGCCGGGCGGAGATCGGAGATCGGAGATCGATGCCATCGGGACGTGCTGTCACGATAAGCCGTGCAGCCATCATCATCATCATCATCATCATCATCACTCAGCATCCGCTGTCGGCGTCGGGCGTCGGGCGCCGGTACCGGCGGCGCGCGGCGGCTCTGAGCCGCCGCGAGCTCACCGTGCCGGGAGGCGACGGCCGCGCCAGGCGCCCGCTCGGAACGGGGCGATCTGGCCGCGGCGCTTGCGGTGGCCACATGTGGTGGTCGCGGCGGAGGTGTGACCCACGGCTGAGCCGCGGACGACGCCGGCGAGCACGGCATGCCGTGGCGGGCGACTCCTTCGGGATGCCAAACGTGTTTTGGTCGGATCCGTTGGCGACGAGGCTCAGAGCGATGCCGGCGGTCGTAAGCCGGCCCGATCCGCTGAGTGTCGTTCGTGACCCTCCCTTCGCGACTTGTGAAGCGCTGTGAGGCAGGCCTTCTGAGCTTCATTGGATGGACTTGCGAAATGTGGCAGCACCCGTACACGTATCTGACCGGAACTGGGTGAAAACAACCATTTTCCTAGCCCCATGAGCCTATTAAGGTAGGCGAAGCGCATTGCTGTAAAACGCCCATTGCTTGCCTGTTAAGCGGTCGCTACCTCAAGCGATGCATGGCTTGGAATAACCTACTCTCCGAACATTGAAGTAAGCGGCATACTGTCTGTTTACTGCATCGTGCTTATCCTTGTATGTGAGCATTACAGTCGGTAACAATGCGCGGGCTGAAGGTGTGGTAAGCCTGCCTCAGTGTCTCACCTTAAGACTCCTAACGGTTGTTCCCGTGCTCATGAGCGGCGCCATTCTGAAAAATTGCTGGTCCGGAGCTGCCGGACGCCATGAGTTCACGGATCTAGCCCGGGATTCTGACGCAACGCCACTGAGACGGGGCCTGACGCACGCACCGGAGCCGATCGCCGACCGCTGGCGCATTTTTGTTGTCAGACTTCTGGGTTTGGCGATGCTAAAGCTGGCACGATATTGAGACGCTCCCATGCTGTGCACATTTTGAGGAAGTGCTGGCCCGTTTGATTCCGTTGAAATTGAGGTATAAGGCACCTTCAACTGAGGCCTCAACAGCTCCAGTAAGATCCTACGGTCGCACACTTTGAGGGCTCTGTTATGCGACCTGGGGGAAGTCCGACAGCAGGGAAGCCAGCAGTGGAGCCAGAGCCGTGTTTGGCGGGTGGAGGCATGGTATGTCCCACTCTAGCGGCGGGGGGGGGGGGGGGGCATGCGAGCCCCACCGGCGGGTGGTGACCGGCCGGCGATCCGTGGCCGTCTGCAGACGGCAGCCGCTCAGCGATCGCCTGCGTCTGCCGCCGTCCATCCACAGCCGTGGACAAGCCCGTACATCCCGATGTCGTACCAGTATGTTTCCTTATTGTTGGCTGGGGCTGTACCACTTTGTGGTGGAAGCTGTGAAACTCGAGAATCATGTTTTTCGTCTAAGGGGTATAATGGGAACTCCGCTTTCCCATCTTCCGTGGTACTGATGGTTACGTGTGGCGTTCCATCTTTTTTGCGGCCTATCGGTATATCTCGTCCCGATATGAGAGGTCTGCCTACAGCAATCCGACCTCTGGATCCACGACAGTGACGCCCCTTGAGCACACACGTGAGGGGACATAACGTGAGCACCGGACCATTTCAACACGGCAGCGCTGCTATATCATCAACTTCCTTTCATGCATATCTAAATAATGAGACGAGGCTTCCTGGCACTCGGAGGTGCAGGCGAGTAGTTCAAAGGATTCCGGCTAGCGTCTTTCCATTGAAATCCTACGCGTTTCTAAATTCGGCTACGACTCGCCAGTCTGCCTAGAACACGCCGTGTCATTAGCTTGACGTTCCGCGCGTCCTCCAACTTGGACCTCATTCCAACATGGCCGCCGTCACGCGCAGGCCCCGGGCCGGGTCCACTGCGGCGGTGGGACGTCGGCCGGGCGGCGTCGGTTCTCCTCTCAGAAGGCTAATGGCAGACGCCGGCTATCAGCTGGCGGGTCGGCGCCAGCTGATGGCCGGGGCCAGCCGGGGCGCTCTGCGGTCCGGATGTGCAGCGCCGCCGGAAACGGAGCGCCATTGTTGTCATCGTTGAGCCGCGCGCCGGGCCGTCCCTGGTGGTGGGGTAGTTCGGCGGGGCTCGGCGGCAAAAGCGTATGTTGCTTAGCAGTGTTGCTGTGCGATATAAAATCGACCCAAAACACCAAAAAGCTGTGTTGCCCTGTGTAAACAATTCCTCGTGCGTTAATGTATGTTGAAAGGAATGCCCCACATTTAAAGTTATTGAAGCAAGCATCAAATCCGATGAATCAAGCTCATTTATAACTATTGGTATACTTTTAGGCTTGATATGATCCCCACCACACGTGAGCACCAGGTAAGAACGACTCGACAATTATCTTCTTATTTTGTCGCTGCATGGCCATCAAAATGGCAGGATTTGAATGACGTTAGTGTGGCGTCATGGATGTCTGGATGGACTTGAAATAGTCCCTCAAACAAGTCTGCGCATTTGCGAGGGCGTGTGGCGTAGAAGCTAGAGGAGTTTACGTCTTAAGAAGGACAGGGCTGTGAACCACACCGAATGATCTTCAAGATGGCTATTTCATTTCAAAACCCCGTACAAACGTGGAACACGCCCTTTGATTATCCCTGTGCAACGCAATCGGCTAATGCGCATTTTGCTCTGACTCGGGGCCGGCACCGCTCGCTACCCCCATGGCTGTGCCGTGAGTAGCACGATCGCAGGGGTCGGATCTGGCTGCACAGAGCGGGGGCAGGACTCGCTCGTTCGCCTCGTCCCCCTGAACATCCCACTTGACCGCAACTGGGACAGATCAGCCTCGAGCGGCGACAAACAGGCGTCCTTTTGACAGCGTTCGGCGCTCTGAGTTCCGGCGGGGTTCCCTAGCGCCACATTGGAACCGACAGCGTGGCAAGAGCTGGCGGTCGGCTGGACGTTGGGTGTTCGCGGCCAGCTGGAGACGGTCGGGAATTGGTGTGACGTGAGCCGCCATTATCGGCGTCATCGCCTGCACAGCCAGGGCGGCGGGGGCGAGGCTGACGCGGTCGATCGGAGTGACTTGGTGGGAGGGGAGGGCTCGCGGAGGTGGGCAAGAGTCGGAGTGATGAACGGGACCTGCTCCCACGCGCTCACCGCCAATGTGCCATCACACCTCGCAGACAGCCCCATCAGAAAGCGGAGTTTGTCAGCGCAAAATCCATGCGCATAGCGCCTTGAAAATGCCATAAAGCTTTGCTGATGCTTTCTTGAATATTTCGATCCTATTTAGGCAGCGGTGCTGACGCAGTTCAACGCGCTCGTGCTCATCCCCGCTGTGGGTGGGTGCTGGTATGTTCACGCCCCTGATCTGCCGTCGCCGCTAACGTCCTGGGTACGATGTACGCACCTCTTCGCAGGGGCTGCGCTTTTCTGACGTCAGGATTTCCGTCAATTACTGACATGACAAGGGGTTACAGATCGCTCTCTTGATCAATGAAATGCAGACGCCAGCTGTTCTGGAGCGTGACGGGCGACTGGTGTTATCCGCTGCTTGTTTGTTTGCTGACATGGGATGACGTTCCTGCGGCTAGTTCAAGTTCTGATATAGCAGCAGCAGTCCTTGAAGTTCTTGGAAAGTTTTTTTGCTTTTCGCCGACGTCAATCAAGTGTCACCTGCTGTCTGCTACGCCGTGAGACCATTTAATAAACAAAAACAAACCAGTACCGCTGAAAACAATTACGTATGGGGTCGATACCCGTTCGTGTATGTTAAGCAAAAGTGCAAAATAGTTTAGGCGGCCGAGCGAGAAAAACGGCTGAGCACACTACGGAATGCACGAAAATAGGTTTCATGCCGGACTTCAATCACTTTTGTCTCAATTAATTCGGCGTTTGAAGCCCACCCTACCTGGCCCTCCCCAACTGAATAGAGGCTACAACCCTGATAGCGAATCGTGAGAGATAACGCATTCGGCTGCTTTCTCCTGCGATAACCAGGTTCATTGAATCGTAGAGCACACCATCTATGCGCGGTATTTCTGTTTTCAACCTGGATATGGTGCGCGCGGCTGATGCTTGCTCACTCATTGCCTCCCACCATCCTGGTTATAACCCGCGCGGCTGACGCTTGCTCACTCCTTGCCTCCCACCATCCCGGCTATAACCCGCGCGGCTGATGCTTGCTCACTCCTTGCCTCCCATCATCCCGGCTATAACCCGCGCGGCTGATGCTTTGCTCGGACCTGGCTTGCTCATCCTTGCCTCCCATCATCCCGGCTATAACCCGCGCGGCTGATGCTTGCTCACTCCTTGCCTCCCACCATCCCGGCTATAACCCGCGCGGCTGATGCTTGCTCACTCCTTGCCTCCCACCATCCCGGCTATAACCCGCACGGCTGATGCTTGATCCTTGCCTCCCACCAGCCCGGCTATAACCCGCGCGGCTGACGCTTGCTCACTCCTTGCCTCCCACCATCCCGGCTAAAACTCGCGCGGCTGACGCTTACTCACTCCTTGCCTCCCACCATCCCGGCTATTACCCGCGCGGCTGACGCTTGCTCACTCCTTGCCTCCCACCATCCCGGCTATAACCCGCGCGGCTGACGCTTGCTCACTCCTTGCCTCCCACCATCCCGGCTATAACCCGCGCGGTTGACGCTTGCCCGCCCCTTGTCTCTCATCACCTGAATCATCGGATGACTGCATCCAGTCGGCTGGTGCGGGGTCACGCTCGCCTTCCGCTGGTGTCTGGACGCCCACACACCGGTGTGACTCAGGGAAGCGCTGCCACCGGGCACCCGCCGCCCCATCTGCGGCTAGGCTCGGCTCCACGGACAGAGCCGCGGATCACATGTCCGCTCTCCTCGGACTTAGGCCGGAGCGTCTATCCGTCTGCGAGCGGGTGCATTGGGTGCAAGCGGCAGAGGTTAGGACGCCATGGCAGGGCTGCTTTCAGTGGGGTAGCTGGAGAATTGCCGACAGAAGTGGCTGTATCCGGAGTTCGCGGGGTGCGAGTCCATGAACGTTTCTAAATGAGCGAGCAGCGATCCAGCAGACCAGCCGACGATCTTGCCGGACGACGTTTGCCGGGAGGCAGTCGTTTTCGGTCGCACACACATTCACTCCCAGCAGCTGGCATGCACACTACTCACAAGAGTCAGGAGAACACCGCCCAAGGTTTAAGTGAAAAGCTTTCGTTTCGCTCGCTCAGTTTCATTTAAGCTAGGCCAGAACGCTGCGGCGAAGCCCCGACAAAGTGAAAACCAAGCACGCTGCGAGATGAAAGCTAAGCAGCTCGGTATACACGGTGCCGATGCAGTGTGCAGTGAAATATCGCTGACTGCTGCGCCTATGTCAGGCGGTCACCATTTGCCTGGATGGATCCCTAGACGCGGCCAGACATGAGTGTAAAACGGGCAGCTGTTGAATAGTGGCGCATGCTGTAGCCAGCGTAAACATGAATATTTATTGTTAGTCTGCACGGAGTTAGTCCATTTTAACATTGACTTCAGCTGACTTTAACGTGATTTACGAGAAGCCTTGCACCTTTTGGGTAACTGGAAGGGGCATGCTCGCTAGAGGCCTCCATGGCTGAAATCTATGGGAGCTAGCCCAATGCATTCTGCCAATTTCAAGGTCAATCCTGCCATCAATCCGCTTTTTCGCCTTCAAGATCCGATTCGCTACAATCATTGTCACGGTAAAAATGTGCCGTGACATAATCCACATCATTCACGTGTAGGTAGGTTTAACATAATATGTCAAATGTAGCGTATGTGGGCTTTTTAAGACCTTCTGAGCTGATAGTGACTCTTCGATCCGTTCCGATCAATTAATGCTCGTTAATTGTTGTTGAAATCGATTCAGTCTCAATCATTGCCGCGCGAAGCCGGACCGGTCCGCTGAAGATCCAGTGTCGATTTCACGGAGAAGTCTCAAATATCTAGATTTATCGAGTGCGTGAAGTCTGTCTCCGCCAGCCTGCCTATCCATCCGTCAAACCAACGCTTACGGAGCGGAGAGGCACGTACCCGGCATATACGGCAGGACTTCCAGCAACCGAGCCCTGGCGGCCTCCACGTCACGGGCTGCGCCGACACCTGTCGGGCGGTCGAGCCCTGCGCGGCTCCCACATCCCAGCTCAGACGACACCTGTCGTTCCTCAGGCCGCGCCGACCCCTGTCGGACCCAGGCCGCGCTGACACATGTGGGGCGTCAGGCGCGTCGATACATGTCGGGCCTTGAGACGTACCGACATCTGTCTGGTATCAAGCCGCGCCAACACGTATTGGGCCTCAGGCCGTGTCGACACCTGTCGGACCTCAGACCGTGCCTACACCTGCCGGGCCTCAGGCCGTGCCGACACCTGTCGGCCTCAGGCCGCGCCGACACCTGTCGGACCTCAGGCCGCGCCGACACCTGTCGGGCCTCAGGCCGGTCCGGATGTCGGGCCGCAGGTCGGCCCGGATGCTGTGCGTCAGCAGGCCGGTGTTGGCTGGTTTGCAGCTCGGGGCGTGTGCGCCGCTCAGCGGCCAGCTCTCACGGGCGGCTGTGCACGGGCTGGTGTGGTCACAGCATTCGCACGCCGGTCATGAACGAGTCGTGTGCATGTGCAGGTGGGCACGGCGACCAAAGATTCGCGTTTGTTCGGAGTGCTGCCGAGCGAACCGTGAGCGTCGCGAACTACAACCGCGGAGGTAAAAACTTGCAGTAGTATGTGTCAGGCAACAGGTTCAGGTTGGAAGATTGATCATACCCTATTCTCGAGTGATTTGTTGTTTCTGTGTGCCCCGATGTTCAACTAGAACAAGCAGCGCTCGTTAGTTGCGGGCGACCCATTGGCGATCACTTGAGAAAGCTTCCAGAGCCGGCAGTATCTCCTGCGGCGACGTGTGTTCGCTGGGGTGTCCGGTGAGCTCTGCTGGTCGATGGACGTGGTGTGCAGGGCGTTCAAACCCGATGGTGGGGGGGGGGGGGGGGTGTCGGGGAGTGTTTATTCTAGCGGGAGTGTTTACTCTTATGAATGGTAATACGATAAGACCCGTGAGTCCCACGCGCCCACGCCGAGATCCGGCTGCAGAAGGCCGAGCAGCCGGCCGTCGGCCCGATGTGTTTGGCCCGAACGATCTGGATTCGACTCTGATTAGACACGCTCCATCAAACAGACTTGCGTCTTCGTGTGTTCGCTGGGTCTGTTTGGCTTCAAGTCGATAGGTGGCTTTACGTCGCTCCTTTCACATCTTGTAGTTCTGAATTTTCATGTTCTTAGGTATGGGCATATACTTTGGGTCATTGAAAGAGCAGTTGACATGTCGCTTCACCGACTCAGTTTTAGTGAGACTCTATCGCGCCCCGCACGGCACGGTAAAAAGGAGGTGAAGACGTGCTGTGCGTAGCATGGTTGTAGCTTTCTATTCAGTTGAAGAGGCTCCAGCCCCCCCCCCCCCCCCCTCTCCACTAGTAACTTTGAGAAGAAAGTGGGCCAGATCAGGTGAGAAACCAATTTGTTGGCGAATTTGAGGGAAAGTTTCGTCATTTTTCATTGTTCAGGCCCAAGCTCATTTGGCAACAGTACGCCCCTGGTACAAAGCGTTCTCGGAACGGAAGTCTTTCGGGATAATCCAGTATATGTCAGCGCGTTTCTGTTTCCAATGCATTTGGTAACGCAAATGAAGGGTGGGGGGGGGGGGAGACTTCCGAAACAGTTAATGAACAGGCTCAAGGAAGGAACTAGAGTGTGTGTTCGTCTCGGCAAACTGAATGTTTGTCACACTTCATGGAAGCCCCCAGCCCCGTACCCGCTATGGGGAATCTCATCGAAGCCCGGTAATAGACAAATAGTTAGCCCGGAACCGAGCATCGATTTCAGATTGAGACGCTACCTCTCAGCGACTGTTAATTAAACCAGAACCGAGACCAGTCATAGGCCGGCCGTGTGTCACCAAGCGATCGCATCTTCGCCTTTGTCCGTCCCGATGGGTGGCGGCCGGACCGGTTCCGCGGAGACTAGGCGTGACCTCCCCGATCTCCGGAACAGACCCCGCCCCTGCCGCCCGGTTCGCCGGATCGGCGCACCTGTGCGGCGGGTTCGCCGACGACCGCCGGCAGCGGCGCTCGTTCGCGGACCCCGTTGGCAACAGCACCCACCGCCGCCGGGCGCGCCGGCCGCCTCTGGGGAGCGGGCCGCGGCGCGCCAGGAGGGCGCGCCGTTCGGCGGAGCGCCGGCGCCGGTCGACGTCGCGGCGGCGGCGGTGCGTCAGTGGTGATGCCGGCGCCGGCGGTGGCGTGATTCACGCGTCCTTACCCCGAGGCGCGAGGCCGCGGCCGCGTACTCCACCCAAACAGAGGCGCCTGAGGCCGGCCGGCGCGCTCGGTGCCCCGCCCGCCGCGCCCGCCGCGCAGACGGCAGCGAGCTCCTGGGACAGCCGCGCGCGCCGCCGCCGCTGACGCTCCGTAGAGCACATCGGTCTGCCGTCGCGCCGCCGCCGCCCACGCGCGCCACCAACTTAACATCCCGCCAACCCGGCTATTCATCCGAGGCCCTGTGCTTCGCGGCAGCACCTCTGTCCTGGCTGGCGCCCGTAATTCGGCGCCAAGCCCGCAGTCGGCACGCGCTGGCACGAGCTGGGAGCCCGCGCGCGCAGTGACTGCTCCACCGCCGCCCCGCCGCCGCCGCTGGCCAGTCAGCCGCCGGGCCGGGCGGTACCCGCAGTGACGCGGCGAGCGCGTGTGCGTGCCAGCCGGTGGGTGGAACCCCGCCAGTCGGCCAGTGGCAGCCGGAGCCTGGTGCGGGCTGGTGCTGCTAGAACGCGGTCAGCGCGCCACGGTCGCCGTGCCCGACAGCGCGTGGTGCCGCAGTGGGCGGCGCGGCTTGCAGCGGGTGATCTGTCGCGAGCGGGCCCAGCGTCAAGCGCTGGGAGCGGACGGCCGACTCCGGCTGCACGCCGGTCAGCGTGTTGTGCTCGGACAGACTGTGGATAGTGCTGCAGCAGTCGGGGGACATTGCTACAGCGTAGAGCGGGTGATTCTGCAGCGGTCAGTGCGAAACACCTGGGTGGACAGCTGGCAGCGCTAGTGAGGCTTGGTGACACTGTCACTACGAACAGCGGCCGACCGTAGAGCAGCCAGCTGACTGTCGGTGCTGCTCCGGTGGTGTGAGGCCAAAAGCGCGCAGCTGTCCCGGGTCACGATGCCGGAGATCGTGGAGCTGCTGGAGCCACGCGGCGGTCCGCTCCGTCTCAAGGTGAGAGGTGGGCAGGGCGCCTGGTCGGCGCAACAGCGCGCCCGCCCGGCTCGCCGGCCGCCCCGACGCACCACACGTCCACCGCGGGACGAGCAGGGACGATCGTGAGCTGGGCGTGCCGACGCAGACAGGCGCCCAGTGCTGTCCAGCACGTCTGCCTGGGTCGCGGCCAAACATGGACAGCATAGCGTCCCGTTCCATCCGAACGACACGGCCAGGCTCCAGACATCTTGAGTCTGACCTTCACCTGCCACGACGCCTCTCATCAGACAACCAGCGCCGTCCACCGGCAACAGAAAACAACTTAGGCGACGTCCAGGCTGGCTTGGATATTGGGTCGACATTCAGCAAGCAACGATTGAGGGTCCCTGGAGCAGCAGGTGGGCCGCGTTGCTCCGCACATACAGGACACAGTCCCCTGTGGCGAATCACCCCTGAGGACGCGGTGCATCTGCGCGACCAAGCAGGGCTCGCACGTGGCGGCCACAACTCAGGCCTCCTCTCTCCGCGTGTGGGGCGCGCGCGGGCCGTTTGTTTGGCTGGCCCCGAGCTTCTCGTTAGCCGCTGCTGTCTGCGGGCCGGCACGGCAGCAGACGGGCCAGCGCCGCCCGCTGTTGTTGTCTCAGTCAGCTGGCGGCCGGCGCCAGGTGGGCCACCGGGGGAGCGGTCTGCCACCGCCTCAGTGGCCTGCCTGCCGCCGGCTCACGACCTCGTCTTGAACCCCGCGCCGCGAGCGCGTGGCAGACAGGCAGACACGGCAGACACAGACAGGCAGACAGGCCGTGGCAGCTCGCGGTCGTCTCGGTCACTCGGCGCTGCACGGGTACGCAGTCGGCTCTGTTGATCTTGCGTCTGAAGCGGCAAGGTGATCCTTGCAGAGATGAGTGAGATATGCTTTGCTCGCCAGATGGAGATTTAGAAAAGTATCCAACGGTGACCACTCGTTTTGCGGAAGCAAGCGTGACGGTGCCTGCGTCGCTGTCGCTGTTTTCCTCCACTTCTTGATGTGATGCTCCGTCTTCGTTGATTGGCTGCCGTCAGTGCGCGCAGCTGAGCACCTGTGGCGCCCCCAAAATTTATGTCTGGTTCCAATAAGAGCATCCATTTATCCAGCACTTTGACTGTGACCCCTGACTGCCTATAGTGTTGTGTGACGGCAGCTTAGACGGACTTCAAAATCCCGCGTGATTATCCGCGCTCACCGGCCAGTAATCCCCCGTGATTTCCCTCACCTCGTTTGGCAGAAGCCACCTCTCTTCAGATAATTCCCTCGTCATTGTTTGACTAAGGGGGGGGGGGGGCAGCTCTGATATGTGGCCGCACCTCCGTTGAGACGGTGTCCTTGCAACACAACTGGCATCACTGGAATTGCGCGCGCGAGGCCGACTGGGGGCATAGGGGCGACAACACCACATCACAGCGGCGGCATTTCCAACCCGTGCTGCATAGCAGGTAGAATATTTGGGTCACTCACTTTATTCGTCCCGGCAAGTTGAGCCGGTTGCTTGTTGCTATCTTTGGTGATTCTGAAATGGTGTGATGCGCTTGTGGTGTAATCAGGTAACTGTCTGCACTACTACCAATACAGTGACGTAACTCGTGTTGAAACCAAATGCACGGCGTTGTTCTCAATTTTGGTTTTGCTTTTAAGCATGAACAATGAACCAGCTGGCAAAAAAAAACTGCTGAAAGCTGAGGATTACGTCCGCTGACCCTCCGTACATTAGTTCACTGATTGTTGGCCGTGCACGCCGCACACTTCCGTATCCGCTCACCCCCCTTCTGTATGCGTCATTCATCCTCCCACTGCACCGTCTGTCGTCGATGTTCACCCATCTAAATCTAGGGCCGATCGGTGTCCGCTCCCAACGACTGGGCGCACCCTCCAGGTCAGCCCCGTCACGACTCCCCGCGCCGGCGCGGCCGTCCGACGCCGGCGTCACCCGAGCCGGCCGGGGCCGCCGCCGCCGCCGCCGCCGCCGGCTGGCCGACCGCCAGCACTTCGGGAAATGCCTCGGGGCCTGGCCGGGCTGCGATCGCCCGCGGCGTTGGCAGCGCCCCCGGGCCATATGCGCCCGGCGCCGCGGTCAGCGCGACCGGCCCGGCGGCGGCGGCGGCGGGTCGCGTCGCTTTTTGTGCGGGGCGGCGGCCGCAGGCGAGCCGGCCGCGTGCTGACCGCCTCCGGACCGGCTCCGGCAGCTTGAGAGGTGCAGCTCGGCCGTTTTTCATTGTCTGCGCGCCGAGGTGCGCGCGCGGGCGGGGCGGCGCTGCGGAGCCGCACCGCCGAGACATTCAAGGCTGGCTGAGAGCTGCGCACGACTGGCGCCAGCTCACCGGCCGGCCCCGAGTGCGGCGAAACGCGCTCCCTGGCAACCGCCTTGCGGTCCGTCGCCCGGTTGGAGTCGCTGCTGAAAAACGTGGGCTTAAACCCCGCCATCTTAATGGTCTGAACCACGCCATTGTATCAGCCTAAACCCCGCCATGGTATGAGCCTAATCCCCGTCATGGTATCAGCCTAAACCCCGCCTTAGTATCAGTCTGAACTCCGCCACTGTATCAGCCTAAATCCCCCTCGTTGTACCGGCCTAAATCCCTCCACTGTGTCAGCTTAAACTCCGCCACTGTATCAGCCTAAATCCCCCCATTGTGTCAGCTTAAATCCCGCCTTGGTATCAGCCTTAACCCCGTCACTGTGTCAGCCTAAACTCCGCCACTGTATCAGCCTAAATCCCCCTCCCCCACTGTATCAACTTAAATCCCGCCTCGGTATCAGCCTTAACCCCGCCACTGTGTCAGCCTAAACTCCGCCACTGTATCAGCCTAAATCCTCCCATTGTATCAACCTAAATCCCGCCTTGGTATCAGCCTTAACCCCGTCGCTGTATCAGCCTAAACTCCGCCTTAGTATCAGTCTGAACTCCGCCACTGTATCAGCCTAAATCCCCCCCCCCCCCCCCACATTGTACCGACTTAAACCCCGCCTTGGTACAGCCTTAACCCCGCCACTGTATCAGCCTAAACCCCGCCACTGTATCAGCCTAAATCCCTCCACTGTGTCAGCCCAAATCCCTCCATTGTGTCAGCCTAAACCCCGCCACTGTATTAGTTTAAATCCCGCCACTGTATCAACCTAAGTCCCGCCATGTATCAACCCACACCCCGCAACTGCATCGGCCCGGAGGCGGGTGAATGGTTCCAGGGGGACCAGATCGTTAACCACGTGCCTGGGCCAAAGACAGCATGCACATGGGTGCACGCCTGCCTATTTTCATGACCTAGGTGTGTTCATTTGTTTTGGCATGTTCCCAAATGGGAACTGCATAGCCTTCATATGTCTGCGCAGCACTGACAGACTGGGTAAGCCCATGCAGGGAAAAGCCACCACACAACACAACCGACGCGGTATCTTTCGATAGCCTCACTAATCCAAATTCATCGATCTCCGCTTCTGATCCCTGCAACCTCCTGTCTGACCTTGCCACCAACAGATGGCAGCAGTGGTGGTGAGCCAGTGACCGCTCAGTCGGAGACTTCCGAGAAAAAGTGTGCCCCCCTCCCCCAAGGTCGTCGAAACATCATCGGTCATATCGGGTGCACATCGGACGTTTGACATCGGGTGTTTGAGAAGTGCTCCCGTGGTCTCGCGCCCTGAGCTGAGGGTTCCTGTGGCCGTCGGTCAGGTCGTCCTGAGCTGAAAGCTTGGGTCACCGTCAGGCAGGTCTCCCTGAGCTGAGTGAGCATGTCCCGTCGGTCAGGTCTCCCTGAGGTGAGGACTCAGGCCAGGGCTCCATGAGCTTAGAGTTCCGTTGACCGTCGGTCAGGTCGTCCTGAGCTGAGAGCTTGGGTCACCGTCGGTCAGGTTTCCCCGAGCTGAGAGCTCAGGTCACCGTCGGTCAGGTCTCCCTGAGCTGAGTGAGCATGTCCCGTCGGTCAGGGTTCCCTGTACTAAGTGATCATGTCACCGGCGGTCAGGTCTCCCTGAGCTGAGCTCTCAGATCAGGCCGTCCTGTCTCTGGTCACCGTGGCGTCGCCTCTGCCGTCGCCTCAGTTCACTGTCGGTCACCGATGCCGCGTACCTGCCAACACCGGACTCGTTTGTCCGGAGCGCCAGCTCGCCGACGGCCGAGAGCGAGGGCTGCCGGGACGCTTGGCCCGGTTCTACCCGCCGCGCCGCCACCGTCTCTTCCTGATCCGCCGCAGCGCTCGGCCGTGTGCTTTCCCGTCTCTGTGTAGGTTTGGCGATTCCAAGTTGCGTCAGTTAACATGAGGAACTCCTGGAATTGTTTTCTCAATAATTAGAGGAGCTCGGCCGATTCGAGAACATTCCCCATTGCAATTTTCCTGAAACGAGCGGAAAATTTTGATCGTAATAACCCTTTTTCGACCCCAACATATCCTGAACGAACGAAACAATGCTACGTTCCTGCTTTGGGTCATCAAGTACCATGCTATCGCAAAGATTTTGCAGAATTATTGCAGCATAAAGGGCAAAATTTGCAACTTATGACAGATTTAATCAAACAATTATTTTTTGATAAACTGACCAGTTTCAAAGAGGCCAAGTGAAAATACAATGAGTTTCAAGGTAGCGTTTGTATCAGCTTGGACATGTTACAGTGTTCCAACTGTCCAGCTGGCGGCAATCAAATCACTCTCTGCGCATGCGCACTTTCCACTCAGCCAGTTAACGGACATGCAATGCAGCGATGCAGATACCCAGCCGGGCAATCGGGCCGGCGCCTATGAACCGATGAGACCCTCCATGAATTGAAATCCCTCAAAATGGCCGTTCCCACCATGTATACCGGCCTGCTGCGCTTGTTAACGGCACAGGCGTGATCCAGATTGCTCATTTATATATATATATATATATATATATATATATATATATATATATATGAGCATGTTCTAAACATGATGTGGGCGGACAGCCAATGACACCGAATCTGGACGTGATGCAGACCAACACGGAAGCAGTTCAGGAACCGATGTCGACTCCGCCGCAGCCAGGCGGCGGCTGGCGTGCACAGGAGGCGGCGCCGATGAAGGACAGCGTCGGAGCTCGGGGGATCTGCGGTCTCACGAGCGCTGGGGACACCGGCCCTGCTCACCGCAGCCTCCGCACCCCGCGTCCGCAGCTATCTCTCCGCCGAGATGGGTGGACGACTTTTACGAGAACTTTGGAGGCGCGGCGTCTACCGGATGGTTGTGGCTGTAAAAGTAGCTGATTGTGTGTACTTTATGTCATCACAATGTCGCAATAATATTTAGGTGCAATTAGTGGTCGGATGCCAACAAGAGTCAGATTATTTATTCACGAAGGTGATGGTTATCTCCAATTATCTTTGTTATCGTGGCCAGGCTGACGCGCCATTTCTTAAGGCATGTAAATTAAAGACTTCATGACATCGCATGCCATTATTGGACGCTTAAATCATCCAAATATACCGATAATGGACTTAAATATCCTTTCTCTTCCCAAATGATGGGAACGAAGCCGTGCTCGCCTCATTGTGCAGCCGAATGCCCATGCTCATAGCAAAAGCAGCCATCTCAACCCGCTAACTATCCGCGTGCTTGCAACCCTTCCGGGTCTCCCTTGGCATACAAGGCCACCCCTGCGGCGACCGTGACACGCGTGCCCCCCGCCCCTGCCGTAGGAATAGCGCGGCACAGCTATCGACAGGGCCGGCTCGTTAGTGTCCGTCGCGAGCCTTTCATGCGGCGCGCGGCGTCGCCCGGCGCCCCGAAGCCTTGGCTTTATCGGTCTGTTTATGGCGGCGCGCTGGCGGTGGCTCCTCAGCTCCTACGCACCGGCCGGCGGCGCCGGCCGCGAGGTCGCGCTGCTGATGTATGCACGCCTGCCCGCCCGCCGGCGGCAGCGCTCCTCCCGGCCTCAGCGGGCGCAGGGCGGCGCCTGATACAAGGGGCGGCGCTGGACGCGTGAATCTTCTGACGACGAGGTGCCGGCGGCGGGGCCTGGCCGGCGCCGCTGCAGGATCTCAGCGCCGCTGATGCAGCCGGTCCTGGGATGCGGCCAGGCGGTCTGACACCCCCCCCCCCCCGCCCTCGCTAGGATACGCTACTGTCGTGCTGTCCGTCCAGCACATCTGCGAGGGGGCAGACGTCTGTTCAGAAGCTGATGGATTTACGTCTTGCGGGGTCGTTAATCCTAACTCACTGTCGGGCTGCTGCTGACGCGGTGCGACCGGACTCGGGCGGCGCGCACGGCGGCTCCGGGCCTGACGCGGCTCACCCTCGCAGCATCCAGACGATACCAGACCAGCCTCAGCGTCTCACCCGGTCGAGTCTCCCCAGCGACATGAGCAAGCGCTCCAGTCCGTCTGACCTGTCCGGGTCTCCGGTCCTCCGGCCCGCCCCACCTGTCCGGGCCACCGGTCCTCCGGCCTGCCCCACCTGTCCGAGCCTGCGGTCCTCCGGCCCGCCCCACCTGTCCGGGCCTCCAGTCCTCCGGCCCGCCCCACCTGTCCGGGCCTCCAGTCCTCCGGCCCGCCCCACCTGTCCGGGCCACCGGTCCTCCGGCCCGCCCCACCTGTCCGGGCCTACAGTCCTTTGGCCCGCCCCACCTGTCCGGGCCACCGGTCCTCCGGCCTGCCCCACCTGTCCGGGCCTACAGTCCTCTGGCCCGCCCCACCTGTCCGGGCCACCGGTCCTCCGGCCTGCCCCACCTGTCCGGGCCTACAGTCCTCTGGCCCGCCCCACCTGTCCGGGCCTCCGGTCCTCCGGCCTGCCTCACCTGTCCGGGCCTCCGGTCCTCCGGCCTGCCTCACCTGTCCGGGCCTCCGGTCCTCCGGCCTGCCCCACCTGTCCGGGCCTCTCCCCCGGACGTCCGGTGCGATCACCGTAAGCGCCGTGACCGCCCCGCCGGATATTTGTACGCGCGGCATGGCGACGCCGTTGCGTCATGGGCGGCAGTGACGTATCCGTGTCGCCGCGGGCCGCATACCTGGCGCGGCAGCCGTCCCAGCCGGCCGAGTCACTTGTGAGTCACTGCTTCCCAGAACACCGCAGGACGTCATGGTTCCGGCCGGAAGGCTCCGGCAGGGGCGCTAGAAGCTCCCGGTGTTCAGAAGTAAAGTCAGTGTTGTTGTTGGAACCAGTCTGTGGATGACGTGTTACGTACAACGGAAAATTACGGCCAGCTTCGTGATGATAAACCGGTGCATGCGCGTAGACGATTTATCGTCAAATTTCGCGACACGGTGGCTCTGAAACAAATGCACGGTAACCCTTTGCAAGGACTGTTGCAAAATGGTATGCAGGTTACGGACTGGGACTGGGATTTTCAGGTGAACTATGGTGGCAGGTGAATGCAAAATTAACGATGGAAAATCGGCATGCTCTCAGTTTTTTGCCCAGTGGTCGTGGTCTGGCGGTCTGCCCCAGCATCTGTGGTCTGTGGTCAGCCCAGCGAAGGCTGTGCTGCATTCCGGTCCACCGCGGCGGTACAGAGTCACAAATGTCCCCCTGAGAAAGGGAGTGGCTGCGATAAGGCTGGCGAGCAGCGATGCAGACGGCTTGCGAAACCGGAAATGACATTAAAACTACTGCGTGTTTAAATGCGGATTAGATGAGCTCGGAGAAGGTTCAGGGCAATTTTCATGGCCCAGCTGATCACCACTGGGCGCTGAGCCAGAGAGGTCTGATCACCACTGCGCGCTGAACCAGAGAGGTCTGGTCACCACTGTGCGTTGAGCCAGAGAGGCTTGGTCATCAGCACAGACCGGTGTCGACGGTACGTGCGCCTGTGCCCGTGCCGGCCGCACCGACGGATACTTGCCGCCGGCACCCGCCCGGGGCACGTGGCGCCGCGCTGGGCCGCTGCAGCGATTCTCGCGTGCCGCCGGTCGCCTGTCGACGGGATGCGGGGCGAGTGGCTGGGTGGGGGGGGGGGGGAGGGGGGCAGCGATAAGAACTGCGGCGGTCGCGGCGTGCCGGCCGGGGCGGCAGTGTCGCGAGCGTGCGTCCGCCGGTCGGGGCATGCAGGACCTTGCGCAGCGCGCGCGGCGTCGGCCGACGCCAGCGGCGTGGAAGCCGCCGCCGCTGGTGAAGCGCCTCAGCGGCTCGCTGGACTCCATCTTGACCTTCATGACGCGGACGGAGATGAGTCTGGACGTGACGTCCGGCACGCTGCGGGTCAGGAAACGCAGCTTCAACATGCTCAGCATGGTAGATATGGCCCAGCGGCCGGGCCGCAGTGTTGGCTGGCTCAGGCTCGGCCGGCTGCGCAGGCGCGGTGGTGAGACACACGTGTCCTTCAAAACCTCTCAGGCCTGAGGTGCGCTTTGAACGCGCGTGGGTTTTATCATCTTGTTGATTTTGTCGTGTACATTTATGCGGTTATCCCAAAGTTGACCAGATATCTGCGCATCAGCGTGACGTGACAACGTGACGACGTGGCTGGCGTTTACATTTAAGTGAAAAATGATGCAGTTATTTAAGCCATGTGATCATTAACATTGTTCAGTTATCTCCAACTGAGGGCTTGATGCACTGTGGTCGGAGTTTAAACTATTTGTTTTTTGGGTGTTGCCGTTTATGCATTTACAATTTGCACCAAACTTTGTCGCTAATTACTGGTTGGTTATGTCAAAATTTAATGATGACCTTTGCAATAATGGCGTCCTAAAGCCCTCATTTGTCTTAGGTTGGATTTTGTTTGCATGTTCAAACTTTTCAACCGCGCTCAAGACTCAATAATGACCCTTTTCGAAGTCCTCCGTATCCAAGGCGAGCGTGGTGGGCGGTCGACGCCTTTTTTCCGGATAGCCATAAGCTTGTGATGGAGTGCGAAAGTCAGATAACAATGTTGCGACGATAATTTGGCCTACTGTGGTTATCGCAAATGCCCCGTAAAATGCGTAGAGGCCAGTGACAGGTGTTGAACAAATCCTGCCGGGGAGCTGCGTGAGGTCATTTGATATCGTTTTTAAAGCAGATGGTAAACAAGATGCAATTTTACCAAACTCTGGTACTCCTACCAAACTGTCCGCAATCCTCAAGGTCGCACCAAACCCAAACATCCCTCCAGTGACGTCCCAGCTGCCCCACCAGCGCTGCGTCGGCCCTCCGCTGACGGTGGCTTCGTCTTCGCCGCGTGCGGGACGCCGCCGAGCCGGCCGCGTTCGTCAGCCGGCGGCGGTGTTGACCGGCCTGGCCGGGCGGAGGCGGGCGGCCGTCATCCAATCAGCTGGCGGGGTTGGCGGCGCCGCTCTGTGCGCGCCGCGTGGGCGGCCTGATGGATGGCCGGGCGGTCGGATGACGGCGGCGGCTTCGTCACGGCGCCGCGCCGCCGCTGACGCTCCTGGTCCGAGCGCGAGCGGGATCCCTTCGGCGTCGGCCGGCGGTGAGGTGTCGGGCCGGAGTTCCCCCTTCGGAGAACCCAGTCAGCTCGATCATGCGACCGCGCAAGTGGAACGGCCAGCTGAAAGGTCCGCTGCGGAAATTCCGCCATCCAAATCCGCCCGTTTGAAGGTCTGCCAGGCAGGCAGTGCCGGGTAGAGGTCGAAAGCCCAACGACCTCCAGGTAGGTCACAGGGTCAGAAACGAGAGGTCTTCAGCGCTGCGGCCGACTCGCCCGACCCAGCCGCGCTCCCCGGGGGCACGCTCTGCAGGCGGGGCTTCGCCGGGCACCAGGGGCGTGATGGGCGCCACTGAGTGACCTTCAGCAGCCTGACAACAGGCGAGCAGACGCCTCATGAGCAGGCCAGAGGTGGCTGCCCCGTTCGCTCCTCTCAGTCGCCACGCTGTCGGCGGGCCAGTGCCAGCTGGCATCTCAGGAACGAACTCTGAGGTGCTGCTTGTGGGAAAAGACCTGTTTGCTTAAGCCGGTGTGCTTTTTCGCCGTGCATGCAACGCATGCTGACAGGAAGTTGCATCAGTGTTGTGAAGCCGAGAACGGTGGGGGAGGGACGAGCACGCTCCAGACTAAGACCTGCTGGGAGCTGGGTATCTGGGAGCTCCCGGGTCTGACGTCTACAGGGCCTTGGCCTTGCGCGGCCGTCATCTGCCGGAGAGCCCCGCCGCGGGGCCTCCGGAGATAACGTCGAAGCGGGCCACGCCTTTCGTGCTGGTTTGGATGAGCAGACGGAACCGGTGGTGATTGGCCAGGACGCGGCTGCATCCATCACTTGTCTGGCTGAGGAGGCCGCCCTGAGAGGTGGGCCCGATGCCCGGCAACGAGGGCTGGCACGGCGCGCCAAAGGTTTCGTTGTGGTGAGAGAACGACCCTATGCAAGGTGGGCAGACGGAGCTCTTTCAGGCTGAAGTTGACCTTGAACTGACAAATCGCGGATCTACGATACTGGCGGCATTCCAATCGCCTCTAAAGCTTTATAGCCTCGGCAAACAGACGTCCGTGTAATTGCTCGTGTCCGGCACAAACGCTGGCTCCATTCATTTCAAAGCGGCGCATGCGTTTCTCGGCTTATCTCCCGCGTTGCGTGACAACGTTGGCTTAGATCGCCCGACATGGAATGGTTAAGCGCTCTGCACGCGCCGTAAAACTCGAAGCTCTCCTATTTGGGAACTGGGCTACAATTTTGGCAGGATAGTTACCGCGTGTTCGTGCTCTAATGTTCACGTGTGTAAGCACGATGAGCATTTAAGATGTTGCACATTGCGTCCCTGTCCCTCCCGCATAGGAACCTCCTATCCGCTTATTAGATGCTTTGTCCTGCACGCGAGTCCTGCTCCTGCTGCTTTTGCCTGCTCTGGTTTTTGAGCAGCTCCAAAAAGCCAGACATGAACCGTTGGGAAATCTCGTTCTCAATCTGCATTTCTCCAGGCAGCTCCTGCCAACCTCAAGTTCTGCAAACTGATTCCGTTACAGCATCCGTTCACAATGGTGAAGTGGTTCAGCGTTTGAGATGCTGCAACGTTTTTAAGGCATTTCTCGTGACACGTAATGTTGAAGAGCGCAACGCGAACGTTGTTTCCACTTGCCAGTCGACGTCCTTCGTTGTTGGAAGCATAAGCACAAAAGCACAATCCTCTACATCTCCAGCACATCTGAAAGCTGAAGATTAGGTGAGCCGGCTAAGCGCAGGTCCTCGCGTTTTTGACGACCTGCCATCTCATAATGACCCCTGTCATTCCAGATGCCTGACATGCAGGGGGAGCCGGTGGTGACGCTGCCGGAGACTCCGCAGAACGGCCTGAGCGGCGGCCACAAGAGCGGACCGCTGGCCAAGGTCACGGCATTCCCCACCTCGCCGGACTCCATGAGCAACGCCAAGGTGCGTACGGCTGGGGCTGCTGTACGCCTTTTTAGTAAAGCGCAGTTCCAGGGCAGGTAGATCATGGTGGCAGAAGTTCAGCGGCGTGAGCATTTCGCTCTGGAAATGGCTGTATCTGCACGAAACGCCGTTCCGAAATGCGTGGCGATGCTACCACGTGCTTTCTCCAGATTGGTAGCTGACGCATGCTATTAGATACCAGCAAAAATGGTTCAGTTGTAGCATTTAACTTGTAAACATGAGATACTGTGGTTATCTTTTGACTAAGATATGTTATTATGACATCAAACAGTTCGGTGCATAGAATGCGTAACTTGCTCTTGCAATGAAGGCGAAGTGCAATGGTTCATGGTATAAGGCTGGGCAATAGTCTTAACTTAGTATCCATTTCGATCATTGTCGAGAACTGCCTACGTTCCGATGCTAAAAATGCTCACGCTCGTGAACTTCATGAGCGGTGGCTTGCCTCCAATAGTGCACTGGCATGCTTGCACCTGAAATAGATGCATAAGACTGCATTCCATTTCAAAAAGGAAACTTGTATAATCCGTTTATTGGTATGCTCTGACGTTACCTTGCAGCTCCTGCCCCGCCATCAAACCAGACACGGGTCCAAGCTCTGCAGACGGCGTATTTTACCGCGGTCGTGTGTACGCTGTCTGGTTGTTTGTATTTGTGTTTACGTGCTGGTGATGGCATCGCATTAGTTTTTTGTACCGTTGCATCATTACTAGTTAGCAGGATCGGTCTTGTATTGGGTGGGCTTTTAAAAGACACTGCAGGATTTGCATTCACACTGTACTTAACTTGCAGGAACACGTACGCAAAGCATGCAGCGGTTCCTTTGCAAACACAGGCTTTGTCTTTGCCTCCCTTGCGTTTGTTCGCGCGCGGATGTTTGACCTGTGGCACCTCCCTCTCCAGGTCACGTCCAACAACACGTCCACCCGGTTCGCGTCGCAGCGGTCGCAGGTGCTGTCGACGCGCGCCACGACCAGCTCCAGCTCCAGCACCAGCTCCGAGTTGAAGACGTCCGTGCAGGCGGACGCCAGCGACCGACTGGCGGCCTCGAGCTGCGCGCAGAGCGAGCTCCAGAACTTCAACCGCAAGGTGTCGCAGACGCAGATCGGCGCCAGCAACGGCCTGGCGTCGGACGTGACGTGCGTCACGTCCACCACGCGGGCCGTGAGCAGCCAGAGCAGCCAGTCCGCCTCGCTCACGTCCACGGCCGGCGTGCGCGGGGTGCAAGCAGGCGCCGCCAGGGCGGCGCTGCAGTCACAGACGTCGGCCGCCTCACTCGCGTCGGCCGCCAACGTGCGCCAGCTGGCCAAGAGCTTCGACTCGCTCAAGAACCTGTCCATGGACAAGCTAAAGGACTCGCTGTCCATGGAGAAGCTGGACGACCGTGATTTGCTCAACATCGAGCTGGGTGGAGACGATGGTGCCAGCCGGGACCCCAATGTGCAGGTGTTCGAGCAGAAGCAGTCCTACTCGACCTCCAATAAGAAGCTGGTGACCAACGATTTCAGCACGGAGGAGGCCACCGCCAACAGTGAGGAAATGACGCGCCTGCAGGAGGGCGACAACTCCTACCACGAGAACAAGGCGAGCTCGGACATGCGCGCCCGCCTGGAGATGAACGGCGTCACTGCTGAGAAAGGCCTCTCCACCAGACAGGTAAGACCGGCTGGAGATGAGCTCAGTGCTATTGCTGAGAAGGGCCTCTCCACCAGACAGGTAAGACCGTCTGGAGATGAACGGGGTCACCGCCGAGAGGGCCTCTCCACCAGACAAGTAAGACCTGCTGGAGATGAACTCGATGCTATTGCCGAGAAGGGCCTCTCCACCATACTGGCAAGCCGACTCCGATGCGGGTATTTCGACTGAGCAGACGTTGAACGATGTGGTATCCTGATAAGCTCCTGAAGACCGCGAGAGAAAGGTTAAAAGGAAGGGTATGTCTTCTGAGCCCAAGGATTTGCGAACAACTAAACATAGCGTTGACAATACTACGTAGCCTTTACAGTTCTGCGACGGCGAGGGGAGGACGCGCTCTAACGTTTGCTGAATGATTGTTCTCTTCGCGGAAAACGCGATAGGGAAATGAGGAAGGTCGGAACCTGGCCTTTCGAAGCATCTTTACAGACGGTTGCTGTGGTGGGTATTGTTCCAGCAATAAAGCTTCTGGTATTTTTCATGACAAGGCGAAAGCACGGGGCAAGGCCGTGCAAGGTCGGCCAGGTCTTTACTCGCCACGAGCGGTGTCGTATTGGACGCTGCAGGCAACTCCGCAGTGGAGCCAAAGCAGCAATCTTCGCGTGCTACTTATTCCTATCCGCACAATGATGCTACCACCCGCTCCGCGTGCGCACGTCGCATACGAAGTGGCCGCCTCGCCATGTTGCCTTCCGTCTGCTCTTTGTACCTCTCATACGACGTCGTTGGCGTCGCCCTTCTCAGCGGTGTTGTGCCAGCACGCTGCCGTCCCGCTGCGTCCCCCCTTCCCATCCAGCGGAGCGAGACAGCTCGAGACGGGGGCGCACTCCTCAGCCTCCTCCCGTGCTCGCCACCTCGCTCGTCACCCCGCTCGTCACGCTCGTCACTCGGCGGCGACAGAGCAGCTCCGCGCCCGTGAGCAGCAACACGGCCGGTCGCCGACGGCGGGGCGGCCGCTGTCGGCCGTGACCGCCGCTCTGACGTGGCCGGGGTCGGCCCGGCGCGCTGTGTCGGATGTGCCGGGACGAGCGTGCCCCGTCGGGATCGATACGGCCGGCGTCGGCCGCGACGGGCCGCAGTCGCGCCCCGCGCCCGCCGCCGCCGGACCGGCATGTACGGCAGCCCGCTCCGCAGACTGGGCGGGGGACTGAGCGGACTGCGGCGCGCACTGATCGGCCAGGGCGGAGCCGAGGGGCCGCCGGCCGCCGTCGCCGCGGAGCCGCCGGCTGCTGCGGGAGGAGCGGCCGCCGTCGGAGGGGTGAGGTGGGAGTGACTGGTGAGGCGGGAGAGAGGACCGCTGGGGTGTGATGGTCGGAGTGGGGTAAGGAGTGCTGGCATCAGGGGCGTTTGGAGGTGCGTGTGTTGGAGGAGAAATCATGAACTGTCTGCTGGAGAAGGGGAGCTTTGGTTCTGCTGTGGGTGATGGCGGCTGTGATGCGTGTGACATGGGTTAAGTGTAAGTTGTAAAGTGTATGGAGAGCGATGGCGCTCGAAACGTAGCCGTAGTTGAGATGCTTTGGGGCTAGCCAGATAAACAGGGCGTGCCAAATCGTAGCGAGTCACAGCTGAGCCAAATTTCGCGTCATATTCGGCGAAATATGTTCCAGATATCCAAAGATCGCTTCACTGATCAAGGCAAAGTTGTACTTTTGTGACCTAGGTGGTCTCTACCCTCGGGACTTAAGAAGCACGATGCGTTCATGACGTGCCGTTTCGTGGACTGAACGCGTAATCTTTGATCCGCAGCATCAAATGTCATGTCATGCGTCGCGTTACGTCGCGCTCTTATTAGTATGTCACAGCTCACTAGGATCACCGCTAATACCCCAATTCGGTAAACCGTCTGGCACTGTATGCGCCCTTCATAACTGGTCCCTAGTGTTCACAAATTACGGGGATTAAAGAAGTATATTGCGCCATTGTGGGAAAGTCAGGTACCTAACTAATCGACCGGGTGTAAGGTTCAGCTGGCATGAAAGGTGCTGTGCTGCAGCGTTTTGTAGTCGCCTTGGCTTTCCTAGCCCTTTTACGAGCGCGACGGTAGTTAATGGAGGGTCCGACTGGCTGAGGTGGCCGTGACCTTCGTGCCAGCATTCCACTCGGCTGTGAATGGGTGCATAGTAATCATTCCTTGTCACCCTGGCCGCCTCAAGGGCGCCGACAACAAAGCCGTCGCATCGGACGTGTGAGCTGACATTTACTATCAACGTCGCGGCGGGAGCGTCCCGGGGCATGAGGGCGGCCTCGCGCGTCGGGCGGATCGGCGCCGAGCCGCGCTCGCCGCCGGGCGTCCGCCGCCTGGCCGCCGCGTGCGTGTCGCGGCCCGGTGGCGACAGCTGACCCCGCCGTAACTGCCAACCCGGCGGCGTCGACGCCAGATTGATCCAGCGTCGGGATCGATGCTCAGCTGCAGCCGGACCCGGCGCCGGCGGCTTCCTCCTCCCTGCGACGTCGCCGCGGCTGCCGGCACGGGAAATCGAACCAGACGCGCGCTATTTGTGGGTCGGGGACAGCGGCAGGGCCAGTCGTAACGCCGACGAGGCGGCTGATTTCGCCGCTTGCGGTTCGATTGAAACTCGCCTGGTCGTCGCCAGCCGCGGGCGGCCACCCGCAGGCGCCGGCTCTGATGTCCTTGCTGACATGGTGCCTCCGCAAGGTCACTTCTGCAAGCCGACACCGGTAAATATTTATCCGGGGACGGACCATGTGCCGTAACGAGTCTCTGTCCGTGTTCTGTTGCGTACGATCCCAGGTCCGGGTGACGGGCGCCACCCGCCGCCAGCTGTTTGCGGTCAGGGGGCCCGTGTTTACAAACACGTCGCGACCCTCACCGGTGACCGCTCGCCCGGCCGGCGCGCGCCCGCCCCGGCCGGCGCGGGCAGGTGCTGGTGGCGCCACCTGTCGCCTGGGCTGGCCCGATGTGGTCTGGCGCGCTGCTCGTGCCGTCGTGGGACCCTGGGTTGTCGATGGCGAGTCGTGTTAATCGCCACGCTCACGTGAAGTCTTCTATGACGTCCATGCGAGGTCGAGGTCCGTGATGTCGAGGTCTTCGTTCTCGGCTTCTGACAGTGAGCTCACTGATCCGCCACGCGAATTCGTTGATGGAGGTCTGGGACCATCTGCCGAGCAGTTCCCGTTTGTGAACGGTGACTACGTCCATGACCTTGTGTGCCGACGGTGAACGCTTCGGCCTTTTAAGCCGCCAGAATTATGTTTGCCCTGAAATTGGCACTTGAAAATGCACAAGATTTACGCAATCGACATAAGAGCAAGGCGCTTTGAAAGGCCTTATAACAATGGGATGGGCCGCTGAACAACAGTGCGTAGGCGTTGATGTAGGAACCATATAATGATGCAGCTTAAATGTATGGCATGCTGTTTACGAAGCCTGGTTACGGCGTCCGGTTTTTCCAGTTTTAGTCCCAATCTGCTAGTCAAGCCATCAGGCTAACTCACTCAGGCCTCTCTATTCAACGTAAATATAACACGTCTTGTAAGAAGTCTGCTTCTTAGTGGAGTGAACGTCTTCGTGGTTTGGCGTCCTTTGTCTGCCTTAATGAACTTAATTCAGCAGCCAGACGCATTTATAGTGATCGATATCCATCAATATCGGTAATGAAATGTAAATTTCGTCGCTAATAACTCTAAATATGGGATGCCCATCATTTCTCATTTTGGCAGACGGTGTGTTAAACCCGCTTATCTCCTTCATCGCATGTTATTATAGGGCGTGCCCCCGCGCGTCGCGTGCTTCAGTCTAAATGCGTGGGCGACGTCTCGCTCTTTTTTATGTGTGTGCCGCAACGACCTATCACAAGAGTGAGTCCAACAGGCCCACCGATAACGATCTCCACCGACAGCCTGTCTGTCCTGCCAGAGTCCAACAGCCATCGGCCCCAAAGGGTGTTCAGGGGCTGGGACAGGCGCTGCGGTCGAGGTCATGTCGGTTATCATGGCCATTGCGCGCCCATAACTCCGAGCAAAGTGGTCAAGTGGAATTGTTATTTGGCGTCAGAGATGAACCCAATACCGCGTGCCGCTGGCAAGAGCTCATCGGTGGACGGCAGCCAACATGTCGTGAGCAGCTGTGGCGCCGCTTCCAGCCGTCCACGCCAAGCTCCGTGGGCCGTCCCCGCCCGCGCGGGCCTGCCCAGGTCGGCCCCTTCTGGCGAAAACAGCCGAGCACCACGTCAGGGGCCTTCCTTGCGCGCGCTGAGGGATGCGACCCCGCCGCTAAAAATAACGGTGAGCTCACTTGTCTTCCACTGGAACTCCACCAAGTCGGGCGGCAGTGGTGGCCGGCGGTTGGTGGGTCCAGCGCGCGGAGCAGAGCGCTGCGGCGCCCTGCAGGGAGGCTCGCCATGCCGCACCTGGTCATCAAGGTAGGGGCGAAGTGCGTGGCGCACCGGCGCCAGCAGCGGCCGCCGCGCCGGCCGGCGCCGCTAACATCACTGTGCGTGGGCCGGCAGTGAAGCCGCCTTTGAGCGATGAGGACCCCCGCGCAGTTGGTAGGATATCGAGCTGTCTTCGACGTGAATAACTGCTTGTTAGATTGTTTTTCGGCTGGTTAGCATTCTCGTCGGCTCAGTTATTACCGCGTGCGACGAGGATTGATAGCGGTGGAGGCAGGGCTGGACGTCTGTTGTGAGTTAGGTGTTGGTGCTTTCTCGCTCTCTCTCTCTCTCTCATTGGAGAAGGTGGTCTCTGCGCCGCATTCCGTCAATGGCACGCGCCGGTCCACTGTGACCGACGCCGCACGGCCACAGCCCTCAAGCGTCCCGACATTGAGCCGCCCGCGCTCGGCGGTGAACCGACGACACAGCGCAGGACTACGCCGCGGGCCGCGGCAGGTCTCAGGGCGCCGGGCGCGGAGGCCGCGTGCGGGGAGATGTGACGGCGTCATGTCGAGGGCGGGGTGGGCGGAGCTGCAGGGTGCAGAAGACCCGCCCCTGTCATGGCTTCAGTCTTTTTGCCCAAAATTTGGGAACAGCTGTCGACATTGGACACACTGTTGCGCATACATAGGCAGTGAGGATTATCGTTCAGCCCAGTCTGGGTGCACCAAGCTAAATGGAGGCGTCCATACTGCGTGGCTCTGCCGCTAACAACTGTCTGCGTCTGCGTCCATCGCCACAACGGAGTAATGTTGCTTCAGTGACCTGAACGGCGAGCATTGTTCTGAGACAGCGGCAGTTTGTATCTTGACTTCGCCCGCCGCAAACAGGTTCGGAACTCTGGTCCTGGTGAGGAATGGCAGACGCCCGACCACTGAGGCGTGCGCGCAGTAAAGGATGCCGCCAGGATTGCCAGCTGTGCCAGCCAACTGGCTGTTATCCTGTTTTTAAGTGTTTGGCTGATCCGGCACTTCAGTCGCTCCTGGTCAGCTGCGTGGCCAATTTTCCGTGGTATCCTGCATCCGCCCAAACACAGCGCCGCTAGCCCAAGTACAGTGGGACGACATGAAACAGGAGCTCCCCATCGCCGAGGCATCCCTGCGGCTGAGGATCAGGGACAATATTTACAGGATATGCGAAGAACGATGAGGCCATCTCAGATTGGTGCAGTCCCTGAAAAGGGTGTAAATGGTCCACGCTGCTCACACAATTTATACTGGCACTCCTGCCAGGAAAACGTGCATTTCCACGATATCCTGCGCTAAAGACAACGCAAATTAAAATTATTATGTTAAGTGAAAAACGTGGGTGATTTTTTGTTTGATCGGCCATCGTTTTTGGTGCTTGTATTGGTCTTCAATGAACAATGAGCATGGCTTCAACCATTAATGCGTTTCTATTTTGAAAGTACGGAATTCAGGATACAGCTACAAGATCAGATTGCAAAAAGTCCCTTGCTTCAAATGCGTCACTTTCCGATTTTGGTCCGCAAACGCTGGCACATTCACCCTACTTACCAACAGTTGACGTTTAGTATCCCGCTATGACCAACGGCATCTGCATCTGTGCGCCAACGGTTCGGGTTAGCAATTTCCGCCGCCGACGATTCACGAGCCGCCCTGCCGGGAACCGAACCGGTTCCGGTTGTGGACCGAGCCGCTGCGCAAAACGCCCCGTCGTCCGCCCCCGACCCTACCCCCCCCCCCCCCCTCTGACGGATTGGCCCGACCTGTTGCCATTGGCTGGGCGCAGAGCGCGCGTCAGCATGCCGCCGATGAGGGTCAACGATCAGGTATCGTCGGCGGTCGATGCGGTATGCGCCTGAGCTGGTTATTTTCATGTGGCTGAAGGAACCGTTTCCGCCGATCCGTCGCCGCCTTCCGGTGTTAGCATTCCACGCGCCGCCCGCGCGGTGATCGATTGCCTTGCCTTCTGCGCGAAAATTTCGGTCTCGTTGGCTCCAGCAAATTTGGCATGCCGTTGGCTCCAGCTGACGGGCATTCGAAGAATATAGCTGGGCTGAAATCACTGGTGCCGCGTACCGCCTTGTGGCACAAGAGGCTAACTGTCCCCTGGAGAAGATGTGTTTTCATTGTGGGTCAATGCGTCTGGGAAACCAGAGGTACGGGGTTCGATTCCCCGCGGTACCCGCCCCTCCTGCCAGTGTGAGAGGTAGGCGACGCCATACAGCCTCAGCAGCTGAGTGCGTCGTAAAGCCCCAATGACACACACATTGTGGGTCAACGCGTAACACTGAACCTGAGTAGCTCGGCTCGTCACAAGTCAGACTTTTACGACGCAGTGTCGGGCGAGGTTTGACGCATATACGTGTGCAGTATATCTGAACTCAACAAGATACCTCCTGCTAAATCTGGTATGATTTTGCTGTCCGTGGTGGATCGTAGTTTCAGGAGGTAAAACAGCGGAGGTCAGGAAACATGGCACCCAGGACTTTTTTGCTGGTTCATGGTTGGTCATTTTTTAGGATGCCGGCCAGTTCTAGGCAGGTGATGCGACACATCAGGAGCTGCTTGCTGATCCGTAATTGGCCGTGGTTTCAGGAGGCGCGCCAGCTGAAGGCAGGTGACGTCACGCATCAGGAGTCTCGGTCGGCAGCGGTGGCCGGCGCCAAGCTCTCTACAGACGGCTTCAGCACGCAGAAGGTGGCCATGGAGCAGAACCAGCAGCGGCAAACCACGGCGGCTGGCGTGGTCAACCAGGAGCAGCGCTCCAAGAAGTCTACCCACTCTAAGGTCACCATCAACAAGCAGCAGGTCAGGACAAAGCGAGGGAGCCGAGCACCGAGGGGTCGAGTTCCCCGGAAGTGGCGCTGCCATGCTAGTCATGTTTACAAGCGTGCGCGTATCGTGCCTCTTCCATTGTCTCAGGTAGCGTGTGTGGGCGGTGCGTGGGCTATCAAAGCTGGGTGCAGTGGCTGGGCTCGTCCGTCTGCCGCTGCGATTGAGCTGGCATCTCCGGAGGGTAGTCACTGTGCCGTCTGATGCAGGCGTCGTGCGGCGGACTCAGCGAAGGCATAACGCGGTCGGTGGCTCCCGCGCCCACCTCCCGGTCTCATTGTTTCGCGACATCTGACCCCGCGATAAGTCATCGCCAGAGCAGAGGCTCTGCGTTGGCGACGGTGACGTCCGGCTGGGCTACCGGCGCGTGAGTCACACCTGCCGGGCACTGACGAGTTATGTGCGGCTACTGGCAGGGCGTGACCACGCCGACCAGTCCGGCCGTGGCGTTCGCCGTCGAAGAGCTGGACCGGCTGGAGCGGAGCACCAGCCCGCTGGACGTGGGCCAGGCGGTCATCAAGTGCTCCCACCACATGGCGCAGATGCTGCGCGGCCTGGACCAGCAGGAGCCCTCGCAGCAGCTCTCCATGTTCGACCAGATGGACACTATGATGCGCCGCGCCTGGTCCGTGCCTACATACGGCCACGAACTCGGCAACTCGCTCTGTGACGTCATGAGGGACAACGGCGGCCTGGACGTGCTCATGCGCACGTGCAACACGGGCAGCAAGGAGGTGGACCTGAAGAGTGCGCGCGTGCTCGAGCAGTGTCTGACGACGGAGAACCGGCAGTATGTGGTGGAGCGCGGTCTGGACAATGTGGTGCGCTCGGCGTGCCGCACGTGCGCGGAGAAGGCCGACGAGCGCGAGTCGCGCGTCGGCTCGGGTATCCTGGAGCACCTCTTCAAGCATAGCGAGGGGACGTGCAGTGACGTGGTGCGCATGGGCGGGCTGGACGCCGTCATCACACAGTGTAAGAACAAGGATCTGGAGACGCTGCGACACTGCGCGTCGGCGCTGGCCAACCTCTCGCTGTACGGGGGCCCCGAGAACCAGCAGGCGATGATGAAGCGCAAGGTACCCAGCTGGCTCTTCCCGCTCGCCTTCCACAACGACGACAACATCAAGTACTACGCGTGCCTGGCCATCACGTCGATGGTGGCCAACAAGGAGATTGAGGCGGCCGTGCTCAAGTCGGGCACGCTGGAGCTGGTCGAGCCGTTCGTGACCTCGCACGACCCGGACCAGTTCTCTAAGTCGACTGTGGCGCACGTGCACGGCCAGTCGCGCAGCTGGCTGAAGCGGCTCGTGCCCGTGCTGCTCTCTGACCGCGAGGAGGCGCGCAAGCTGGCCGCCTTCCACTTCTGCATGGAGGCCGGCATCAAGATCCGCCAGGGCTGCCCGGAGATCTTCGAGGAAATCGGCGCCATCGAGCCTCTGAAGCAGGTGGCGAGCTCGCCGAACGCGGTGGCGTCCAAGTACGCGGCGCAGGCGCTCCGCCTGCTCGGCGAGGAGGTGCCGCACAAGCTGAGCCAGCAGGTGCCGCTCTGGAGCGTCGAGGACGTCAAGGAGTGGGTGAAACAGGTGAGTTGGAGAGACAGGCTGCTGCAGGCGGGTGTGGGCGCCAGGTCAGACTTTGACCCTGCTGTGTGGCGGGATGGATGGCATGTGTCGCACTTTTGTCGGAGTCTGTAATTCAGCGAGCGGTTGGAGTCGTGGAAACGCGGTGGCGTTCCGTCGCATTTGAAGTGGAATCTTCTAGGGACTGTCGAGCGTGTCTGACGTATTGTCACAGCGAGCCACGTCATGAGCACTGGTGATGTGGCGGACCGAGCCAAAAATGCATCCCTTATCGCTTCTGTTAATCGTGGACGAAGCGTTCATGAAGTTGTAATCTCATTAATAGTGAACGCGCTTTCCAGGTTACATTCACAGTCCACATGACTGACTATGACTGCTGTTGCATTGAGGCTCAGTGCATTCATATTCACCCAAGGAAAGCGCGGGAATTGTACTCGTGATTCGTTTTGCTATTGCCTTCACCGCTGTTACGCACATTGCGTCCGTTCAGAATTCCTTGTCATCTGTCGTTATCGCTGGTGGTGTATTTCTGATCAGCTGTGCCGGGGAATAGCTAATTCCAGAGACTGCGTCGCTGTGAAAGGCACGATGAAAATGTTCCCAATGCGCGATCTCTCTCGTTTTAGGTCTCAGCGTCCTGTAAGCGAGGCTGGTTTGCGAAAAGGTGTCGTTGGCCATCTCTTTGTTGATTGCTGACGCTTGTATGCGATGGACAGTGTTGAGATCACCTGGTAAAATGTAGGGGGCATATTCACCGTTGCCGCGCAATCGGCTTCCCGTCCTTACCTCCTCTGATTGCCGATGTCTAACATCGCTACTTAAAAATTTCGAAAAGGGGACTGATCGGTTCCTTGGTTCGCACACAAGCGCTCGTGGTATACTTATATTGATTCACAATTGTCTTCATAAGACTGTCCCTTCTGTGCTGCGTTCTATTCCACTTGTATGGTGTCGTGGTGACGCCGGATCGCTGAGATCTGCAGCTTTGTTTCACCCGCGCTCCTCAGCTGCATTGCAGGTTGAAAATTGTTTCGTCCACGTGTTAAGCGTATGAGGAAGGTCATGTATTGTTTCAGCTGCAATGTTGCAGGAAAATCTCGCCTGTTCGAACAGCTTGCAAGAAAATAATAACAGCAGCACAAAATCACAATGTGTGGGGCATGACGGCTATTTTTGCGGAAAGCTGTATTAACGTAGGATCATTAGCTGTGACGATATTACAGTCTAGAAAACGTCGCAGATAGTCTGTCCAGGCCGTTCAGGTTAGAAATTATCTTGAGTGCAAATTACCTTACGTGCAAGCACGACTCGGTCAGCCTGTACCCTCACTCTCAATCAAAACAAAAGGTGTCTAAGAATTTCCAAATTCAAGCTCTGAAACTACTCCCGAGTCTCCCAAGCCAAATGACCCCACATAAGCAGGAACCCCTTTCACTGACCACTTCTATGGATTTCCACAGATTAACTTCTCCCAATTTGCCGACGACTTCGTGCGATCGCGGATGGACGGCGACCTCCTCTTGCGCATGACAGGAGGACATGCTGAAGGACGACATTGCCATGGCCAACGGCATCCTCAGGAACCGCTTCATGCGCGAGCTCAGCAACCTAAAGAAGATGGCTGACTACTCCAGCTGTGACTCCACGGGCCTCAACACCTTCCTGCAGAGCATCAGTCCAGAGTTCAGCGTCTACACGTACCCCATGCTGACCTGCGGAGTGGACAAGGACTGTCTCAGGTGGGCAGTCACCCGCCTCTGCTGACCGACCTTCGACGGGTTGGCCCGATAGTGGCGGAACGCTAGCTCGGACCACGCGCTGGGTGCTCGAATAGCTCGTGTGGGCGACTCATACTCGAGCTATTGATCCTCTGCTGTCGACTGATGCAGAGTCTTGGCTGTTGAGCCCTGCATAATGAATGTGCATCGAGCGCAGCTCGGCTTTCATGGTTATTCGCAGCTTTGACGTGGCTGGAATGTGTGCAGCTGTCCTTATGACTGCCCTTGCGGGGCTTTGCTTGCCACCGCGGGGCCATACCAATTAATGAATTATCGAATCAGTGGATTGCTGCTGAGCCTCAGGGAATTCGCGTACGCTTTGGATGAGACCGTGTTCAGATCTTAGCCGGTCGATTTACAGTCCGGTTCCCCGAGACGCGAATGATAACGTCCACTAGGTCTGACATCAAAGAGGGGTAGATAGGGCGTTATCGTCCAGTCCAACACGCGGCCGGAAGCCGTGTCCCGTAGGATGACTCGGCTCCTGTTGACTTTCCTGCAGGTACTTGACGGATGAGCAGCTGCAGTTCGAGTGTGACATATCTAACTCCATTCACCGCCTGCGGATACACGAAGCCATAAAGAGTAAGAAGATACAGGAGCGGGACGAGAGCTCAGTTTCAGTGCAGCCCCCCCCCCCCCCTCCGCATAAAGCGTGACTTTCTCGTGTTCTATCGTGACGTGTTTGACATAATGTCGACCCCCTACAGGTAATCACCGACGTGGTTATGAAACTGCATGCCGGTATGCGGGCTTTGACGAAGCGTTTTGGATGCAGTGCGATGTGTGTTTTGCATAATGAACCAGAATCTTCATGCAACCAACCTATGTCGGTTCAGGGAAGGTACAAGGGTGGGTCCTTTTCTGAAGGTGTTCCAAGGATCAAGAGACCATTATTTGCTTGAGCAATCGCGGACAGATAGTCTTTGAGCGCCGGTGATCTCATCCGCCGGGCGTCAGATAGAAGACCAAATGACGTCACTGGCCCTACTTTAAGCGAGGGTCGCACAACTGGGTGCTGCGGCGGCTCGTCCAAGACGAAATGCGTAGCCTTCAAGATATTGATCGTGCCCGGTGCCCCACTTTTCACTCATGAAAAATGGACTCCCTCTGCTAACCGACGCGTGCCACGCCAGTGGACTCGCACCTCCCTGACCCCCCCCCCCCCCCTCGTTCCGCAGACGAGTCGGCGCCGCCCGAAGTGTCCGAGGATATGGACAAGACGCTCGACTGTTTCATCTCGTACCGGCGCTCAAACGGCTCTCAGCTGGCGTCGCTGCTCAAGGTGCACCTGGAGCTGCGCGGCTTCTCCGTCTTCATCGACGTCGAGCGGCTGGAGGCGGGCAAGTTCGACAACAACCTGCTCAACTCGATCCGGCAGGCCAAGAACTTCATCCTGGTGCTGACGCCGTCGGCGCTCGACCGCTGCATCCAGGACTACGACCAGAAGGACTGGGTGCACAAGGTGAGGACCGGCAGGACGGGGTCAGCGCGAGGTAAAGGCACGGGATCTGGGTGCACAAGGTAAGGACAGAGGACATGGTGAGCAAGTTGAAGACTGAGAGTGCTGTGTCAACCTTGCGGGACTAGAGGGGTTGCACTTTGTATGACCGAAAGAGCTGAACGCACAAGGTGGGGACTGAACTGGTAAGGTGCACAGTGTGGGAATCAGAAGATCTGAGAATAGATACGTTGATAGACCAAGAAGGCTGAGTGCGAATGGCTGGGCCGCAATGAGCGGGCGCGCAGGAGCAGGACCACGACTGCCGGTGAGGCCGGAGGGGTCACAAACCCGTGACTGCACCCTGACCACATCTCTGTGACCCTCAGGAGGTGTACGCGGCACTTCAGTCCAAGTGCAACATCATTCCAATCATCGACAACTTTCAATGGCCGGAGGCAGACGAGCTGCCGGAGGACATCAAGTCTGTGTGCACCTTCAACGGCGTCCGGTAAGCCCAGGGGCAGCAGCCGTGTCTTTTATGAAATCATTTTATGGTCAATGATTAACAAGCTGACTTATGTTGAGAAAGACGGCGAAAAGACGTTCGCTTGAACTATTGGTAGATTGTGTTACATTGCATGCAACTTGTGGCAAGTGTACTTGAATACGAAAGTGCGGCGGTAACAAACAGCGCTTGTCATGTGGCACTAAGGGGGACGACTGCACGGTCTATGTCGGTTTGGAACGGAACGTTGCCTTCGCCCCTATTTCGGTCCATCTCGAACTCGACCCTTAACGTGACCCCGCCCGCCGACACCGCTCGCGTCGGCCCGCCGCTGGGCGACCCGAGCGTCAGTCCGCCCGCCTGACCGTAGTGTCGCCGCCGGCCGCCAGGTGGATCCACGACTACCAGGAGGCGTGCGTGGACAAGCTGGAGCGCTTCATGCGGGGCGAGCTGAACCGTTCGGACGGCCGGTACGGAGGACACACCACCGGGCCCGGCACGCCGTCCACCCGGCCTCCGCCGCACCCCTTCCTGCGCACGCAGAGTTCTGAGTCGGCGCGAGACGCCTAACAGGTACAGTGAGCGGCGCGCGGGCGGCGTGCGGCGGCGCGCGGCGGCGGTAGTGGTGGACGGTGCGCCGGGTAAGCTCTGGGAGCGGCTCCACGCTGTCTTTCTCTCACTCGCTGCCGCTGACTAACACGCCTGGACGCTGCTGAGGTGCGCTTCGTAGAGCTGCTTGGTGACTGACTGGGGTAGGAGGATGGGTGTTGTTCGAACTAACAGAGGGGTACCTGTTGAGCACATATCTGCCGCTAGATCATGGTTTATTTCCTTTAGCGTACGCAAGGTATTCGCTGAACTAGATGTGTACAACGTTGTGTTACTGGATTCATGCCCTTTGAAAACGACTGCAAAGCGAAGCAGTCGACCTTTAAGAACGTCGGACTGAAAGTGATTTCGTTTCAAGCGGCCATATGAGGACACATCAGGTAAATGAACAGTCGAGCCGGCCACTTTTGTCTTGATTCAGTCGACCAGTTTGGTTTGTATCTTGTACAAACCTTGTTTTCGTGCGACGAATGGTACACATTTGTCCAACAGCCTCGCGCATGGTTTACTTATTTACAAGATCAACGTCTGCTGCCGGCACCCTGCATGCGTCTGTATGACCGTCGGCATGTTAAATGCATGAAGACAAGCACGTCTGCGTTTGGGATGATGTTCGGGACATCATTGCAACCGGCATGTTTCGTTCTTTTCCCATCCTCACTTATCTCGTCGCCTTGTCAGTTTCTGTGTCCGTGTTTCATGCTGCTCTCGGGTGTGTTTGTATCTATTTTTACCTGTACAGTCCGTAACTGTTCGCCTTTCGGCGGCGTGGCCGGTGTGTATACTAGCTGCTGGCATGTCCGCACACGTCCATACCGCTTAGCTCGGCGTTGGCGGCCACCCGCGCCAGCGTCTGTCCGCTTCTCCACGCCATGTGGAGCGTATGGCCGCTCGGCGGAGCCCGCGGCTCACAGTGCGGCGTCACCTGGTTGCAGGTTCCCGGCTGGCGGGCGCGGTCACAGTCCGCTGGGCGCGGCGGCGCGCGCGCAGAGTCCGTGCCTGTCGCGCGGCCAGAGCCCCGGCCGCTGGACGCCCAGCCGGCCGCCGATGTCGCCGCTCTCGCCGCGCCGCCTGCTGCAGTACCAGCGGCGCGCCTCGCCCGTCGTGTCGGGCGCGCGCCGGCGCGAGATGACGCGCAGCCGCAGCCTGGACGCCATCCTCGACTCGGGCCCGGGCCCGCTGGACGCCGACAGCGCGTTCCTGAGCCGCTCCGAGGACGAGCTCGGCTGCTGTCGCGGCGAGGACGGCGCGGTCGAGACGCCGGGCGCCACCGAGCCGGCGCCGGCGCCCGAGACGCCGGCGGCGCCCGACGCCGAGCGCGAGCCGTCGGTGGCGTCCGAGGCCAGCCGAGACTCGGACGCCTCCCGCCAGGGGCGCCACAAGGCCAGCCTGGTCGGCCGGACCCTGCACAAGGTCCGCAACATGATTACCAAAGACAAGTAGCCGGCCGTGGGTCGCGCTGGCAGCTAGCTCCGCTTCGCGTCGCGGCTGCTCCGTACGACAGTGGCAGACGCTGCTCTGTGAATGCGAACGGCGCCCTTGGGGTACACGAGCGCTCCCGTTTTTCATGTTGTAGCGGATGCAATTCAAACCGACTCGCGCAAGGTGTGGGCTGGAAGCGGTCTCTGCGGAGACGCGAGCACGGGAAGGGTCTTAGCAGCGGGGACGTGGTCGCTGCGCCTTGTCCATCCCGTCCGCCGTCCTGGTGCCAGTAGAATTGCTGTTTTGAGGTCACTCAGCGCCTAGGCGTCAGTCGTCGCTCCGCCCTTTGTGCAGCTGTACAACGGTCTTGAACCGCTCTTCCCAAGACGAAACGTTGTTAAAATGTTTTCGACATTGGTCCGTTCAGCGGTGTAACTTTCCTGCGGGTCTGCGCACCAGAGCTATATGTGCGTACTACGGCCATGCATGTTGCGGCCACAGGCAGTTCCTTGCCACTTTGGCCATCCACCGAAAAATGGTCGGGGATGTCGCGTTGTGAAGCGCGGCTCCGACCCAGCACGCACGCCCCAGCCGCGGCTTTAACACAGCTAAGACTCGCACCCGTGTTTCAGCCCGTCGAAGTGATTACCTCGGCGTTTTGTGACGTAGTTAAGCGTCTGTGGCGATGACGGTGATGCTGATGTGCTTGTATATGGCTGTAGGTACCAGTCTAGTGTATATTACTGGGAGAAGCCCTAGTCAAAAGATCGATGCACGATTCAACGCCCTGTGGCTTTACGGAACTATTTTGACAGCCATGTTGGTACAATATGCGTGTAACTTGCGTGTGGGTGGCGTTTTTGAATGCGAATGAGTGTGATACACACTGTACCATTTTCCTTTTCCGCTGAGAGTATTTAAGCGCTTGTTTCTGCTCCTCCATCGGAGCTCCATTGCCTTGTTTTTTTATCTGTCAAAGTGACTAGGTAGTTGATATTACGCTCGAGATACATGCTTGGTTGGTTGACTTGTGCAGGCGCGCGGAGCTCTAGATTATCCCGCCCGTGCCGTACTGCTGTGTGTTGCAGGATGTCTCACAAACCGTTCATAGGTAGGATGCAACACTGTGTGCCCATTCACCCCTGTATCTTTGTCGATCGACTCTTGTCCTCAATACATCCTGAAAACATGAGATTTCTCGTTTCGGCCGGCATCGAGTCGAGGAATCACGAGGCAAAAGCAGTGAGCTGATGCGGCCGGCCTCGCAGAAACAGCACGTGGCCGTGGAGGCTGACCGAGGCCCGACCATCATCGCGGCTCGGGACATCGCCAATGGGCACCGTCTCGTGGAACCGAATTGGCAGGCTGCCCGCGAGCTGCGCGCAGGCTATCGCCGCCCCCACGCGCCTCCAGAGTCCGCAACGATGCCTTGTTGGGTCAGTGCCTGTTCGCTCGGAAACGAGCTCGATTCTCGCCGGGGTGTCTAAACGCTTCACTGGGAATTTTGTTAGCATACTCGGCGCTTGTGCAGCAGCTGCAGGACAAGCCCGCCGTCAAACGACGTCTGCGATGATGCGTTGATGCGACTGCGTCTACAATTATAACCGAGACATTAAACACATCTCCCGTTGCGTTGATTCGTTTGTTCGCCATCGTTGTGGCAGCGCGTGAGTCGTCGAATGTTTTAACAGCGAGCGGTACACTTTGTGCCCCGCGAACCTTCAGGAAAGGGTCATGACACACGCAAGCCACGTGTTTCTACGAGTTTCGGCTATGCTGCACCTCGGTTCAGTCTCAAATCTCCAGCGTGTGGCCGCGCGCCGCGACAGCCACAGCGGGCCAGTTGGCCTGCGGCCGCTGAACACGAGCAGCCCTCAGCTCCCTCTAGCGGAGTGGATGTCACGTGCGGGGACCGTCCACTGCCAGACCTCCGCCGTGACGCGTCACGCGGCCCAGCTCGAGTGAAGTAAGCAATACGTGGCGAGGACCGGTCGCACAGGAACACTTTCCACATCTGGGCACGCTTGCGCAGCATTTATTTATCAAAAGTTTTACCCGAGCTTGGCCACAGCCGCCGCGGCAGACCGCCTGGAGATCACAGTTGCTTCAGTTGTTGGCACATCGCGTAGCTGCACTCACTGACAATCATTGCTGGGGTCCACGGCTATTACCACTTGTCACGCTTCCGCCCAGGGCCCATGGCACAGTACCGCAGGAGCGGCTTTCAGCTTTGGGAGAGCCCAGGCCCCGAGCCTTACGCAGAGTTCCACACTTGTCTCTGCTATGCGCGTAGCTCACTGACATCAACACAAACATTCTAAAAAGACGTCGCACGCTTGGGTCCGTCAGAAAACGTGCGGGAAGCACGAACGCTACAAATGAGACCTTCTGAGTTACGTTACAACTGTTATGGAATGACGCAAAACTGCAGCGAATGTTCATACACAATGAAAGCACTTCTTGGCTAACACAGCTCTGTTATGAGGGTACGTCTGCATGTTGCCGAACTCAGCGCCGAGGCTCTCTCTCTCTCTACGCTCTCACCGCGCGCTGCGCCGTCCTCTTTGATCTTCCCCTGGCTGCACTGGCGGCCCAGCCCAGCCCCTCCCTCCTCGCCCCACCGGAGAGCGAGATCACCTCCCGCCGAGAGCCAGCTCCCCTCACGCCTCTTCCTCCGGTGTCACTCCGCCGAGCCGCGCCCCGGACCGCAGGCCGGCCCGTCCGGAGCTGCGCCCCGCGGCACCCCTGGCGGCGCCCCCTAGCGGGTGCCGGGCGCCTGGTCGCCGCGCACGTAGCGAGCCGCCGCCAGCTGGCCGGCGGTCAGCGGGCGGCCGCTGATGTCCTGTATGGCGTCCGGAGAGAGGCACGACTCGGCGGCGGCGCGCCGCAGCAGGCGGCCAGGACCCCGTCCCGGCGGGTGACGGTTCCACGACAGACCTGCCGCACCCCAAACACGCACACGTGGCTGCCGAGAGTGTCACCGACACGTCAGCGGAACAGTCATCGACAAGCAGCGGTGGTGGTGTGGTGTAGCTTCCTATCCAGTTGGAGCGGGGAGGGGGCGACCTCCTCTTAAAGGTTGAGAAGAGCGTAGGCCGGATTCGGGGAGAAACCCTTTTCTTGTGCATTCTCCGATACATTTAACAGTTTTCCTCGCTTACCCACGCAGCTCATTTTGCGTAACTAAGTCCTTTCGAGCAGTGTACGTTACGTCAGTAGCACCGCCAAGGGCATGACTAATCGTGAGCATTTGATTCCATTGCCAAACACCTAGCTGTGCTGTGCACTGGCCCAAAACGCACGCAACTTAACACCGTTCATTCTTACAAACGCACGAGAGACACGGGTGCACGCTCGCGGGCAGGTGAGATGTCATAACTCACAGATGTGGGTGAGCAGCATGTTGGTGGTGGCGCGGATGGCCCTGGGACTCCAGTGGATGCCATCCCGGTTACGACTGGAAGGCGAACGAAAGTCAAATGCGGCTGCGTGATAAAAAGGCGCGGACTCCGCTGGCCTACCGGGCCGCCAGAAATGGCGGCAGAATACCGCGGCAACGGAAGAGTATGAGTTATCTGCCATTGAACAAGGATGACTCACAGGCCTTAGTTGTAGACTGGAGATAGAAAGTATACTACACCGCTGAAAGCCCTTTCCTTCCACTCAGCTCTGCACACAGCCCTCCCCCACCCCCCACAGTACAGTGGACAACGTCAACAGTGTATAATACTCCGTCCCCCAGTTCAAACCCGTCCCCCTGCAGGTGCCGTCGACACCGCACCCTCCCCGTGACCCTGACGCCGGGCCCGTCCCATCTCACTCACTGGTGGATCAGACAGCGGAACTGGTAGTGCACGTCCAGCACGTCGTAGCCGAACTCGCGCACCACGCCGGCGCAGAAGCTGTTGGCCTCCATCACGTCGAAGCGGAGCGTGTGGCGCAGAAACTCCACCTGGCGCCCGGCAGCGGACGGCAGGGCGGTCAGCCACCAGGGCACGGCGGGAGTCGCGCGCACACCGCCACCTCGCGGAGCAAGCACGGCATGGACGGCCACCGCGCGGCGCGGCGCGGCGTTGTTCGTTTCGCGGAGGGGCCGGCAGGCGGTGTGGGAGGCAGTAAGTGTACCGGGTCCAGTCAGGGAGATCAGAGTTTAATTTCCAGCATTGCACGCTTCAATGACTGTGGGAAAATTCGTGAAAAGTGCGATGGAAATCATCGCAATCATCGCCGCGAATCTGTTCACAACTGCCAAGACCGATAAATCTCAAGTGGCAGCTACATTAAAACAAAACAAACTCTCGGCATCGCGACATCAGAAGTCGCCTATAACGCACGGACGTTACGTACTTACTTTCATTTTCTGGTATGAATCTTCCGCGATTTCGATGCAACACACTACGCTCTGCGTGCCACGCGAACAAAACCGCATCGGCAAGACAAATCCTGCGCGAACGCCGCCGAGCTTTTCAATGCTACCACACCAACTAAATAAAAAAACGCGCAGGCACTCCATGGTTTCCAGTGCATACGACGTGGGAGGTGTGGACAGCCAGCAAGCAGAATCAGCCACCACACAAAACACAGCAGCAGAGGCTGCACGACGTCTGCCGTGCGCTGCTGACCGTCTATGCACGACTGCCTGCCTCCGGGGCGACAGTGCCGTCACCGGTTTGACGTCGGCAGGTGTCACTCGTCGCCAGTCTGACGGCAGACACCCGAGATCACCTGTTTGATGAGGAAGCCTCCGCGCGGCTCGGACGACACCGGCATGGCCGTCAGCCACACCAGCATGGTGTCCGGCCGCACCGCCAGCTGCACGTGCTGCAGGAACCGGTGCAGGTTTACCTTGTACTCCTCGACGCCCCGCGGGCCCCACCTGGGCGGTGAGCCAGCCGTCATGCGAGGAGGAGCGGCGAGGGACGGGTGCGCCGCAGCCGGAGGCGTCAGTAGGACCGCGAAAAGCTGGACAGAGCACCGGCGCAGGCGAGCAGCCGGTGAGGCACCCACCGACGAAGCCCATCCCGCCGCTAGCCCGGGCCAGTAGCAGACAAGAGAGCAGGCAGCGCAGGCTGGAGAAAGGCCACATCCAGCACCAGAGCCAACACCGCCACAGACCACCAACCGACCACGCACGATGCCCATGCAAGGTTTGGCGCGCGGCCGGCCACCGCGCCGACATCGCCCCACCTGGAAATGTCCCAGACGCAGCTGTTGACGACGACGAGGTCGGGCGACGCCTGGCGCATCTGGTCCAGCAGCCCGCGCATGTAAGCCGAGTAGATGCGCGTGCAGAACATGAAGCAGACGTTGAGGAGGCCGTTGGGCGAGCTGTAGTGACGCACCTCGCGGTAGTCGCGGCCGCGGGACGCCATCAGCCCGTCCACCAGCCGGTCGCCGGCGAAACTCTGCTCCAGCTGCGCCGCCGCGCGACGCGCCAGAGGAGGGGAGGGGAGGGAGGCGGGGTAGCCAGTGTCAGCTCGCTGCACGTGGCGACGCTGCTGTGATGATGGTGAACGGCAGGCCGGTGGGGCCATAACGGAGGTGATCGGGCGATGGTTCATCGGACCACTGGCCATCGGACCATCGGATGATTCGTGCCGACCAGCCGCAAGCTTGGGCCAGGCAGCACAGCCTAGCCACTGCACAGGTCGGCGAAAAGGTCTTCAGCACTTGTTGAAAAGAAGAGCTATGTCCCATCAGGAGGTCGTCTGATAGCACTGAGGTGATTCAAATACCGACTAGCGTACGACATACCTTGGCTTTCAGGAATTTCAGAGGAGTGTATGAGCAGTTGTTGGACAGCCAGACCAGGTCTTTGTACAGTCCCCTTACATCTGAAACGGAAATAGGCAAACCTGTAGACCATGACACTCAGTTTACACTTATTCATATTTGCAACGTGATTTTCGCCGCCTTACCTCTGTTTGCCAAAATGCACGAGTCTGAAAAGACCAAAGATCTTTGCGTAGAGTATGCGCACAGAAAGACATCGGATGGAGTATTACAAAGACTGCAACCTGTTCTCACATGCAGTGAGGCTATGAATATGGCCATCTGCACTTCTTTATGCCTCCGAGCTCATGGTAGACCCCAGTGGGTGCTAAGCAGAACTGTCAGGAATGCAGACCTTTTCGTGGAGCTGTGAAGTGATGCCCATCAACTACCTGCGTATCGAACCTTCACTTGATTGCAAGGCTGCGAACTTACTGGAGTCTCCCACGTACACCACAGTCTTTCCCCTCAACAACGATGTCAGCTCTTCAGGCGTAAAAACGTCAGGCATCTTTCATGTATCTTCCCTGGAAGAACATTTGCTTTTGTGACAACATGTTTGGGATGCAAAATTTCGACCAGAGTAGCACTTAGTTACTAGTAACTGCTAAGCTTAATGCATTTAGCAACTTGATGCATGCACAATTGATGACAGACTGGCACTGTCATAAGACAAACTTGCACGGTAATTGAATCAGAGTATGCCAATATTTCGGTACGTTCAGGAACCCAATGGTGAGTTCAAAAAAATTATTTCCAGATGTCCAGATATCTTGCTATATATTATGGATATTGGATATAATCCTTTCCAGTTAACTTTCCCACACATTGGGGAAAGACGATCAGTACAACTATTTCGCCACGGGCCCTGATAAGCAACGTATATCAGGTATAGAGGCGGGTGACAACATTCAAGGATCAACTGCTGTGTTCAAGGCCAAGATACCAAGACTCGCTCCATAACCATTGCTATGAGCTTGACATGATGTGCATTAAGCCAGGATGCTTATTTCCCATCTATAAAATTTTAAACAAGATTTGCACACTCAATGCCGAGAAAACGTCGCGAAACGGTCATCATCCTCACGAGATGGGCCCAGATGACCAGCGATAGCGCCGTGAGTCGATGCTGCAAATGTCGGAACTTCCATGTTGGATGCAAAATCTTGTAAAATGACGCTCTCCAAAGCTTCATTGTGATCCGCAAACAAATGTTTGGGAATAATATTATGATTAAAAGACCAAAAATGTTGTACTGGCACATGCTGTACATCCCCCACACCTATGCTTGTGAGTATAAATTAAGGAAGAAACTGTGGGTGGCAATGACATCTATCTCCAGCCCCAGCCACATTAAATGATGGTTATTAGCTGGGGTAACAGGTTGCTAATAAAAAATAGCATTATGTGTAAATACATGGACCATGCAAGGTCACAGTTCCAGAGACAACACACAGTCTGGGGAATGGTACATTGCCTGGCTAGCATTTTACATCTTGACACAATGTCATAGGGCTAAAGTTAATGCTAAATATTGAAAAGGATGGGAGTGACTGCTTCTGTTTATGCTTGCATGATGATCTGCTGACTAGACTATGGCAACCTCAGGACATAAAAGCTCAGCTCATAGTTATGCCACATATATTTTCACATGCTATGTTGCCATACATAACAAACATAACACCAAATCCAAATGTCCTCTAAGTTCTTTTGTCCACCAAACAAGAAGTGGTGTACATGGATGTCTTAACATCAACCATGGAATTAACTTTCAACATGTTCCAACTTGAACCAGTCACAGTGCTTGTGGATACCAGAGGCTCCACACAATCTGCCACCTTTTGGTATGTCAACCCTGTGTGATTGTCAAAAATGCAAAATAATCTTGCTTTCCCTGTGCTAAATAAATTACTCTTATCTGTAATTGACTTTAAGGGATACATATTGAGCTTTATAAAAGTGCCACTGCCCCATTTGCATTGCATGTAACACAGGTCTGGACTCAGCACCCAGCAGAGGAAAGAGTGGGGCTTATTATCTGAATGTGTCCTGGGGCAAAGTCATCAGTCATAGGTATGTATCCTAGGTGTACCATCATTGTCTAAAAGCATTGGGTGTACCCTTTTGCCTTTAGCAAATATACATTACACTGAAATAGCTGCCATATAGAGAGGGAATAATTTTATTTTGGAACTCTTTTACTGAAAAATTTATAAAATGTATTTATTACAAATTTGCATCTGTATTGGAATTTTTATTTGCACTTGTGAATTGCTATAAACCATGCTAGCAAGCACAACCTTAAAGGAAACTACCAAACATCTGTATGTGACATGCATAGCAAATTGTGGCATATTTTTCTTGAACACGACATTTACTTTGCTATCCACTTGCTTTTTATGCTGTATTTTGCTCACTTTTCTAACTAATTATATGGACTTTTCACCCCAAGCACTATTGTACCAATATCATGGTTTAAGTTCTTTGAGCTTTAGATGCACAATCACAAAATATATGACAAAAGTGCAAAGTGGACCATATTCCAATTGATCTATTTTTCTCAGGGTCCATGGGAGGGGCATATAGTTTTGCATTCAGTTTTGGGTCCCTGCCCTGCCCAAGTTTGGGAGGAAAATTAGTCACCTTCAGGGAAAAACATATTTATAATGCATTTTCAGTAGAGGTTTAGTCATTTTCTATACTGAGCTACCCAAATTATTTTACAAAACTACTTCCTCGGTTCATAGGCTACTTTGGGGTCAACATGTTGCGTTTCAGAAGGCCACACATTTTGACATGTTATGTACATCAATCCTGGAAGTCGGATGGGGGGATCACCAATATATTGAACACATCACTAGTAAAACTCACTGCAGACTTCTCACCACACATGCAAAGAAACGCGACAGGATGTCACTGCGAACTGGGAGGCTCAACCGCAGGGTGTCAATTCATTTTGAAAAAGGCGGGTGCGAGCACTACATCACTATGTCCGTGTGCCCACGTTAGATAGCCTTGCTTATGCGCTACAGCATCTATCAAATTTGAAACTTTTTGGCAATGACTTTTCCCTCACAAGTAAAGGTTTTCCTTCATGACCTGCGGGGCAATTCCTTCCGCTCTCATTTCATATGCAAGAGCAGGGCTGATGTTTCCTTTTCATTTGGTTAGGGAGGGGGAGGTGGCTTCAGGCTCGTTCAAATTGGACTTGGGTCCCCAATCTGGGAAGCAAGTGCGCAAAATCCGGGTAGAAACCTGTTTGTTGGCATAATTTCGGGCCGGCTCCCTCATTTTTCTCTGTTCAGCCCACAATGCATTTCCGAAATTCCACCCCTGTATAAGAGACTATGTCACCTCCCTTCTCACTTTTTCCTCCATGGCAAAGCGTTTTTTCTAAGATGCACGTTAAAGAGCCCACTAAGCAAGGTCAATGGTCAGCAAGGTAGAAAAATATGTAACGTGACGTATTCCCCTGTACCTGATGTCCGTGAAGTTAGCGATTTATTCGGCGATTTATTCAGCGATGAGGACCGATTTCCCTGAAAAAGGTGTGAAGGTCAATTGTGACATCAGGACACCGAATATCACCGTTATTTTACAATATCATGTGACCTTCAAGGTCAAAAGCTAGGTCAAAGGACGGGAACTCGATATGAACTAAAATTAACGGCCGATTTTCAACTTGCAGATGTCAGAGTAATCACGACAGAAAGAACTAGCGTCCATCAGGAAATCCTGGTCTCTCAAGGTCACCCTTCAAGGTCAAACACCGACTCAAAGGACGAGGAACTCAATATCAACCAAAAATTACCGGTCGTTTTGAAAACTATCAGCATCAAAATTTAGACAAGCGCAAGAGCTAGCATCCGTCAAAAAGTTCTGACACCTCAAGGTCACCCTTCGCGGTCAAGCGCGGGCGCAAAGAACGGGGAACTCAATATCACCACAAAATTACCGGCCGATTTTAAACTTGCCACTGTCGCAATATTTGCCTTGGAAAAAACTAGCGTCCGTGTAAAGGTCCTCACATGTCAAGGTCATTCTTCAAGATCAAATGCGGACCCAAAGAACGAGGAACTCCACATCACCCAAATTTTGCCGGCTGATTTTAAACTTGCGAAGGTGAGAAAATTCACCACAGATAAAACTAGTGTATGTCAAAAAGTCCTAACCTTTCAAGGTCATTCTTCATGGTCAGGCGCGGGCTTGAAGGACGAGGAACTTGATACCACCTAAAAATTACCAGCCGAATTTAAACTTACCACTGTCAAAATATTCACCACAGAAAGATCTAGCGTCCGTGAAAAAGTCCTGACCTCTCAAGGTCCCTTTCTCAAGGTCATTCTTAAAGGTTAAACGTGAGCTCAAAGGATGGGGAACTCTATATCACTCAAAATTACCGGCCGATTTCAACTTGCAAACATCAGAATATTCACCTTAGATATTGACCTTCAACGAATACCAAAATATCAACATTGAAGGATGACCTTGAGATGTCAGGACTCTTTGATGGACGCTAGCTATTGCGCTTGTGAATAGTTTGATACTTATAGTTTTCAAATCGGCGGGTAATTTTTGGGTGATACCGAGTTTCCCGTCCTTTGAGTCCACGTTTGACCTTGAAGGATGGCCTTGAGACGTCAGTACTTTGTAACGGATGCTAGTTGTTTTCCGTGGTGAATATTCTGATGTGCGTAAGTTAAAAATGGGCCGGTAATTTTTGGGCCATGTCAAGTTCCCTATTCTTTGAGCCATGTTTGACTTTGAAGGATGACTTTGAGACGTCAGGACTTTCTGACGGACGCTACTTCTTTTTGTGGTTAATACTCTGACGGTTGCAAGTTGAATACCGGTCGGTATTTCCTGGGTGATATCGTGTTTCCCGCCCTTTAAGACCTTGTTTGACCTTGATGGGTGGCATTGAGATGTCAGTACTTTCTGACGGACGCTAGCTTTTGTGTCTGTAAATATTTTGGTGCTCATAGTTTTTAAATCGGTCGGTAAGTTTGGGGTGATATCGAGTTTTCCGCCCTTTGGGCCTTCATTTGAAATCGAAGGATGACCTTCAGGGGTCAGGGGACGGACGTTAGCTGTTGCGCTTGCGAATATTTTGATGCCTTAAGTCTTCAAATCGGCCGGTAATTTTTGATCAATATCGACTTCCTCGTCATTTGAGTTCGCGGTTTACCTTTAATGATGACATTTAGAGGTCAGGACTTTTTGACGGACGCTTGTCTTTGTGTCGTAAATATCCTGATGTTTGTAAGTTGAAAGTCGGCCGGTAATTTTTGTGTCATATCGAGTTCCCCGTCCTTTGAGCCCGCGTTTGACCTTGAAGGATGATCTGGAGAGGTCAGGACGTTTTGACGGACGTTAGCTCTTGCGCTTGTGAATATTTTGATGCTCATAGTTTTCAGGTCAGCCGGTAACTTTTGGTCGATATCGAGTTCCCCGTCATTTCAGTTCGCGTTCGACCTTGAAGGATGACCTTGAGAGGTCAGGACTTTTCGACGCACGCTACTTATTTCTGTGGTGAGTATTCTGATATTTTCAAGTTGAAAACTGGCCGGGGATCTTTGGGTGATATCAAGTTTCCCGTCCTTGACCCAGCTTTTGACCTTGAAGGTCACATGATGTCGCAAAACAAGGGTCATTTTTGGTGTTCTCATGCCACAATTGACCCTTAAACCTTTTTTCAGAGAAATTGGAGCTCGTCGCTGAATAAATCACTAACTAAATCGCTAACTTCACGGTCACCTGTACCTGCACCTTCTTTGCACCTAAGCCTTTTTCGAAATTGCACGCCTGTATAGCGGACCATATCATCTCCCCTTCCTACTTTTTCCTCCATGACAAAGCGATTGTTCATAAGATGCACGTTAGCACCCGCTCGGGTGGGTGAGTTTTAAATTGCTCCCGCCCCCCCCCCCCCCCCCCGAAGGTGCTTCTAGAATGTTTTCCGAACTTTCCAGAGGACAGTCTCAAAGTTATCGAGAAAGGTTCACCCAGTGTTGTTGGACTGTACGGATTAATGTTGAAGGGCACTCAGAAACATTGTTTTACGATGGTCATTGTTGTGCGCACAGCGCCCGGTCCCTGGCGTTACTTGCAGTGGCCAACGCCGTTCTGTTTTACGAAGACTACAACCCAAGCCGTCGCTTTCCTAGCTCCCTGGGGATTACGGGCGTGGTATTGGGGCTTTATGACGCACTCAGCTGCTGGGGCTATATGGTGTCGCCAGCCTCTCACCCTGGCGGGAAGGGCGGGCGTATTAACCACTACACTTCCGGCTCCCGACGCGCAGGCTCATCTTTTGATGTTATTTATTTTACTAGTCGGTTCGCAAAAGAATGAACATTTTCAGGCAAACATGTGATGGCCTTGTGCGTTTTGAACCCTTTTTGACCCACTCCGTTCAGCACTAATAAGACTCCTTATGTCTTTGCGGCAAGGAAGCCCCCTTGAGTACAACACAGTGGGGTATATTATTGTTCCCGGTCAAGGGCTGAGGGGCGTTCTGTCCCACCGCGGTGTGTTTTCCGGCGACACGGGCGGCATCTCCTGGCCGATCCGGAACCTCTTAGAGGGATGCATCATGCCATATTATTCCGCTCCCTGAGATTGGTCCGCTCCACTCCCTCTGACGGTTATTTTGAGGGTCCGTCTGCGCAGGCCGGAGCCCCTGAATAGGACTCCGACCAGGCCTTTATGCCCTTAGACCCCCAACCGCGTGCACGATCGTCGGACCCGGTGGGCCCTCTAGGCTCTTCGGGCCTCCTCGAACACTGCATTCGGCCAACTCGGGGCCCCTTGACAACACAGGACCCATTCAAGGCGCTGTTGGACCCTGGTAAATGTAAGCCCCTGGTTCCGGCTTTGTACCTGCTTGGGAAATAGGCCTTCAGTTCCAGGCCGCCACGGAGCCGACCGTGCGTTACTGACAGTGTCTGACCGAAATAGAGGCCCTTATCGACTCAGCGGGCCCCTGATCAGAGCGCAGGGCCCTCTGACGGGCATTGGAGTGCCCGGCCTTGCGGACCGGAGCCCATGAATGAGACCTATGGCCGGCCTTCTGGGTTTTCCGGCCCTCAAATCGAGCCCTTAATCGTAGGTTCCGAGGGGACCTTCGGGCCCCCGGAAGCTAGGGGGGACACGCGCCCCCCGTGCCCCCCCCCCCTGCTTGCACTACCGCCTCGGTGCATCCTGTTGAGTTGCGGGCTCAAGGCAGCGGATCGAAGGTCAGAAACCTGAGCCCGGCTGCATCAGCGCACTTTGCGGCCTCGTCATGCGATTTGCCGTCCGCCACCTGCCAATTTTGGCAACTGGCATCACAACTGCCATCTGTCGGGGTTTCCTCTCTCTCTCTCTTCTCCCTTCTCTCTCTCTCTTCTCTCTCTTCATCTCTCTCTCTCTTCTCTCCTATCTCTCTCTCTCTCTTCTCTCTCTCTATCGCTCCTCTCTCTCTCTCTCTCTCTCTCTCTCTCTCTCTCTCCTCTCTCTCTCTCTCCTCTCTCTCTCTCTCTCTCTCTCCTCTCTCTCTCTCTCTCTCCTCTCTCTCTATCTCTCTCTCTCTCTCTCTCTCTCTCCTCTCTCTCTTTCTCTCTCTCTCTCTCTCTCTCCTCTCTCTCTCTCTCTCTATCTCTCTCTCTCTCTCTCTCTCTCCTCTCTTCTCTCTCTCTCTCTCTCTCTCTCTCTCTCTCTCTCTCTCTCCTCTCTCTCTCTCTCTCTCTCTCTCTCTCCTCTCTCTCTCTCTCTCTCTCTCTCTCTCTCTCTCTCTCTCTCTCTCTCTCTCTCTCTCTCTCTCTCTCTCTCTCTCTCTCTCTTTCGTTCCTCTCTTTCCCTTCACCCTTCCTCCTTTCCCTGCTTTCCCCTCCTTCCTCCCCAACCATCCCCTCTCACCGATGATCCAGCACTTGCAGAGTACTGATCCCGCCATCCCAGCTCCGTTCTCGCACCGCTATCGCCGGCCGCCGCTACTGCGTTACCGGCACGTGTCCCAATGTTGTGTAAGGTGGACCTGTAGCTCCAGGTCCGGACTTGTGGTTTAGGTTCTTGAACCCTGACGGAGTGCAGAAGTGAGCCTATGTGTCAGGATTGATGCGAGGTCTTAGTGTCAAGGATGTGATGATTGTTCCGACCATCACCCTTGCCCGATGGCTTAGTATGCACACAACGTCTCGGCCAGTTCGGCCACGTAGGTTTGCATCACGGGTGGAGGGGAGGGGGGGATGCTGGTCCTATCAATCGCATGCCGCAGAGTGACAGCTGTGCGGCTTGCTTCCTTCGTATGTATACCTTGTTCCCTTTGTATGGAGATGATAGGTGCCATGTCTCCGGTGCATAATGCCTCAAGTACGGTGAGACGTCTTTGGTCTGTGGTACGCGGAAGTATGGGAGTGTTCGTGACTAACGTATTTCTGGTGAGTGGGGTGTTGTAGTATGTGCGCGCAGTATTTTTGACGCACCCTCTCACAAGTGCATGGTTAAAGGTCGGCTGAGGCGTGTTCCAGTCAGGCCAATTTACTTCACTTTGCGGGTTTCACGGAACCCGGCAGCACATTGGAGTTAGCTATGTTGGCCTGTTTCAATTTATGTTTCTTATATTGTTTTACTTTGATAGCATGTGAAAAAAATGTTTGTTTTTCCGTTGATCAGTCGGGGTGCAGTGTTTGAGGACAATGTCGTGCAATATTCTCTTATCGACTTTCCAAGATGTGGTCATAATATATGTGTAAAACAGTTTCAGTGTTTCATGACGGTCACGAGAGTCATTCTTCTGCTATTCTTTTTGAGGAAAGTGATCGGGTAAAGATTTCGTGAGATTGTCAGCCAGTATTTGTGTACCCGTCATTGATGATCATCTGGTGCAGCCAGTCTATCTACCTATCAAAAGTTTTCCACGAAGAACAATTTTCAAATCCCTGCAAATACAAGCCCGAATGACATTGTTCTTGTCTGTATCTGGACAGTCCCCATTGGGATTCATATATTTACCCTGGTTGGTGGCGTTTCTGTTAACATCTATCCGAAATGCACTATTGGATGAGTCGGTCAGGAGGTATAGAATTGGCACTTTGCTGTTTACACTAAGTTCGACAGCGCAATTCAAGCCTTACTCGTCCTTATGTTTTCCACGCAGAGATTGGAGCTGATCAGTGCCGCCGAGATCTACAAAAATGCCATCGATATAACGGAAAAAACAGTTCAGGCCTGGTGTCCAGAAAATTGAGTTCATGTTTTTCTACATGGCGTATAGATGCGTGTGCGAACATAACTCCCAGCGGGGAGCCCATCACAACCCCCATCTACCTACAAGTATAGGTTGCTTTGAGAGCATCTGAATGGGGCCTCTGGTGCGTACGCTCACAGCGTTCCCTCCATGACCACTCGAGGTAACTTGGGTGGGGCCAGGGATTCATGATTATAGACATATTGCAGACTGATAACTATGTTTTTTTTCAAAGGAGCACTCGTGAACAAACTTTCGACATCCAGTGATGCCAAGGGACCCGCGAGCCTTTTAACTCCAGAATGTCCGCTAGTTCTTCAGTACTTCGAAGCTTCGAAATTCATAAGTCCGATCATGTATTTTGCACGAATACGATGAAACCGGACTTTTATATGTGTGCTGTGTTTGTGACTGCACGTTTAAAGTGTAAACATTATCTTGAAAATGATCATGGAACTAAACGAAACATTGGACAAATAGGGAAACTTTGGTAGCATTCTGTGTCATCGCAACGGAAACAACGAATGTACCATTCGAAGCCTTGAACAAACGACCACGAAAATCATAAACGCGGAATTTGCTGTGATGTGCAACCGTATACAGAAAACCTCTTCTCGAAATACTCTATTTGATGCATGGTATCGAAGCACTCTATATGACGTATATATATATATATATATATATATATATATATATATATATATATATATATATATATATATATATACATGAGACACGTAGCTCTTCCTGATGTCGGCTTGCGCCAACGGCACATCCATCTTCAACTGTATTACATACCCGTCAGGCAAATAGCGTAAGAAGGGTGCCTGCAGACAATGGCTATGACCTCGTGGACTCTTTAAGTCCGTTCCAGTGTTTCCAGTCAGGTATCCTGATCATTACATTTTGACGGAAATGCGTGACACACTAGCATTACATGATAGGACCCAGCCTTTCCTAAAATGTCGTATACCCAAATGCCTGAGGCCTACCCATCTTAAACATCACGAGCCTATCTCGAAGGCATGGAAAGCGGGCAGACTAAAGAACTAAGTCCATATAAAATCGATCGGTACGTCTGTAAGACAGAGCGTGGTTTTGTGTGCTAGAGCGTGCTGGAGGTTGTATCAAAATAGTTCCGTTTACTCCATGCACACGGTAAGCAAATGGTGCTGCCTTTTACAGTTTATGAGACATGTTGTCCAGTGCGTATCGAGGAGGATGGATGGTGGGTTAAATCAGTGGATATGCATATTTTAGGTAGCACAGAAGTAACCTAAATAAATATTGACTAAAAATGTGGAGCGCCTTCGTCCTGCTGGTCCTCCACATCCGGAGAAGTATGGGGATGGCTCAGCCTCATCGCCTTCTCCCGTTCCCGAGCCAGTGGAAGTGTAAACATGAGGAGGCTTCGTTTATTTCTGCCTGATGTCATTTACACCTTTTACCAGGCACAATCTTTCGGGCATGCTTATCTGAACGGATATGTATGTCATGCGAGCTTTAAAGTGCTCCACAAAGAGGTATAAGTCTGGAATGCCTTGCACGGGTATTCCTGCTGCAAAGGAACAAGCTCACTCGGTATAGGGCTTTGGTTGTTTTTTTTTGTATTTGTATGCAAGTATGACTGAGGAAGTAATACAGTGAATGGTGCCAAGCCAAATGATGCTTCAACAGAACTTAATTGTGTGAATGGATGACCCATTGTATTGCCACAAAGAATTTCTTTCTGCGCCTTCTAATTTTACTGTTTTTGCCCTTCAACATTTGTACCTTCTCGTTTCCCGCTTCATTTATGACTGACAGTCATCTTCGTCCATCCGCTACAGCACTCTGAGCAGCTGAGACTGCACAGTTATAAAGGTTTCGACAGTTTCTAGCATGGAGGGAATCCCACATCGAGCCCGGTGCAAAATCAGGAGATAGCAGTTGGAACACATTCTTTTATTCTTAACTGAAACGGATGGCTGTTTGGCTTCAGCACGTCCATTCAAGTGATCGATGCGCCCATAATTTCACAAAACAACCGCGGTGCTATATGATACCTTTATCTTCAGTTTCTGCCACGATAACGAAAACATTTGTCTCTGGTGGGTCCTGGTCCGAAGAGCCTAAACATCATCTATGTTCATCACTTTTGATATGCACAAGATGGGTTTGCTCCCCGACCGAAAATCACGATTGAAGTAAGAAGCGGCATCGCTGCCTAGCTGCAGAGGCCGCAAGTCAAAGGCCTATAAAGACATCTCAAAGGCTGCGAGACAGTCTAACTGCTTGCAAAACTGAGGGGTTGGCTTGACACTACACGGGTAGAAAACAGCTTTTAGACCGACAACAACTGCAAAGATGACAACTTAGTTTAAGTAGCGGCTTTTTAATAACAGCTTTATAAAGCAGTTCGACATTTCGGCATTCACAAATCCAGACTTCGGCTTACTCCACCATATAGCAGGCTAACACGCCCTGCTGCTCATGTTGACAATTCAGATTCTTCGAACGGCCAGTGCCCAAGGATAGTATATTTGATACACGAGTGGCGAAAAGATGTGCTCTTTTGCGAGGCAGCACGCTTAGCGTTGAGGATGTTAATACGCAGATGTTCAGGTTAACGTTTGGGAACGCCGAAAACTTTTGTCCTTCGATCTGATCCTTTTTGTTCATTGTTTTACCAGGTGTAAGTAAGAATTATATCATCTCTGTGTATGTTTTATTAAAATGAAGCGTTTTTTGGGGGCTACGGGACCACTTTTGCGATCACTTCTTCGTGTTCAAAAATAAAAAAGTAGCCTGAAAAAGCATATTGCATTTATGGAATTTACTGAGCTGGTCATGATCATTACGGACATGTGTTCGGCATAATCAATGTGGCATTTGCTTGGGTAAATGAGAAAATCATGCATTACAGCTTGCTATATTAACACCGGCATATTTCTAGTGTTGCGTGTTTCGGTTGAATAACTGAGAGCCAACCCCGTGTTGCAGCAAACTACGTGATCGGAGTGCAGCCATTTATATACCAGTGTTCACAAAGGCGCACCACTCAGTGCACAAGTGTTAAAGCTTAAGGTCAAGTCCAGCTCAAAGGAGCCTTACGAGCCGACATCACGCCATGCTTGCCAGCCCTGCCTGCACGCCCCACGCTTACTGCGGCCCTAAGCCCCCTTTTTGGGTGGGGAGATCCCATTGGTAAAGAAATAAAAATTGTCGCGTCGCGATCATGACGACGGGCGAAATAAAGAACGAAATAACACAGATGAGCGTTTTTGGTCCACACATATGGCAACATATCGTCAGTTTGCTGACGGTGCATTTTATCTTATGACAAAAACATATGCGGAACTTACCCCACCGTGTGATACAATTAACCCCAGGGTAGGGTAAGTTATCTTATTCTGAATGTGTTTCAGAAGTCATTTAAAAAACGAATACTTGCCTTCCGAAACGTTAGCTGCCCAAAACATTATTTTCCAGATATAAGAATCTTAGTCGTATCCGCTCTAGTTATTTATAGCGGTAGGGAGCTTAGAGTAAAAACTGATATACTCTCCCTACTCTCCCCTAGGTACATCGTGGCAGCGTACGTACACGATAATTTCCCATAGGTTCTAGCTCGTACGTATTCTTCTCCTGCTGGTCCAGTACTGTACTTTTTCTGGTTCTGGAGACTCCCTGAAGGAATTAGGGAGCATGTATGGCCGCAACAAGCGGCCGTCCAAGCGGCCTATCCGTCCGTCCAAGCGGTCTATGCACCAAGCGGCCGTCTTATGGAACGGGTGGCCCTGTTTTGTGACCCTGTGGTCATTTACCGGATCGCCATGATCAGATGTGTTAATCGTAATGCTGACATTCTGTGTTTTTAGCTCGTCGACATTTATTCACGTGCATATTGATAAGCGTTTTGAGTTGAAGGTGGAGAAGACCGCCACGCCTACAGTGGCCAGGCGAATTCCTTCCCAAAATTCACATTGATCGGTTTCCTTTGAAATCGGCCGGCTTTTTTCCTTTAAAAAGGCGAAGAAACGAAGCCTGTAATTCAACAGCTAACTACACGCCTGGCTTCTGCTAGCTCCTAATGCATACACTCCTAATGCGCGCGTCCGATAAACGCCTCGGCTGCTGTGCCGGGTGCAGGCGTCCTAGGATATTTCCATAGCTCTGACGATATTCTGCCATCTGGAGTTATAAAGTCACTATATGAGTAGCCATTTCAATTTTCCCGCACCTCTGGCTTAGAACAGTTACGAGAACAAGAACAAGAACGGTTAAGTTCACCCACTTCTATATAACTATATTCGTCGGTGAAAAGATTAGTTGTAATTCAAGCGTACTGTACCAGCTTGAGGTTGTCGATTCGGTAGACACCCATCCAGGTATTGTTGGATGCTTTAGTAAAGAAGCGGCAGAAGCTGAGAGCACATCGGGTACTCTTTCCATATCTTGGGAACAAATTGACATGATGTATTCAAGAACGGTGGTCGAAGAACGTGAGGGACACAATTATAACCGTTTTTTTATTAGATTTAGGTTTCAATTAGAAGAAAACAAAGAATAAAAGAGAATAGAAACAAAGAATAAAAGAGAATAAAAACAGAGAATAAAAGAGAATAAAAACAAAGAACAAAAGAGAATAAAAACAAAGAATAAAAGAGAATAAAAACAAAGAATAAAAGAGAACAAGAATAACGATGTGAATATAAAACGAAGTAATAAAACGTCAGACTCCTGCACGCAGGGGCGTTCGTACATAGTAGCTTCCCGGTGCACGTGCCGCTCCCACTCCCCCATACCAAACTTTAGCAGGGCAGGTGCAGCAGGGCATATTTTAACATGTTAACTAGGGATAATCCCCACCAGTGACAACTCAATTTCTCCCCTGCGTAGAAAATCTCAATTTGCCGGCAGTTCACGCCCGACCCAGTCCTTAACGAAGTCTAGGCAAGGGAGCAAAGTCACGGTGGATGCATGCATTCTGTATGCGATCAAGCGTTTGAAGGTGAGACAGTTGTTCCTTAATGAAGAAGGAGAAAAACAAAACAAAATAGAGCGAGACGCCTCTTTTGAAACCTCGGACAGGTCAGGCAGCACAGGTCAGACAGACAGATAGCTCCATCAGATTTCTTGCGCACCGTAAAATAAAATCGCACGTTCTTGATCTTATTTTTACGTACCCGCGTCTGTGAGCTGGAAATTGATTCTCATCGATGTGTAACGAAATTTGGGTAAGGAAATGGTCGACAGGCGCTATTCATGCTTGTGACCATTCTGCTGGATTCCGCCCTGACTAGTTCACTTTCATGAGCACTGCGACCGCAAACATACCGCGTAAAAATGCGGCGAATCTAGTTGTGGAGTTGAAGCAAAACGTGCAGTTGCGAGCATGACGGCCGTGACGTCACGCAAGTCACATCCAATCAGGTGGAACCTGCTGGATTACCCTGGAACCTGTCGGTTTTGGGTCAAATTGCTTCCGGTGGTGATGGATCCTCGGGGGGATTTCGGAACCAAGAACGAGTCTCCCAGCTCTTTCCATGCGACGCCATACGGCATATGTTAAATTTTATCGATCTGCGATATCGCTGGCAGCTCTTACGATGCTGAACACCTAATGCTGCAATTTTCCGGGGAGGGCGGCTCCCAGCGTGTCCCACTCCTTCGCCTTCACGTCCGTGATTACCCCCTGACTGCCGTGTTACACGCTGACTAACAAACCTTTTTTACAGCGCAGCATATTGCGGTCGGTTTGAAGTATTGCCCATTCCAGACGATAATTACCTATCATTATTAAACAAGGATAATTTGGTGGTGCTTGAAACTTTTTGGACATGTCTCTGCACCTAAACAACTGCTGTAAAGTTCCCTTGCCCAACTACGCATCGGTGGCATGAGCCAGCGCGGTCATGCCATTCCGATCTTAGCGAGGGCTCCAAATATACGGTTCTCTCCTTCGTGTCCCAAGCGGCGTGTGTGCGGGGGGGGGGGGGGTAGGGAGGGAGGGACGGCTCAGACATGGTCACTGAAAATCAAGTTAAGATCACCGCAGGCGTGCAGAATTTCTTGCATACCCCAAAGTAGTAACACATGTTCTCGATCTCATTCTTGCGTGTCCGCCTGGATTTTTACTTGCATTTTAACTGCTGAACATTAAATCGTGCATATTAATACATACCATGAATAACATATTTCATGGATTCAAATGTGCGTGCTTCCTTCACCAACTTCATAAATTTGGTAAAGGGGGCACGTACCCACGGGTTTCCATGCGCGAACGCCCCCGTTTCTGCACTGTGATTGACGCTTGCCTCTAGCAGTTCGTGAGGCTGCAGTCATGCCTCCACCGTTGAGTCTGCCGCGGAAACAGCAAACGTGTTAGCTCATCACTTGGTGAGGGTGTGTGCTGAGAGGCCACAAAGCATTTTGGAGCACTTTCAAAGCTGGTTAAAAAGGCTGGTAAACCGGTAATACTGGAATGCATAGTTCATGCAACGAGTCTGCCAGTTCGGGCTATTATATATATATATATATATATATATATATATATATATATATATATATATATATGTGTGTGTGTGTGTGTGTGTGTGTGTGTGTGTGTGTGTGTGTGTGTGTGTGTGTGTGTGTGTGTGTGTGTGTGTGTGTGTGTGATACAATGGAATTTCATAATGCGGCCTGCAAATGGATCCGTATAAAGTTTAAACGGCGGCCTGTGCTCAGTTCTTGGTCGGCTATCACCATGCATTCTTTTGCACGCCGGAATTTGAAGCCAGTCATGTTGTCTCCTCCTCCCCCGTTGTGCTTCTGAGTACCTTGGCACTATCCCAGTACTTCGATAGCGTACAAATCCATTTTGATCCGCTATTCACAGCTTGCTGAATGCTCACTTCTAATATCTACGATCTCCAATAGCGTTGAGCATCGCTGAATAAGTCATCTATCTACGGATATAATCCCCACGATATAAAAAAAAAATATAGAGCGCCCGTGTTTCGATCCGCTCACCCTGGGCGCGTTGGGTTCGAGTCGCTTTGCTCACCGTTTGCGCTTGACGGGCATGGTCTGCGGCTGGTGGCAACGGCCGCGCTAAAGGTCAGGGGACATAAAATGGCGGGACGGACCGTTCCGTGCCTTACGGTGCGCTAAAATGTCGCCACCAGCTTCTAGCGTAACGTGAAATTGCACCATCGGTGGTAGGGGTGTTCATGCCACAAGTACTGCTTAGTGCGAGCTTGGATCCCCAAATTCCAGCCATTTAAAAACGTTCGGGTTACATCTCTAAAAAGTAAGTGCTTTCATGGGAAGCACAAGTTAAAAATATGTACTCAGCTGATGGGAAACATTTGCGACTCCCTGAAGATTTTCCAGCGCACCGCGAAAATAAAACGACGCAATGCCGAGAGATGTTGAGAACCATTTCCTTAGACATGCAGTCCAAACTGGACTCACGGAGGCAGAATGTCAAATTTCATCCGTAAATCAGCGAACTTGGACCAAATTTCTGCGAGGTCACCCAGTATCTAGTTTTTACCCCTTGGCTCAGTGTTTCGCTGCGCCATATCCTTGTCAACGTCCCAGACAGTCCTCGAATATGTTTTGCATATTGTCGCCAGTTTTAAAGACATTGTAGTTTATGTCAATGCGATAGGCCAATAAAGCTTACATACATTGAACTAACGTCTTTGTTCGACGAATAGCCCGTCATGTCCCAAAACTGCGTTGGTTAGCTGCTTAAAATCATGTTTCTAAAGAAGCTTAGAACCAAAAGACATAAACCGTGTTTCGAATGTGTTTAATGAACAATGGTCCAGAAAACACGGACCCAATCACTCAGGGGCGATGTTCTTAAGTTGGTGCCTTCCAGTCTGATCAATCACTGCCAGAAAACTGGCCGAAAGTCATTCCACTGCAAGTTATAAGACCATAGAACCTAGAATGCTTAAAGATCAAACCATACCAGTGAACTCATGTCGGAACGCTTCTACAATATTCAACAAAGCTGTACCTACCTGAACAAATTATAAGGGTTCTGACTTTTTTACTTTGACCTCAAGCTTACCTCAGCTAGCGCAGTGGCCTGCTTGGAACTTCGAAATTTTCCCCGGGTAGGTACACACCGTCATTGGGGCCGTACATACTCAGCTGCTGAGGACGTGGGGCGTCGCATACCTCTTACCCAGGCAGAAAGGGCGGACAACGCGGAGAATCGATCCCCGGACTTGCTTCTATTCTCGCACTTCTGGTTTCTCATACGCGCAACTTTATCACTTTACTGCCGGTACCGTCCCCCGGACACAAAATGGATATCTAAAAAGGTGACGTAAATGTTGCGTCGCTCCGCTCCGCCGTTTTTGTTTTTATTTTTGCCTAAACCCAGAAACATTTAAGGCATGAACTCGTGTAACCCTTGCCGAGCCCGGTTCAGAATCTATTACGTGTCGGGATGTCACTCATGTAACCTAAATAGTTCATTTCTTCGCATTCATTGCTTCCCTCTTTTCAATCTCGTAGCCCGTTTATTCCTGGCCGCGCACAGGCTGCATATGCCTACCCCACGGTGTAACGAACGAAGCGTTACAACGGAGGCTCCGGGGTGTAGCGCCACCAGAGGGGCAAGGGGGCAACAGATATCTCCTCCGTTCGTTCTCCGCAATGTGAGGCACAACTCGTGGGAACCCATCCCTGAAGCCGACAAACTTGATCGCCTTCTTGTGACCCTGCCCGCCAGTTCAGCAACAGCTGAATGCGGTTTCAACGCGGAGCAGGGGCTGAAAACTTGCTTCGCTTAATGGTGACGCAGATGAGTATCAACAGAGCAGCAGTGCGTTACGTGTACTGCCTTTGCCTTGACCGAAGGGACCCAGCTCATGCCACATTCGCGCTTCTGCCAGTGAATACTCGTCACGTCAGAGGACATTTACCTGCGCTTAAGGCCGCATCACAAACGGTGTTGGTGCAGACCTGGAAGGAGTATGTGAATTCCGTGATACTCAAGCATCGTCTCGCGTGAATGCTTGTATCGCTATGGTAATAATCAGCGAAATTTGCTCTGCTATTAGTTTCTCAACAAACCAAAAACGATTGAAAACGGGCGTCTAGGTCACATCGTAACTTTGGGGTAGGTATACACGAAATGTCACCACTGCGAAGCTTCTGCCACTTTATATGATGCGCTTATAACTTATTACGCTACATGACCTGCTGGCCTAGATGATAACGTTCACTGCGCTGAAAAGAGGCTACGAAATTGCGATAAAGATTTCCTATCGGAATGGGGCAACGGAAGTCTTTCCACATTCGGAAGGAACCTTATGCCATTGCAAACTTTTCAAAAAGTTGTGGGTCTCAGTCCTTGCCCCATGTCCATTGCCCCATCTCCGGCCTCCGCGCCGCCATGCCTTACGGCGGTGCGGCGCAAGGCACATTATAAATTTAGATAGCGATGATCATTTGCGAAAACGACTGCTATTAAACACGCGATACCCAGGTTTTAATTCAAGTGTGGTTGTGATGGCTTTAAGCCCTCGCTTCTTCCATTCAAAATTGATGACACTGTCCCTGCCGCAAGCCAACTGGATCGCTTTTATAAAAGCCTATCTGTATCTGCATCATCCCTTCAAGTACTAGGAACTTTGGTGCTTGCGACTTGGGTACACTTTAAGATATTATTCTAAGAACACATCCAATGAGCAATAATAATGTTATGCCACTTTGTTTCAATATCTTACGGTGCATCATCTAAATCAGGAGTTTGATTTCTTACCTTTTGTGCGCGCTAACACCCGCGCAGCTGGAACAGGCATCTGCAACCATTATACGCCCAAAATGTACGACTTACGACAATTCCTGCCTTGAGAAAGCGGCTTCTCAGCATACTCAACCATATGCATCGCCAATTAGATTGCCGATGAAGATATAATTATAATATGTAAATTAAATTTGCCTTTGAACGTATAGCCGCACGCTGAATGTACTTTGGTTGCGTGGCGAAGCGTTGCCAGCATTGCTAATGGCTTAGTCGTGGAAACTGTGTTTTGATCTCACAGGTGGCTTGATCTACGGTAATTATGAAGTGCGAAGGCATCTCCTGCGCGGCCATCGCGCCGAAAGACGTCAATGCATATTAAACATCACATACGATGGTCTTATTTAAATTCAGCAAAGACTTCATGCAGTTTGTCTTCCGATGCGTCTCGTATTTTGTGTTTACACACAAGATGATGTTCGTTATGTGGTCGAATCAAACATGTTGCGGTGTGGGACTGGGTTTAAACGGAATCCGCAGCAGATTATGGGCTCGTTGCGTTCGCATCACACAGGGATCTACCGATCGTTGGGCACTTGAGTTTTGGGTTGTTGAGTGTATGGACGGGAAGGGGGCGTGCGATGATGACTCATGTGGGACTGCTGACGCGCGTGGGGCTGCGTCCATGAAATGTCGACGGGTTTCATTTTTTGCCCGTGTGATAGGGGGGGGGGGGGAGGGGAGTCTTGGATCTGTTTGCGTCTGCAAAGAGATCCAAGACTGGAGAAAGTACAAAGTGCCCTGCCATTATCCTGAGGGCAACATTCTGGATGGTCTTCAGGGTTCTTACTTTAAGGACCAAAAATGATTGAAAAACGCTGGCATAGCGTGAACAGGGCAAGAGTAATAAGAGACCTTTTTCTACGACCCATTAGCAACATTTCGACGCCTAAGCATTCGAATAAAACATTCGGCTAGTCAACATTCAAAACAGAGTATTTCGGCAAATTGGTATTTGAAAAACGAACATTTCAGCGAGTTGGCATTCAGTACATATGCATTTCGAGTCATCAAAAATACTCAATTTCGTATGTTGGCAAACGGCACGTCAGCAAATTCCGTTTCAACTTTCAGCATGTCGTGTCACTGATGCGGTGGCGAAAAGAAGCGTCGACGAAATGGCGATGAATGAAAATTAAGATCCGTTCGGAAAAATACGTTCTGCTGAGTGCATTTCGGTTATTTGTCTGGATATCGGCGACATTTGAGTCAAACAAATCGCGCTCGGGTCGGGATAGGAAGCCCCCAGATCTCCACAGCAGACTCCTCGCTAAGCTCATTCCTCCCAAAACGTTGGTGGTGGCGTGGCCTCTTGATATCAGTTTGATAGATTATCTTCCAATACATGCATCAACGTCTCCAACATTTTCGTTTGCAGCACACGGATTCAAGTCCGTAGATAGCTAGAGAAGGATAGAATGTCTTCATAACTAGAGAAATCCTTATCTGGTAACTATGCTGCACGATGTTTGCAAATCAACTGCAGAACGTGCGGGAAGTGAGTGCGCGCGGTGGTTCTGATTGCGTATTGTGAACTCCACGTGTTTGGGAACCGCTGTTAGCCAGTAGAGGAGTGTATATAGTTGCAGAGAGGATACCACTGTTGAGTTGTTTATTGAGGTTAAGGTATTCTTACCTGATCAGTGGTTTCAAGCTAGCTTTACCTACGTAACGGCATTGCACCAGCAAGAACGATGATGGGGTAGGTGTTGTTTGAGCATTTCCTTAGGCCGCCGACATGTTTTTCCTGTGCTTAATGCTGTTTGAAAGGCAAACGGAGAAGCTATGTCAGCTTGGACATCATGTAGGAATTATGCATATGCTGTTATTACATGAAAGTGCACATTACAGGTACATGGCTACCTACTTACATGTCTGCATCATGTGCTGCTACCTACCATTATTTGTGCCGCTGAGCATTTGCGGAGATGTGTCCTGTGCTGAATCGTGGTATTTTGATTGTTATAGATGTGCTGCACACATAACTGGAAAATTGCATTATGCACCAATTACTTAGAAATTGAAGTAAAAAGTTAACTGTTGTTTGTTTTTTGGAAGAGGGAAGAGCAAGCACTATTGATCCTGTGGTGTGTGTGTGTATGTGTGTGTTAAATGACAAGGAATTTTCAGCTCAGGCCTGAATATCAATATCAATACCACAGGCATCTCACTTCTATAAGTGGAAGCCTGTACATATTATGTCAAGTTAACTTATCACTTTTTTGGGAATGGAAGTAATCCTTACAGCATTTCATTGAAAACTTGATGAAAACTACAACATTCTCTTGTTTTATAGAAAAATACTTCTCTTAAAGGCAAGGAATTGAGCCAGGTTTTCCTGTGTATGACAATATTTGTTTTAATAACAATAGGTTTAAATAAAGATGCACCAAAACATGAATGCAAGTGGTGTCATTGAGGGAAAGAGATGCATCCCACAAGAATCTGAAAATGAAATGGCATAACACTGTTAGCCAATATGCCATGGTGTGCCGGCCGGCAATATGCCGGCTGGGTGTCTGGTTGTTCCAGACAGTGTAAATTGAATGAGCAGGACTACTACAATGTGCGAGTGGTCTAAGTCTCATATTAAGTGGTGGTGAACAACCTGAGGTTGCTGTTAAGAACAGTGCTAGGAACAATTCAAAGCAGCCAGGGTTAACAATAGTCTTCCCTCTAAGTAAATTCAGTAAGAGTTTTAGAAGACCTGTGTGAGTTGACAGCACAAGAAGGGAGTTAACATTTTGTCTTATTTATATTGAATGTGACACGTGTTTAAGTGATAGACATTCTCAGAAATACTACATATGTTGTCAAGTGCATTTCTGCCATCCAAAGGTATAAAGGCTTAGGTGTCATACTAGCTAATGGCTCCTAGGCATTTTTGCTGTGGGATGGCAGATTTGGGAGGAGCATTACACATACAGCTAAGACATTAGTAATAGCCTTATTCCTCATAAAACAGGATAAAGGGTGACATGACTTGATGCTGTGTTAACATGTCTTGTTCTTATCAAGGCACATTGCAAAAATATCAAAAATATAAGAGGGAATTATTTACATGCAGCAGCATTGGTACATCATTAGCTCATTACAGTTTGTAAAACTTCCAGATACAACTCTGTTTTCCATACACTTGATGTAGTAACACATTTGTCTTGCACTAATTGTTTTCAGTTTTCAATCTTATGACCTCAGTGTGATGTGCCAGCCATTCAGCATTATTACCTGGCAGACAGGCCCTCAGAGACTTTATGCAGTAAAAACTGTGGGAACTGGAATGCTATCTCCAAGACGAGGGTGGGCAGTACAGCCAAGGGGAATTTTTGAAGCTGTCCTCCCCTTTCCTCCCCAAAGGTGATATGGTCATAATGATTTTTGGCAATCATTGATGCCCTTGGGGCTTCTCCAATAGGCCTGAGACATTAAGATGGGGTCTGGTCAGAGAAGGTTTCTCTGAATTAAAAAAAGTCCACTGTAGTGAATAACAGGAATCCCTTGATTATTAAGGTCCCCTGTGGCCTGATCTGACCCCTCCTGAGCTAAGTACTGTCTATGCCTCAGAAGAGAGTAAAGGGGTGTGCTGTGAGGTTGTGATGTGGATGGTTTGGCTATGCATCACACATGCTAGATGCTGCATCTATCCACGATGCAGGATCTTCACAGCTGACATATACTGGCTGCTTGTTGTCTAGTACTTGTTCCATGTATACCAGCTCTTATGCTTGTATTGGCTGACTGGGAAGACTGGAGCCTGCTTTCGCTACTGTCTGTTTATACACTGGCATGCACAATTGTTTCCTGGTTGGTTGTTCCGGAACTGTCACGTATTCAACTGCCTTCTGTCTGTTAAGTCTGATCTTCCTGCATCCATCGTTTGCAGCGCCCTATGATTCTATGGGAACTTCCTTTGCGGCTAGCCTTGGTTGTCCTTATGTCTGCCTCTGACCTCTCTTTCCCTCTCTTTTCTTTCAGAATTCTTCCCATGTCTGGATCTAAGGTACGTTACCAGTCTGCTTGCATGGGGGCTCTGTATCTGCTGCTTCTCAGTAGTGCCCAGCTGGATATTTCCATGCCTTCCCATGTGCTTGGACCACACATTGGCACTTGACGCAGACAAGGTAATCAGAAGCGCGCCGGAGGCTGCTTCCAGCACAATTTGCGACATGTACATACGAAAATTCCGAGGCACGGATTTTCTGCTCGTCAATCATGCTGACTTGCGATCGGAAATTACAGCTGTGCGACCTAGCGCATTTACGTTGCAATGATGGGAACACATTCTGAACACGATAATCACGCATAACGCTGGTTAAAAAGGTTCGCAACGACGTGTATCTAGGTGTGACATGTTTTAACCATTCCTGTCTGTGGTGTTTGTATGTCCAGTTGATTGTGTTGGAGGCAACAAACCTTTATTTTATGTTTTTTTACGCGGTCGATTACACTAAGTTTGCTTGAAGAAAACATTACATATGATAGGTTAAGTTCAGATCGTCGTTTATTTATTTACTTCATCTCCAAGGCACAAATGGCAAAGTGAATATGTAGCCATTAGTTCTCAGGATCAGGAACGTTTAATTCGTAGCGCTGGGTTGGACTGTTCCGACATTTCTTGCCTTTCGCTCCTTCGTCGAAATACCGTCGATAATATACTTCAGATATTATTTAGGATCGGACAAACGCGCATCATGAGCATCATCACCTAACGCATCACCTCATGAGCGATGGTCACTTCCTGGCATTCCTTTGGTCTTAAGCTGTCCCCGGCGTTTAAACTGGTAACGGATGCTTATCAAGTTTTTGGACTATGCTTGATTCAGTCTGTGTGGAAAGGCTTCAAAAAACGTTTCAATCTTTTTGCCGTCATCAGTCGACGTGGAAGGCTGCCGCGCTAACGATGGAAGCAGTTTGAGCGCACAATATTACAATAATTGTGTGCGAAATGTACGTACATGGGACGACCAACGTCGAGGAGGGGCCGGTCGCACAGACAGGCGTGCTATTGCGGTGTGGCCACCGCCCGCCTGCTGCCTGTTGGATGTGAGAGCAAACCACACACAGCACGCTCCCATACCGCGTCGGATGCTGACAACAGTTTAGACCAATAAGGCACCTTGTTCGGCGTTAGATGGGTAACTTGACTTGATGACATCGGTTGTGTTGATGTGTGTAATTATTTGTATCGTTGTATTGTGGGAGCGGCTAAACTCTTGTTTTATGTGTTTAAGGATGTAATTATACTGTAATAGATTGTGTGAGGCCTAATCTTGGATGTGTTTTGATAGAAAATTATGTCGAAGATGTCGAGCGATTTTCGTTGTCTGGTGGGGCCTGTGCGTGAAGGGGCCACTCGAGTTTCGCAGGCTGACGTATTGGGAAAGGAAAAGTGATTTACCAATTTCAGAACAAGTGGTTGAAATATTGACGCGCAAGTATGTCAGTTCAATGCTTTTATCGGTTGTATAGTCATTTAGAACGGAGCAGGTGAAAATTTGACTCTTCCGCGAATTTGGCAAACCTTTGATTGGAATGCGGCAGTACCAGGTTGTACGCTCACCTGAAGTGAGAACGTTAAATAAAACTGCGGGGTTTCGTACAGCAGAGGCTAGAGAACAACAAACTGCAAGTTAGGGAACGCACGACCCTTGTTTTGATGACGCATACCAGTCATATCAGGGTGTATTTCAGTAGGTGATATTTTAGGTTTGAATGTAAGCCACGCGGCCCACCAAAAGAAAACATGGCATGAAAGAGCATGTTAGTGATGCATCGCTGTGATGTTCAGGACTGGTGCGGTCGCCCAGATTGTCAGGCAGCGGGTCGGCAGTGGGCGGTCGGAAATATTCACGTGTGGTAATAACCAAGTAATGACATCACAAGAAAATTGTGAGACTGACAGACCAACAAATCGGAAGACTTGATGGAGGCTATGAACACGGGCTCTGAACACGATTTTCACAGCCAGCAGAAGGGATGCATTTCATACTGATTTATGCTTTATGTTTCCAAAGTGTAACCACCAAGGACCGCGAATATTTGTGCCGGATATGAAACAAAATGTATAGGGTCGGGTTTTGTCAATGGTTTCGCGATGAGCGCCATATGACCAACGTAGTCGGTGCGCCCCAAAGCCCAAATCATCATCAATGCTTTCACGCTAACCAGGCCTAACTTACACAGAGAGGACATGCATTACCTAGGCGGACGCGGTGCCTTGCTGGGCGCTAATGCCGTGGGATGAACGACTGTATGGTCGTCTGGTGACCAGCCGTTCACTACCGTGGTGTTCATCCCGACTCAGCGACATATTGGAAACTGGTGGGGAGCTGTCACGTCTGCTTGATGGCGCATTGGACATTCTCGGCGCTTCGTTGTCCAGCGGCTGCGGCATTAAAACCCACTAAATCTCGCGTAACGCCTGGGTTGTGGGATCGGATTCCAGGATGCGCAGTTCGAACTCCGTTCTGAATCGCAACCGTTACGTGAAAAAAACGTCGAAGACAAGCGTTGGGCGACTTCTGGAAGTGCCACCCTTCTGTAAGCGCCCCTATCAGTCTCGTTACGCTCGAGCTCCGCCTGGACTGAAGAAAATGCCGGTCATGACATGGAGCCACAACTGTGCACGGCTCGTGGCCCGTGCCTGGACGAGTTTGCCGTGCCCAAAGCGCTGCAACCTACAGGAAGATGGTGCAGTAAACTCGATTTACTGTGTCATATTCTCCTCAAGTTAGAGTGTTGTCCATCCATTTTGAACAAGACGGTAGGCCGACCTCGTAGCACCGCGACTTGGACGTCAATGTGTTGGGTTACCAGCCCGGCCGGCCCGGCCCGGACCGGCCCGACATTCACGATTTTGACTGGCAGCAACAAAAAATACGACGCTGTAAAAGCTGCGGCATGTGATTTTCAGACTCGTTGCATGGCGACATTGATCAAAAGCAGTTCTCTTGCAGCATTGGGTACGAGAAAAGTTTTACCGTCACTCTTCTATTATGGGAACTGAATTTGTTTTCCATCGCGACAAAGCTACACAACACGGATGGAAACCGACCCGGGTCCTGGCCGCCCCGTGTCGCGGGAACAGGAGACCAACGACGTTAGATGAAGGAGAGAGACACCGGATGTTGTCAGGAGCGGTAATCGGCATGTTCTGCTGGTCTCACGCACGCGAGCGCCATCTATGGATCCGCTGGTTTTTGTATCGTTTTAAAGTACTGATGGCGGATCCCGGCAACTAGAGCAGATGACGCGCGAAGCTGCGTGAAGCGGACTGCATAGAGGACGCGAATGTGCCGTCTGTAGATCACTGAAATCACATTGACGGCTGAACAAGGCGTGACGTTAGTCCTGTTTTGCGCTGGTAATCAGCCGGAATCGCACCACGCCACCGTTTCCGAAATCGGCGCCAAATGGGATGCGCGTCGGCAACCGGGACAATGAAAATCGCACAGTCTGCCAGTCGATCAGCTTACAGCCCACTTGCAAGGCATGTGTTTTTGTAGGCATGCGCGCTTATTTAGCTTTGCAAGCCTCTCTTCCTTATAAAAACACGTCGGGAACAAGGACGGTGCCGTGCATTGACAAGACCAGGCCACGTGTGTTGCCAGAGACATGCGGCTCCATTGGCCCGGGCTCTGATATATTCTTCGTGATCGTGCACTTCTGTTACTACGTCGCTCGTCCCACATCTCACAGAGCGTCTGACCGGTCCCGCACGCGACGCTTCAAACGCACCGGAAGCTATAAGCAAGGTAAGATGTAAATTGGTCAAATCACGCTTTCAACGTATGCAAACTTGTGGTAAAGAGGACCGAATTTTTAAGGTTCTCATTTCGTGAATTGTATTTTTAGGTCTGTAAACTCCTTGGCTGCTAAAACAGCTTAGAACATTCATGCTCACGAGTTGCGTGGCCGTCGTCGTTTCGTGCCTGCATATTTTTATAGCATTTACTGATTTGTTTGGAAATATTGAGCTAGGGCACGTAAATGCAAAAAAGCAAATGTGCAGAATATTTCAATCAGCTTGTTTTTTAATTGAGCGGGAGCTCTCGGAAAATTATGGTGTAAGAGTCTATTATTATTGCTGATTATGGCCTTCTAAACGCGTGTCTGAATCTGGTTTTTCACGTCGTCGTCAGACCTAGGCTGAAGACGGGATAGTGACGGTTAGGGGTTTCGGGCGCATCGACTACTGGTCATGCGGCGCCCAGAGGGGATAGAGATTTTCTCGGAATCTCCTGTTTGAGAAAAATAAGCTGGTCAAAATGCGATTTTTTACATTTACTTGTACTGATATGTGCCGTGTGCTGTGGCAAGATAGCGACCAACGTGCATAACTACACTTGGTTTGACTGTGTGCCGATCCAACGGACTTAGGTCCAGACCATCATCGCTGCTGATGGTAAAATTGAAATGCTGTTTATAAAAATAAAAATACTCAAAATAAGGGTAACAGCTTTGGTGGTTTTGGTAAGGTAAGTAAGGTGGTTTGGTAAGTGTAATGGTGGCTGGCCTTCCCAGGGGTATGCCCCGCTCGCTGCTTCTCTCGCTGGTCGTGGTTGAAACTCAGGTGCTCTACTTCAAGCCGGGGCTCAAGTTTCTCAAGCGCCTTAGTTTCCAGCGATTCCTGTGCATGTATTCGGCGGTCGTTTCCCGCGGACTGGTGGTTGGGCTATTCCGGTCACGAGTAAGGCTCAGTTTCGTTAACGTGTGCTGGTTAGGTAGGTGGCGGAGCATGAGTGTTTCGTTAGAGGGTAGGCAAGGTTATAGCGCTATGGTGACGTGGTCGTTAAAGTGTGGGTTTTTCAGTTCCGGTTTTCCGCACGTAGGACGACGCATTCCTTTCCTGCGCGGTTGTGTCTTAGTGATCAATGTTGGCACAAAGCCATTGTGTCGTGGAGGACGTCAAGAGCAATAAATCAGAGTCTGTTTTCATTTTGAGGCAAATATTTACGTGCGGCTGTACCGGCACAGGGTTGACTGTGTTCCTTTTGCGTAAGCACTGGCGTGTTGACGGCACTCTGCCCCGCGGTTATAATTAGTGCGCGTGCGGTCGACGACATCCGCCTCACTCTCGCCACTTGTGGTGGAGACGCACCTCTGTCCGTGAACATAGAGCGTTTGGATTCGATGAATCATGGGAGAAGAAGAGGCAATGAGTTTTCAAGGTAAATTACTGTAAGTGTTTGTGTTTAAGGCTACTTACACTAATTGTTGGCCTGAAAGGTGATGTATTTTCTATTGACGTTTAGTTTCCTGGGCCTTTCACATGGATACACAAAATGTTTTGCTCCAATATAGTAACCTAAGCCTTTGAATGCTCTGCGTGACATTGAGTCGAGCATTGAGCCATCGCTATAACAGTAAGGAAGTCGAGCGGATAAAGTAGCTGACTCACCCATATTTCTGAGAATACCGATGCTTGAACCATGCGGCCTCAGAAATGGGGAGCTGCTTCATTTTTTACAGCTACTTTGCCACATTTCAAAGCTTTCAGCCCCAGTGGTTAAGACACAAATGCCGTTTCCCTTTTTCAGAATGTGTGGTAAAACAAAGCCGTCGTCTACATGCCCTCAGGAAGCCTAGGCATTCCATTAATTTCATATTTTTATAATTGGGTCTGTGACAATGCGTGGAAGGAATTGCCTCCAAACCATTATTTTGTTGGAGCCCCAACAATTTTTAGGAAGCATTGATACCATAACAGAAGCTTTCTTAAGCTCATTTAACTTATAATTAGTGCACGATAACCACGAAAGATCCATATTTCTATCACTACATCGATGACAGAGTATGTTTTTTTGTGCAATAAGTCCATTCCTTTTCAAGTTGCCAACATATGGCGCCATGGACGTTGTCATACAAAATGTTTGCGGTATACTTAAAATGCATCGTTGACTCACTCATAAGCACGTACCCATATTGGCCGCTTGAAGCCAAATATATCCAGCTTGTTTCTGTCGTATTGTTTTTGCCAGATGTGTTGGCGACACACATCAGTGAGTGAAAACAGATTGATCAAAGGAATGGAGGAAAATGACTTTAACCCTTGACGCAGCAACGCGGCTCTAAAAAAGAACATTCTCGCCATTACATCTTCATGTTTGGGGTTTTTTCTCCAGATATAATATTCGCTCCGGAATTTAGCCGCATAACGCCGCGAGAACGCGGGCCACCACGCAGCGTCGCTAAACGCTGTCTTGTCCGCGCGCTGTGCCGGTGTGTTCACCCGCCCCGCCGGCACGTGCCGCGGGGCCCGCCGCCTGCGTCGGACGGGGGGCTGCCCCCCCCCCCCTCCCCTCCCCCTCCGCGTGCTGTCTTTGTCTCCGGCCGTAAACTCCGCCTCGGCGAACATCAATAGTGCGCCGCCCCGGGCTCGCGCGGAGCGGGAGGGGAGCGAGGGCCGGGCAGGTTAGATGTGGGCGGCCGGGATCGGACAGGAGTGGAGAGAAACTACGAAAAGCGGAGAGGAACAGGTGCGCGGGAGGAGAAACATGGGAGTCGGGAATGGTTGGAGTGGAAAAGAAACATTCATAGTCGAAGTGCTGGACAAGACTGAGAGGAGGCGACAGGGACGCGCGAGAATGGGGAGGCGTTGCAAACTGCGCGCGAGCGAGAGGCGACTGAAGCTGCTAGTCAGGGAGCGGGAGGTGTTAAGAAGCTGGCAGTGGCTCACTAGAAGCGCCAGAGCCGGTCGTGAATGCAAATGTGGATCACGGTCCGTATCTACATTTATGGCTGATGCCAGGAGTGTTACGTAGAGCAGTTCATTGCCGCCTCTTGGCCTCACAAAATTGCAATCGGTGTGTGACGACCATGTATGCGTGGTTTCACTCGTGTGTTTTTTTTTACCATGGTAGAGATAATCGCGCACTAAGGTCATTGGTCATGTGGCGCCCATGTGCGTATGATACCATGCCATAACAATACCGATGCGTATGCTGATACAAAATACGATGATACTGTGTTGCTTCGTGAATGTTGCTTGATTTGTCAAAAAGGCTGTGTGTAAAGAGCCAGAAAACCACTGCTGATCACCTGCGTCATACGTGAACAGCAAACTGACAGCGCGTAGTCCTTGAAGACGACGCAGTCGGCGTTCTATCGCGGTTGTGTAAAATGTGCCGCAGCTGCAGGGGTGGCGTGTAATGCCCAACACTCGTCGACATCTTTTTTGATCGCACGCCTGCATACTGTGTCTTCAGGCATATTGTAAGGCATTGTACACACGGGTGTCGGCCTCACACCTGCGCGGCGTCCGCAGACCGACGGCCTGGGCTGTACCCGCAGGAGGGAGGACTGCGCTGTGCTGACGGGAAAAGGGGCTGGGCTGTGTTCGCAGGAGGAGGAGCTCGGCTGTGCTCGTAGGGGAGGGGCTGCTTCGGTCCGAAGCGCTCGTCGCGTGCTGAAGTCATTATCAGAAGCATTTAGGCGCTCTGACAGCCTGAATGAAGCGTCGTGTAGAGCGATTCATCACTGTTACAGCGAACTAACGTGCGGACACAATCACACAATTAGAATGATAGTCGAGGCAGACACAGTGCATGCCACGCTGTCGCCGCCTGTAGCGAGGCGGCAGCCCCGGCTTGGCTGCGCCCCGGTGCTTATAGCTCGCGCTAGGCGAATCTTGCGGCCGCGCGGCAGACTCTACCTCCCGAGGCGGCGGAGCCCGAGCAGGTGGGAGGACTGGGGCCGACTCGTTCATGCCGGTCCCGCACCGCGCTCGAGTGGCCTAGAGCTGACAGCAGCAGCGCCGGCGACGGTTCACTGATGCTGCGCGATCTCCCGGCGCCCCTTGATGTGTTTCGTTTGATTTCCGAAATGTTTGGGATGTACGCCTAATTTGTTTCTCCTCGCGATTGCTATTTTCTTTGGCGGGAATTAGCCGTGATAATGAGCATTCGCCGCCCAGTAGGATAACATCAGTGCGTCCTGGGCTAACCCCTCGGCTTTGGCTCTGTTTGCCTGCTGTTGCCGTTTCGGCGTTGCCTTGTCTGGACAGTGAGTCAGCCGCGCGATCCGAACACGCCGCCAACACAGCGCCGTCAGCTGTCAAATCTCCGCTCGTCGCCCGCCCGGCTGTCGCGTGGACCGCGGCGGCGTCGGCGGCGTCGGCGGCGTCGCGCTCCGCTCGACCGTGGCCGGATGTGAGCCGCCGTTGATGACCTGCTTGTCGACGACGGCAGCGGCGGCTCAGCCGGCCGTAATCGCCTCGGCGCGGATCGGCTCCATTTGCGTGAGCGGGCCGCGCCGGGGCCGGGCGGGGGCCGGAGAGCGGGCGGCGGCGGGCCCGGCCGGCCGACGCACCGCCATCGACCGCTGCCCGGCTATTGACGACCGGTCACGGTGCGACGCTGGGGCACACGCCGGAGAGCGGGCGCACCCGGCTGGGGCTCCGGGCCATGACACCGGAGCGCCCGCCGCGGCCGGCCGGCCGGCGTCGGCATGGCTGGACTCGGCTCGCTGGGTGGTCGCGGCTCGCTCGGCCGACGTGTGGCACGGCCGCAGTCCGACTCGTTAGCGTCGGCTGGGTGGGGATATTCGGTCACGGTACGACGCTCATTATTCTGATCCCTGTGCGCTGCGCTGGTATGTTTGGAATCAGGTGACACAGCTAGCGCTCGTAAGGACCAGCACGCGGGCCAGTAAGGGCCAGCCAGCACTAAGGGTATTAAGGATTATAATAAATCGTATTATACGGATGCAACGTGGAATTTCGGTCCAGTGACGATCGAGCAGCGCTCGAATCGATTCAGATGTCCTCACTCTGACCGACATTGTCACGACCCAGCACCTGCGTGGTGAGGCTTTGATGATCTCGATATTGGTTTTATTTATCTACGTGTCTTCCCTCACAGTGTTTGTATTACCCTCGATCGGAGGCTCCATCCATCCTAAAGGGAATGAAGACGTCTTAGAAGCAGCTCAAGGCCTGCGCGATGGCTAAAAACAGTGTTTTTTCCCCCCCCCCCCCCTCCTCCCTAACAGGAATGTTATGGAGTTTCGCCCCGTGATCACCACAGATATATCAGTCCGGTTTGTGCGGCCAGTTTGCGTTGGTGCTGCGGGCTGCGAAACCTCGCGAATTCGGCTGGAGCGACGTGGGCCCTCATGGCTGGCCGCGTGCGCCGGCCCACCTGAGCCCAGCTGTCTCGCCGCCGCCGCCGCCGCTCAACAGGTTGCCGCCGCATCGGGCGCGCGCCCGGCCACCCGGCCCGCAGCCGCCGGCGGCGGCCCGCGCACGCCGGGTCGGCGGCGGCGGAGGCGGCGGCGGCGCGGGCGCGGTCGATCCAGCGCGGCCACCGGCTCTTTGTGTGGCGACGGGCGGCCGTATCGACCGGGCGGCATCCCGCCGGCACCTGGAGCACGGACGCCTGTTGCGCGCCTCACGCACCTGGCGGTGGGCCGGCCGGCGGCCGGCCGCTCCCAGACGCCATTGCCGGCCGCTGCAGGCTGCAGCCGGCGCGTGACGGAATGCATCTGCACGAGGCGGCGGCGGCGGCGGCGGCGGCGTGGTGGTGTACTCCGTCGCCGACCGCCGGGGCGCCCGCACGCGTCGAGGCGTGTTTTGCGTGGGTGCGTCGGCGGGCGGAGCGGCGCGGCTGGGACGGGGGCGGCGCCCGGTGCCGCCGGATCGCTTTACAGACCGGCGGGCGGGTACCTGTCGGGCGGAGCGACGGACGTGCGCCCCTGCGCCGGCACGTACGCCGCTGACCCCGCCTGACCCGCCCCGGCCAGGGCGCCCGCAGCGGCCAGCGACCCGGCGAACGGGGTCAGAGGGGGCGGCGTCCTGGCGGCGGCGCTGCGGGCTGCGGGCGCCCATCCCCCCCCCCCCCCGCCCGCACCACGGAGGGCTGTGGGCGACATTGTTACCGCTCGGAGCCCAGCGCCCCCAGGGTCGTAGCCCGCTCGGGCTCGGCGCGTAGCCCAGCGCAGGTTCATGTCTCGCTCGTGAGCTTTTCGTCATTACAAGCCAATGTTGGGTGTTCAAGGAGGCGGTGTGTCTTGTGTTGGAACGTTGGAACGCATTTTGGCCCTGTGAGTGGACGGTTGCGAAGTGATTGTTCTCTGCTTACTAACACGAGGGTAATTCTGTCCCTGCGTAGACTGTGACCGGAAGGCGGCGTGGCTGGAATCAAATTAGTTAGCTTTGTCCGATAGATGGCATTGGACCGGCTGATGGTGTGTGGTATACTGTGACTTCCATGCTGCCATAAGCAGATGGTGCAAGGCAGTCCGGTAGATGGCAGTGGACTGGTGATGGTGCGGGGTTTACTGGGACTTCCATGCTGCCGTAAGCAGATGGCGCGAAGCGATTTTGGATTCGTTGGGTTTCGAACATCTGTTACTGTTGCTTGTCGTGAGGTGTAAATGTTAAGGATGGTTCCTTCATCCTGCTCGGCATGCGTTCAGAAGTGTTTGCTCGTTTATCAGTTCTGATGGCGCCTAGTGTATATGTAGGGCTGCCAGCTTCGGCACAAACATTCATTGTGACGCCCCTGTTCTGTTTGAACAGTGAATACACCGCTAGATCTATTTCGGAGACTCCTGTATCCAGCGTCGGTCGTCGTTTCTGTTCAGTTTGTTCTCTCGATAGCTCGACTGCCGGGTTTAAGTCTAAACAGCAGTGTCGTGCGCGTTGGCCGCCAGGGGGCCATAGCTGCTCCCCTGAAGGAGGCGAGCATCGAGCCCCAGCCCGGCTGGCTTGATGGTGAACACCTTATGACGGCATAACGTGCCCGTGGGGCGCCATACACCGTCCAAATTAGATACACCGAGTGTGGGGGCTACCGGTCTAGCTAATCAAACGGGCCCGGGAGCCCCCAGAGCAAGCATCACAAGTCTGGAACGGGCTTCTCAATTTACAAAGGGCTTGGCCCCAGGAGCATGGTTAGGAGTCTTCTCGGGCTCGGGGAGGGTTCCTTGATTTGCAAGCCATGCCATCAGCCCGCATAAAGTTGTGCCGCAGATGCTCGTGTTTGAGAAGGTCCCACGTCTAGCGTGAGGACCGGAAGATCCTTGAAGCAGGTAAGAAAACAGCTGCTCTCAGAAACCTGTCCCAGGGCTCGTGCCGTGTATGTCAAATAACAACAAGGCACGGCCATGCTATGGGGATTCCTTCAGTGATGAGTCCCTGGAAACTTAAGTGAATGTCTTAAGTGGAGCTGTTTTGGGATGTATCAGAGTTTCGTATTGCACCAAAAGCGAGGTTGTCACCATCTGCTTCAGTGGTTGCGTAACTGTTGGAGCTCTTTAGAGTTTCGCTCCTTCGAATACCAGACTCGACTGTTTGTCCCTGCCCACCCGCAGGGGCTTTGAGTGAGACCCTGCTTACACCGCTGGCTCAAACAGCAAAACATCGTTTCCTTTGGTGCCATTGCTCAACTCAATGGTACATTGCAGTTGATTCGGCCTCTCGCTACCAGTATCGAATATGGTTGATTTATGAGTGGGTACCGAACGTCGATAGTCGTGAGCAATGATGATGTTTTTTGCAGAGCGCGACGACGTTTGTGTTATTGTTATGGGCGCAAAATGACCAGTGCGGTCGACGCGCCCGAAAACACCAATTAACAACAAGACGGCGCTTATGTTGTGCTGCCGACCGATTCGGTGCGCCTTAGCAGCATGTCCAGGCACGGAGCGGAGTGGACCGCCCCGGGCGATAACCTCCACGCCTCCCTCCATCCAGCGGTGTGGGATGGAGTGCCGGGTGTGTAACGGTCAGGTCGCACGCCTGGCCAATCGGTGTCGTGAAGCCCCGAGCCGGCCGCCCCGTGCGGCGCCGGTGTCCGACCGGCCGCCTCGCCGGCGGCGGGCGCCCTCTGACGGACGACCGGCCGGCGATCTGCGTCAATCCGTCCCGTGACGGATTGACGGCGCCCGGGCGGCGTCGGCGCTGTGCGGTTTGACTGATGCAGCAGGGGCGCGCGCTGAAGCGACGCGCGCTGTGTCGATGGAAGCACGTCGCTCCGTCGTCTGTCGACTTTGATTGTTCTGGGCGCCTGACTAAGCTCATGTGTCAATTCTGATTGGGTGGGTTATCCGCAGCAAATCCGGCGTTGCATGCCGAAGATGCCGATGACCATTTTTCTTTCGATATGACCTGAACTTGCGCATTTTGTGTTCGATGTAATTTAGAAATGTTATGAGCTCCTGGTTTCATGGATGGTTACGCACTGTAACAATCTCCGCACTTGCTTGGCATAGTTTACTCCCGCAATGCCCGATGGCTGCGACGCTGGTTACACCGATTGCCACGCGGTAAAATAGCCATCAAAACACGGCCCCATCGGCGAGTGCCATTAACCGATTGTTCGGCCGTTAGCCCAACGACCCCAGGCGGGTACTCGTAGCGCAAACGAGCCATTGTGTGTGCCGGGGCCGTGCGTCGAACGCTGCGGCACCACCAGCGTCGCGTCGCATTGTCCGGCTCGACGGTCCGCCCCGGGCGGCGAGCCGGCCCGGCCGCTGCCGCCGGCCGTGCTGTGCTCGGCGCCGGTGCGCACGCGACCATTTCCGCCCCGCGAGCGCAATCTCCCAGAAGTCCCGTGACCCTGCGGTCACGTGACGGTACGAGCGCCGCAGCCGCGTGCTGTGCCGTGCCGTGCTCCGCCATGCCGTGCCGCGGCGGCGGCGCGGCCCGCTGCGCCCTCGGCGCCGGGCGACGTGCGCCTCCGGCCAAGTCACGCCGGAGAGCGCCGCGCCGGCCGGCCGCGAGGTCGGACGGGGCGCCGCGCCGTGCGTCGGGTTATCGTCGACCTTCCTGTGCAGCACTGCTCGAACCGCTGGTCTGGATTGTGGAGCGGGACACCCAGCGACCGGGGACGCCAAACGGACCATGCCGAGCGGCGGCCGGGGTGTGGGGTCTGATGCCCGCTGGCGGAGCTGGCAGCGGAGCCGCGCTTCTGGCTCAGCCACCGCTGGCGCTCCTGTTCAGCCGCAGTGGCGGAACGATGAGCTGCAGTGACGATTTACCGGCGAGGTGTGAAGGTGCGAACGCCTCATGTGCAGACTGCTGCTGGAATCGCACCAGTGTCGCACAGTATCTGCGCGTAGTTTTGTTCGGTTAACTGATTCATCACGTAGGTTTTGTTCGATTGTGCGAGGCTTTTGTGCTTCATGCACGGACCGTCGGGGCTCCCGTCTTTCTTTTTCTGGCTTATTATGTTTACCGTTGTGTTGTCGAATGTAACTCGCATGCAAATTACAAATCCGATGGGGTTGGTAATTGATATTTAGGCACTGGCGACAGTGGCGATAATTGTTGGTGGTGATGGTTCAATTGTTCTTTGAGTGGCTCCAATGATAACGTACACGGCCGCCACCATGAAGGCAACTTTACTAACGAGGTATATTTTCACTGCAACAGCTAGTACGATGGCAATTACGTCCGGAAATGTTTGTGGACAGATCCGGGCGCCGGTTACAAAATAACGACAGTAACAGCGATCATCATTAATAATATATTGATTCGTGTGGGCTCCCCGGTCCCCTGCCGTAGCCTTGCCGTAGCGGCCGGTTGGCGGTGACGCGGCCGGCAGCTGGGTGCCGAGCCGCGGGTGCTGACAATGTCACCGCTCGTGACGCTGTCTGGACGGCAGTGGCGCGAAGCGCGCCACGCTCTGGCAGCCCACCTCCATTGTGCCCTCGTTCGCGAACGACCTGTATCCTTGGGCAAGGTCCAAGTCAAACGGCCGCCGGCGCTAAACGGCATTGCTCTAACTGTGGATACGTGGCGACGCGTTTTTGCCGGGGCGCGGGAGCCAGCGCCGAAACTCGAGCCGCCGCCGCGCTGTGGGCGTTGGCAGGCACGTGCGTGGCATCGGGAATAGGTTGCGCCCAGTGGAATAGGTCCCTGCGCTGCCGGGGTCCCTGCAACATGCGACGAGCGTTCAGTCGAAAGGGAACTGGGCGTGATTTAGCCTTTTCTGTTGGAACCATTTGCCGATGACACTGGTCTGCCGGTAACCGTGCTTGAATCCAGGCCATTGGTACTGGACGGCATGCTGGTAAGCGTAAATCCCGACCTACCTAGAGTTTGGGGAGCTTATTTTGCTACATGAACTTTTCGTGGCATTGCAATGTGTTGTGCAATTTGTTGTGCTAAGCGACGTAAGCTTTTCGACTCAATGTTGACGCAGTGTGGACGCGGCTGTTCTGCGTCAACTGACAATGGTCCTGATGGTCTGAACCGGGTCCAGAAAGGCCCTCACTCACTGTCGGACCTCATTGCTGTAACGTTGCTAGTGAACACATATCCATAAAATACAAAGCAGGCAGTGATCAATGATCATTAGACGTCATTGGAAAAGTGGCACTATGGAACTGCGTGCGCTGTCATTGCTTATCAATAGATGCTAGGGACCAAGCCACGGGCCACGCCTGCAGCTTCGGAGATGTTAGCCGAGATCCGCTGGTGTGAGCCACCAGCACCTTAACACCCGCCCTCTTCCCCGAACATCAAAGCAGCACGCTCAGCCGCTTCCTCGCGCGACACGTCTCGACGCTGAGGTCGGGCGGCCTGGAGACGACCGCGGCGACAGGGAGCTGGCAGCGGGCAGCGCTAGATGGCTCTGTCGGCGGCGCCAGCTTCCGCCTGCCCCCTTATCTCGACCGGTCTGCTCGCTTCCCGTGCTCGGACGCTGCGGTGGTGTGAGTGGTGTGTCCCGCTCGGTCGGACGCTACGGCGCATGCCCTTGCAGCACACCTCCCCGAGCACTTCGGCTTGGGCCTGGAATCGCCGCGCTGATCTGAATCTACTCGCTCAAAGACGAGGTCTTGCTTTAAATTGTCTGCGATTGGTTGATACACCCCTGGCCACTGTTGAATTAACCTGGAAGTGCATGAAATTAACTATGCTTTTGGCAACGCAAGAAGTCACTGGGCATGGAACAAGTGGCGGATATAGCATAGGACAGCGTTGTACAACGGTAACTGTCTGCGCAGATCAGCAGCAGCAAGTTACGGCAGTGATGCCGAACTACGCGACTGTCTCTTGGAACGCCTTCATTCGAACGCATGTCATGATACGTCAAACGAGTTTTGCAGCTCCGATACAGCGTAACCGCTAATGCTCAGCACCTACCTATAAACGAGAGGGATGGTGCCCTCGGTGTCGACTGCCCGGCGCCGGCCTCGGGGTGACCGCGCGGATCGCTGTGGTCGCGGGGCCGGCACCCGGGGGCCGCTCCGCTGGCCTGAAATACATCGCCGGCTGGAGTGACATGCCAATGCCTTGGCCGGTCGGCTGGGCGGCGAACCACCGGAGAGTCTGGTGCCTCTCGGCACGTGGATGGGTGGAGGGGGGGAGGGGGAGGGCGGGTAAAAGACCGAACGTCGCTGGCCAGCGATCTTTGTCGGTGCCTACCGGATGTGGGTCGGTGATTGCACGGCGGGTCACGCTGGCGTCCTGCTCACTATGGAAACGCCTGTTCTGTGCCCCATGCGGTCCAACTGATGACTGGACGGGTGGCATGCCTCTCACATGACCCGCTAGACTGGCATACCGCTCACGTGACCCGCTAGACTGGCATACCGCTCACATGACCCATTGTACTGACATTCCTGTCACATGACGCATCATACTGACATGCCACTCACATGGGCCACCGAACTGACATGCCTGTCCCATGGCCTACCATGCTGACGTGCCTGTCCCATGGCCCATGATACTGGCATGCCTCTCACATGGTCCACCAAACTGACATGCCTGTTACATGGCCCACCATACTGACATGCCTCTCACATTACCCGCTACACTGCCATGCCTGTTACATGACCCATCATGCAGACTTGTGTCTCACATGACCCATCATACTGACATGCCTGTCACATGACCCATCATACTGACATGCCTCTCACATGGCCCATCATACCGACATGCCTGTTACATGACCTATCATACTGACATGTATGTCACAACATGGCCCACCAGGCTGGTATGCCTGTCACATGGCCCACCGTACTAACATGCCTGTCACGTGTCCCACCGGACTGAACGAGATTGATATCCTCTTCGAGCCGTGAGATTGACACCCTGATCGATCCGCGAGACTGGCATCCTCTCCAACCCGTGAGATTGGCATCCTCTCCGGCCCGTGAGATTGACATCCTCTCCAACCCGTGAGATTGACATCCTCTCCGGCCCGTGAGATTGGCACCATCTCCGGTCCCTGAGAATGACATCCTTTCCGACTCGTGAGATTGACATCCTCTACGTCCCGCGAGATCGGCATCCTCTCCTGTCCGTGAGATTGGCATCCTCTCCGGTGCGTGAGATTGGCATCCTTCCCGGTCTGTGAGATCGGCATCCTCTTTTGTCCGTGAGGCTGGCATCCTCTCTTGTCCGTGAGATTGACATCCTCTCCTGTCCGTGAGATTGACATCCTCTACGGCCCGTGAGATTGACATCCCCTCCGGCCCGTGAGACTGACATTCTCTGCGGCGCGTGAGATTGACATCCTCTCCGGCCCGTGAGATTGGCATCCTCTCCAGCCCGTGAGATTGACATCCTCTCCAGCCCGTGAGATTGACATCCTCTCCGGCCCGTGAGATTGACATCCTCTCCGGTCCGTGAGACTGACATCCCTCCGGCCTGGGAGACCGACATCCTCCGCGGCGCGTGATTGGCATCCTCTCCGGCCCGTGAGATTGACGTTGGCGTGCCGTCGGCGCGACCGGCTGAGCTGCGACCGGTGGCTGGCGCCGTATCGATTTGTTGACCGGCCGGCCGTGGGGGCGCGTCGCCGGCCATCCAGCTCAGCGCCGCGCTCCGGACTCGTCCGGCCACGGCCGGCGCTCCGAGGGCCGCCGGGTCGGGGCCAGCGCGCCGGCCCGCTCGATCGCCGCTGGTTGCGGAGGATCCTCTGAGGCGCTCTCTGACGTCCTGGAGGCGCTCTCTGACGCCGATGCCCGCGGACGGTCCTGTGGCCGTCGTCCCGTGCTTGCGTGAGAGGTCACCTGGCGCTTCCGGTCGGCCGGCGGCGGGCTAATGTGTTGACTGGCTCCGCGCTGTTGATGCGGTGCCGGCGGCACGCTTTTAGCCGGCGTTGATCTGTGTGCCAGCGCGTGGCCGCTGTCGGCACCGCGGAAGGGGAGCGGGTGGGGAGGGGAGCGCCCGGCCGGCTGCGCCTGCTGGCCGGCCGTCGCCGCCAGGTGCGCCGTCGCCTGGTGCCAAACTGCGCTGAGAGGTGCTGAGGCGACCTGTCTGGCCGGCCCGCTCCAGAGAAGAACAGGCTGCCGGCGGGACGGTCACGGGGCGCGGGCGCACCGCCAAGCCGCCGGCCGGCTCGCGCCGCGCTGAGGCCGCGGGTCGCGTGCGGTCTGCCCCGGCATGCGGGGCGCGGGACGGCCGGGCCGGGCCGAGGAGGGCGCGCGGCGGACCATGGCGCCGGCCGGACGACAGCTGTCCGATGAGTGGGCTTTTTGGCCGGGGGAACTGTATGGGGGCCCAGACCGCACATCTGGGAAGCGCCCCATCGTGCACTCAAAATTTAACTTTTCGTCGGGTTTCGACCATTTTGCGTCAAGGTGTTTGTCTGATGCTCGAAGACGCGAAAAGCTGGCGGTCGAAATGTTTTATTGGTGTATATCCACCGAGAATATTGTCCGCACGTCTCAGATCTCGCGGGTCCTTCGCCGCAGTGTAGCGACACGCTGTGGAGACAGCCCGAAACATCGGCTCACGAGCGAGCAGCGATCCTGGTTACCCGGTGTTTCGCCGCGCCATTCTGAGCGGCCCCGATTCTTGAGCGCCGCTCGTGGCCGCGCTGGCCCCCATCTGCACGCGGCGCGCGCCGGACTGGCACAGTGCACCAGTCCGGTGGGCGCGGCGCGCTGACTCGCGACACGCCGTGAGGGACCGGCGCGCGGAGCGGCACCCGTGGCATGTCCGCATGTCCGAGCGCTCGCTGAAAGGCGGCCGCCGTGGCAGCTGTCTGTGTTCCCGCTGATTTCTCGCGCTCCGTAAACCTCAGTGGTGCGTACCGAGGCTCTGAAATAAAGCGGGTTGTAATCAAGCGCCGGTACAGCCATTCAAGTGCAGCGACCGGTTGAGGCCGCGCGGTTAACAGCGGGCTCCGCCTCTCTCGGCGCGGAATGTCGACTGACGCAACTCGCATCATTCTGTGCAGCCGTGGACGGCCGACTCTCGGACGCCGGCGTTCAGCGGTGGGCGGTTTTGTGCGCGGCCGCCTGTCGAAGGGAGCTCCGCCTGAGGTCTGTATTGTGCACACGGCGTGCCAGACGTCACGGCGCGGCGTTTTTGTGCGGCGCGCCGCTGTGTCGCCGACGTGCCTGCACTGGAGATACACTGGTTCCGTTTAGCCCCGCCGTTCGGGACGTGCTTTCATTGTCGATCGGTGCACCGGGCCTCGGCGGCGTCAAAGGCCCGTGCGGCGCGGCCCAGAGCTGGGCCGCCAGACGGCGATTCGCATTCCGGCACGGTCGGCCGGTGGCAGAAGACGGAATCCATGGGCGCCGCCGGGGAGCGGAGATTAATCCGAGCGCCGTCGGTGGATCCGCTCCGGCGGAGGGCGCCGCGCTCGGCGCCGCCGTCATTGTTGCCCGGTCGGCCGGCGGCGGCGCGTGCGGCGACTTGATGAGCCGGGCGTCCGGCGGCGCGCCTCGCCGGGCGCCGGCGGTCTCCCGCCGCCCGGCGAGGCCCTCCGCTGCCCCGTCGCGTCCGCCGCCGCCCCGCCGCGCCCGCGTCCGCGTCCGCGGCGCAGCTGTTGTTCCGATCGCGCCTCTGCCTATGGCTCCGCCGTGGTGCGGCGCGCGGCTCTGGCCTACGGCGGCGCGCGAAGGTCAGGGCCGCGCCCCCTGCGTCCAGCCATAAATCGGCGGCGAGCCAGTGCCGCCCGGCGCGTCAGCCTTGGCCGGCGGCGGCGACACCCACACCTGGCCGCGCGACGCCGGGCCCTCCCCCGTGCGCCGTCAGCCCCGCACCCCGAACGCCGCTCGCGCCGTCCGCTGCGGTCCGCGCCGCCGTTCGCTCGCGACTCGGATCGGCTGTCGGTCAGGTGTCGCGGCGCCAATACGTGTCGGGAGGGGCGTGCGTGCGACGGCGGCGGTGCGGGCGGCTTACCTGCCTGTCGGCGGCGGACGGCGTGCCACTCCACCCCTGCGCCCCGCCGCCCGCCGGCTGCAGCCTCCGCGTGCAGGGGCGCCCGACCCGCCGGCCCCGGCGGCCGGCGCGGGCGGCCGGCCTGCGTGACGGCGCATCCCGCCGCTTCTCGTGTCGTCCACCGCCCGCCCGGCGGTCGCCTCTTCCCGCCGCCCCCGTGCGGTCGGCCGGCGCGCGCGGCCACCGCCCAGGCGGGGTCGGACACCCCTGGCGGCCGCGTCGCCGCGACCTCGCCGGCTGGCCGGGGCGTACCGCTGAGTGGCGGCATTACCGCGGCGGCGCCCGCGGCGGCAGCGTCGAGCGTGCGTGTAGCGTGCCGCCGCCACCTGTGCGACCGCAGCGGACCCGCGCGCGGCGGCCGGATCGTCCGACAGTAAGTCAGCCGGGCCGGCGCCCGGCCGCGGCCGGCGCAGGTCAGCGGGTCAGCCGTTACGAATGGCGCACTAGCGCCTCCCCCCCCCCCCCCCTCCTCGGCTCCCACGCATGCGCCGCCTGAGGACGTCCGGCTTGCTGACGCACGGGCCGGCCGCGAGGCCAGCTCGCGTGGTCAGCGGCTCTTCAGCCGCTGGTTTATGAGTGTTTTTACTCTGCCGGCTGGTCACAAAGACCGCAGCGCCGTGCTAATAGCGACTGATGTTCGCCTCGGCGTCGGCGGCGCGGCCGGCGGTTCTGGCTCGCACGTGATGGGACTGGACTGGGAGGCGGCGGCGCTGCCGGACGTTGCAGGGGCGGACGGCGGGCGGGTCCAGCTGCGGGTGACGGCGTTGTCGGGGGCGCAAAAGGGTGGTGCTCGCCAGCTGCAGCCTGCGAGGCGGGCGCACCGACCGGCAGTGCCGGGCTGGCCTTATGGGAGGAGAGGTAGTGGCGGGAAGGGGGAGGGGGTGACTGGCCGTAAGGGGAGGCAACGGAAGGGAGGGGGGGGGGGGGGTGGCTGTGACCGTAAGGGGAGGGGGAGGGGGAGGCAAGGGGTGGCTGCGGCTGTAGGGGGAGGGGATGCAGCGGCAGGAAAGGGGGGTTGGCTGTGACCGTAAGGGGAGGGGGGGGGGGCAACAGCAGGGAAGGGGGAGGGTTGGCTGCGGCGGTAAGGGGAGGAGGAGGCAGCGGCAGGAAAAGGGGTTACCTGTGGCCGTAAGGAGAAGGTAGGCGGCGGCAAGGAGGGGGGGGGGGATGGGGGGGGGGGCTGTGGCGGTAGGGGGAGGGGGTGACTGGGGCGGGGAGGTGTCGGCCGCGACGCACCGTCGGCCCGCCGGCTGGGCCTTCTCTCGCGACGCTCTGTTTGTGGACTTGCCACCGGCCCGGGCTCCCAGAATCGATGTTTGTTTTTGCTGCTCGTCGCTGCCGACACAAGTCAGGGCGGCGGCGCCGTCTTTTTCGTGCCGGCCGCCCTGGGACTGGCGCCGCGCCGGGCCGTGCTCTGGCCGCGCGCCGGCGGTACGGCCGAGCCACCGTCCGCCGCGCCGCACCGTCCGCTCGTCCCGGCTTCCTCGCGGGCTGGCCACCCGGCTGGCTGGCCGGGCCAGGTGTGTGACTGTGCACGCTGTGCTGACCGGCGCGGCCCTCCGGAGCCGAATCGGATCGCAGGCCAGGCTAAACGGGCGGGCGCGACCGCGAGGCCGCAGCCAGGCTTAGCCGCAGCTGGGCGGCCGAGCTCCGGCACGCGGGGGAGGGCGGCCTCGGCCAGCAACCCGCCGAGCTGACTGGCGATTCCTGCGGTGCCGATCTCACCGGTCAGCAGAGGACCTCCTCCGGCGGCCGCGGGTGCCGCCGGCCAGCAGAGAGGACCTCCTCTGGCGGCCGCGGGTCTCGCCGGCCAGCAGGGGACTTCCCCCGGCTGCCGCGGGTCTCGCCGAACAGCAGGGGACCTCCCCTGGTGGTTGCGGGTCTCGCCGGCCAGCAGAGGACCTCCTCTGGCGGCTGGGGATCTCGCCGGCCAGCAGGGGACCTCCTCCGGCGGCCACAGATCTCGCCGGCCAGCAGAGGACCTCCTCTGGCGGCCGCGGGTCTCGCCGGCCAGCAGAGGACCTCCTCTGGCGGCCGCGGGTCTCGCCGGCCAGCAGAGAGGACCTCCTCTGGCGGCCGCGGGTCTCGCCGGCCAGCAGAGAGGACCTCCTCTGGCGGCCGCGGGTCTCGCCGGCCAGCAGAGAGGACCTCCTCTGGCGGCCGCGGGTCTCGCCGGCCAGCAGGGGACCTCCTCCGGCGGCCACAGATCTCGCCGGCCAGCAGAGGACCTCCTCTGGCGGCCGCGGGTCTCGCCGGCCAGCAGAGAGGACCTCCTCTGGCGGCTGCGGATCTCACGTGGCGCGGGCGGCACGTCCGTGTACTGCCGCGCGGAAGGCTCGCCACCGCAGTGGACTGCGTGCAGCCGTGGTCGGGCAGCCTGCGGCCACGGCTGGCCCCTGTTTTACCCACGCCGCAGGCTCGCGACATTCGCGTAACACGGCCTGCCTCTGATTCATTGGGAGGCAGTTCTGGCGCAATCGGACATACCTGAGGTGGCTCATGGTTCTGCGTGGCACTCCGGAATACGGAATGATTTGTGTGCATTGGAAAAGTAGCCGTCGGCGGGCGGCGTGATCCATGGCTCTGGCGGGCCGAGCGCGCGGTCGGCGGTGCTCCTCTGTTGACTGGGACCGTCGTGGTGCGTAAGGCCGCCCCACCCGGCCGGAACTGCGTGTGTGTGTGCGTGAGCACGCCGTCTTGTCCTCCCCTCCCCACCAGCAAACAGACGGTTGGCGGCGGCCCGACCCAGAGCGCGGGTGATGACCATGCAGTTCGCTTTCTGCGCCGTTGATGGAGTGTGCGCACCACACGCCGCCGGTTACAATGCGGCCTACGCGGCGGCTGTACTTGCAACGCACGCGCCACGGGCGGGTCTTATTACGCTCACTAAGCGCCTGGATTCTACCACTACGGCGGCGATTCTTTTTCAGTAGACAGGCGATGAGCACGTGCAATTTGTGCACGTCCTGTGGCATTAAATATTGCCCGGGCGGATACATGGCTTTCAGTTTCATTTCGCCGCCGCTGTAATCTGTGAGGCGTTAGTCATCGGCCACCTGGCGGTGTTGTTCGGGACTTATCAGCCCAGTCTGTATTAGAGCCTGTCTCCCCGCAGGGCGGCGGCGCGCAGGCGGCGTCTCCACAAGTTGTGGGAGAGGTTGTTTCGCTTGAGCCACCTGCACGTTGTAATTAAGCACGCGGCCCTTGACCCGCCAGCCCTTCGAGCCCGCCGGGTGTGTTGCTCGATTATGTTTGGCTCGAAAACGCGTGGTAAATGCATGGCTGAGTGGTGCGCAAAGGCCGTCGGGGCGGCTGTTCCCAGCTCAGACCAGTCTGGTGCCGACCACCATCTTTGTTTATTACATTGGCTGTCACCGGGCAGCCAGCTTGACAGGAGGCCAATGGCTGCTCGGTGCAGGTGGAGGGCGTGTCCGGCCGGAGTCGGATACGGGTCCCGTGCACCGCTTACGGTGACGTGCCGCTGCAGCGTGCATTGCGGTGAGTGGCTGGCCGGGCCATCCTCTCTTCCCATCTGACCGTTCAGTGGTGCAAGGACCCGGACCGGCACCGGTAGGGATGGCGTGGGATGAACTGAGCTCCCAACTCTCTGAACAGGGGCGTTGGCCCTGTTCGGCGTTAACCGGAAAGAAGTCGCACAAAATTGGTTATCCCCCACCCCGCCCTACCCCACTCCACCTCACCCCACCTCACCTCACTTCACCTCACCTCACCTCACCTCACCTCACCTCACCTCACCTCACCTCACCTCACCTCACCTCACCTCACCTCACCTCACCTCACCTCACCTCACTCCACTCCACTCCACTCCACCCCACCCCACCCCACCCCACCCCATCAACACCCACCTTCACCTTGGGAGAACTTACGTTGCCCGTTCCTCCCGCGATCACTTGGGAGTCCGAACGCCTGACGTCGCATGTCCGGGCTGGCTCCGAAAAACGAAGCCTTCCCACCCGTATCTCACCATCTCACCATCTCACCATCTCACCATCCCTTTACGTAGTCAGCGTGGGCCCTCCAATTGATTTCGCTCTGATCGAGATCCTACACAAAACCTTTTCAGTTTCCACATCGTTTAAACATTCGTTCGCATCGCTCATCAGTCATCACATGATGGCAGCCATTACGGGTGACTGCGTCCGCATGTCACATCAATAAACGATGACTGCTGTCGGCCGCTGCTGCTTGTCCATTCCGTGCTGTGCACCTGTCGCCTTGCTGCCTGCCCGTCGCACGGCGGCCTGCGCTGCGGTGCGGTCCTTGGGTCACGCAGCGACCCGCGCTGTGGTGCCTCCCTGGGGTCACGTAGTGCCTTCCGTCGCCTGGGCCGCCACCGACCTCCATTGTTCCAGCTGCAACCTGCCCGCCCGCGGCGCCTGTCCGTGGCGTGGCGCGCGTGCAGCCGTGGCGACTCCACCCTCCGTCGGCGGTGCCGCCCGCACGGCCGGGCGAGGCCCGCCGCCTCTCAGCCTCCCCTCTACGGCGGCCTCTGGCTCCGGTGTTTGCAGCGGCGCGTCCACAGATGGCGCTGGGGGGTACCGCCACGCGCCTGCACCGAGGCGGCCCGCGCGACCGCCGCGCTCGGCGGCGGGGCTGGGGGCTCGGTGCGTGGTCGGGCATGTGTTGACGCGCTTTTTATCGTGCTCGGGCGCGGCTTTCGGTGTGCAAATGAGTAAGCGGTAGGAGTTGAGGGGCACCTTCGTCATCTCGGGTGGACGGACTGATCCACGCGCCTGGCCGGTTTCTGTATTCATGATCCCGTGTTCGTCCTAATCTGCAAAGTCTTACCTAATAAGAATCTGAAGAATAAAGTATCGGAATAGGAATGAGATAACCTTAATAAATTCGGCGCTAATTCGGCTGCGACGCTGCAGGAGGCTGTAACCGCGGCCGACGCTTCCGATTTGCACGCCGCCGGCGCGTTTCTCGCCTAGGTGCGAAGCCGAAACAGCGTCCGTTTGCTGCCGTTTGTTTACCTGCGATTGGTGGTCGTCGGGGGGCGGTGACCCCGGCGGCCGTGGCCGTGTCCTGTCGATGCCGCGACCGGCGCTGGGTGTTGGCACGGCTCCGGGACGCCGGCGACGTCGCCGCCGGTGGCCGCAGGTGAGGCGACGTGGCCGCCGTGTCGGCCGTCGGACGGCTCTGTTCGGGGATGCTGTCATGTCACAGCTGCTGGCGCTGGCGGGCCGGGGGCGGTGATGTATGGCGCCTGCGAGCGGCGGCTCGCCTCGGCTCGATCTCGCCGGCCGGTCGCCGTCCGATGCGACACGGCCCGACGACTCGCTCTGATTGCCCGCCTAAATCCGGTGTCGGCCGCGCCGGGCGCCGGCCAGCCGTCGGCTCCGATTGGATCACGCCAGCCGGCGGCGCTGTCCGACTCAATGGTGTCCTACACACGGCCCGGAGCTGGGCCACGCATCAGGCGCCGTCGAGTGGTGCCGCGTGTCGGACTGTCAGCGCCGAGGCCCGCCGCCGGCGCCGCCGCCGCCGCCGTCGTCGACGGGCGCGCCGCCAGCCGGCCAAGCTGGCCGCTCTCGGAGGGAATATTAGCGGGCACAGTCTGAAGGATTGCACGGATTTGGAACGTCTTGCGCTCGCTGCGCCTCAGTCAGTAGTTCTCGCAATAATGCGAGTAGCTTAAGTGTTCCCATTTTAGTAAAGGCACACAGTTACATTGTAAACAGCGGGATGTTGAGCGACAGGCAATAGCGTTCCTGTTGAATATCTTGTGATGCTGGCCACCCATCCATTGCGTCATTTTCCTGAAAATACAACGACCGTGTGTGTTCTTCGCAAGCATTCCCAACTATCGCTCCGGAAGATTGCTGATGTAAATTGTTTCGCAAAACGTTCAGGCTGCAGCATGCAAAAGGTCTGCATAAGCAGCTTAGCTGGTCAAGCAAAGGTAAGAGGCTCTACGTCACGATCCCTGCCTCGCCATGAAGCGCTACCCACACGAATGTCAACAGCTACAGCCGCCGCCGCGAGGCGGGCGATAGGAGGGCTGCACGACCTAGTAACATCCGCGAAACAAAATGAGAAGTTTTGCTGATGAACCTGTCAGGTGTTTCTTTTCCGTGGGACATGGCATCAACTGGTTTCAGATAAGTGACCTTGGAACCCTCCAGATTTCGATTGGCTGGAATGTGTCGATTTTGTACCTTGTTTTTCTTCGGCCCTGGCCGCCACGCTGTAACCTAGCTTGCCACCATGTTCGCTTGCCACCGTGACGCTGGACTCGCGTCTGAGTCTTTTTGAGGCCAAAACATGCGTGACTCGCCACAGCACTAAGGGTTAATTAACGCCGGCAAAGCAAGCCACCATATGAAGCGGGGGGGGGGGGGGGGGTGCGGCAGCTTTTCGTGGGTAGTGGGCCCAAAACGTGTTTTCATGCGCCGAGTCACGTTATTAAGGAAGCGAGGACAAAACCTCGTTGCGTTTGGGCACCGAACCGCTCCGAATGCGAAACATGTATGCATGTTGTATGGGTTCGGTAATGTTACTCTGCATATGTCCTAACTCCTCGTTGCTTTTATCTCCGCTGGAGTTTGTTTGCTAAACATTGAAACTTACCCGGGCTGTACCGCTGTTGGGATTAGTTGGAAAACGGCTGTTCATGTCGAGCCGACACAGCATAGCACATAACACACGTCGCCTTTCAGCTATATTTAAAAAACAACCTAGTATTATTTGGTATTTCAGTCGCTTGCACGCCGCTTTTAGTCAAATGTCCGTAATCAAAAGGCTTTATAAGCGTTTGCTGTACGTGCAAAGCTGCGTTTGAATTCTGCATTGTCCACGGTCATAACTGTTCCCCGTTACGACCACAAATGATACAGGCTACGCACAAGCTCGCGGAAACATGCCAAACAGCTGCATTGTCCTTTTTACCAGCACAAATGATACAGACCTTGCGCAGGTCCGCGTAAACATGTGTAGGCTGAATAGAGTGTAACGCAATAGCATGGCAGAGGTATAGGCAGAGAACACGTAAACGTGAGCAGCTCGTCCACGGTGTGCAACCCGTCTGTGTCTGGTACCGAAATAACCGTCTGTTCCCGTCATTGAAAATAAGAAAACAACAGCAAACATTTTGATGCGTGAAGCAAGTATGTCCAGGCGCTCAAATTGGGTTTGGGACCACTTTCCGAGAATGTGGGCCGAATGGGCTGTGTGCGTCTGACCGGAGTCCGATCAGCTCGGTCCGCATCCAACCACCGGACCGGAGTCCGATCAGCTCGGTCCGCATCCAACCACCGGACCGGAGTCCGGTCAGCTCGGTCCGTGTCCACCCGCTCGACCGAAGTTCGGTCAGCTCGGTGCGTATCTAACCGCCGGACCGGAGTTCGGCCAGCTCGGTCCGTGTCCAACCACCGGACCGGAGTCCGGTCAGCTCGGTCCGTGTCCAACCGCCGGACCGGAGTTTGGCCAGCTGTGTCGGCGCCTGTCTGCGGCCGGGTGCGCCGAGCCGCCGCCGGTGGCGTCCGTCCGACCAGTTCCGATTGCGCTCTGTCATCACCGCCCGCTGGCCGCCCCGCTGGGTCGGCCCTCCGCGGCTGACGCAACGGAGCCGGCCGGCAGAGGTGCGCGCCAGTGGTCCTCACCGGCCGGTGGAGGTGTCCGCCGGTGGTCCTCACGGATCGGTAGAGGTGCCCGTTATTGGTCCCTCACCGTCCGGCAGAGATGTCCGCCAATGGTCCTCACGGGTCGGTAGAGGTGCCCGTCATTGGTCCTCACCGGCCGGCAGAGGTGTCCGCCAAAGGTCCTCACGAGTCGGTAGAAGTGCCCGTCAGTGTCCTCACCGGCCGACAGAGGTGCCCCCGCCAGTGGTCCTCACTGGCCGAGAGGACAGGGCGTGGCATTGCTGGCCGCTCGAAGGGAGAGTGCTTCAGGCTGTTTTTCCGTGAGAATGATCGATGGCTCATTGTTTTCTCCGCGCCCGCGATCCCCGAAGAATCCACGTCCGCGCCCTTTGTTACGGGGCTAGTCTTAACAAAAGGATGGGTCTGAAGCTCTACCCGCCGTTGCCAGCTGATCACCCAGTAGGGAAAATCCACATCTTTTGACTTCGTGGAAGATTAGTTGTGTTGTGGCTATGTCGCCAGGCACACTGGGGTTATATACGGAGGAAATTTATGACATGATGACCGCGGCTGCGGCTACAGCTCGTTGGCCAGGTCCATAAAACGGCGCGCTTTCGCACTTAAGGTGAGGGTAGCACGTGCCACACGTGTCGCGCCGTGTGACAGCCCGCTAATGTACGCAGTCTCCTCCCCGCGGGAAGCCCAGACCGCGAAGCCTGCGTCATGGTCACCGTGCACGGGGGGGGCGGCCGATCCCGAGCAGTCGCGGGCCGCCGCACGGCAGAGGTGCGCCTCCGCCCTGAACCGGGGCAGCTGTCCGCTGCCGCCCGGTGGCCGCCGGCGGGCAGCGCGGCAGACGGCCGGGCGTCGGCTCACCTGGCTATCGATCGCCGCCGCCGCCGCCGCCGGCTCGTCGCGGCCCGGCCCGCTCTCGTCTGTGTGCGAGTTCCCGGTATCGGCCCGGCGGGCGCGGTGACGCGCACCCTTTATTGCGGCCAATCGGCCGGCGGCCGTCGTCCATGCGAGATCAATCGGGCGCCGGGGGCGACAGACGGCCGGCGGACGGGACGGCGGCCGATGGCGGCCCCCCCCCCCCCGCCCGCCGTCGGAGATGTGCTGCCGGCCGGCCGGGGCGCTGGCCTCACCTGCGGTGACGTCGGAAATCATGCGCTGCCGGGAAATGACGGGTTTTGTATCCTACGCGTTCGTGGAGACTCAGCTATTTTGCAGTTATGTGCAGTGAGTGGCGCAGGCGACCAACGTGTTGCTTATGCCTCAACAAAGCTCATGAAATAATTGGCTCTGTATTGCTGCTTACAAATGATCGCGGTTGTACCGTAAGGACTTGAGCCGCTCGCTGGTGCGCCCCGCCATTCTTCGATTGCTTCATTATTTACGAACACGTGGCGAGCAAAGCTGACTTCTTTATGACTCGTACGCTTACGCGGCGTGAATTATAAGTGTTCATAGGCTCGTTCATTGGCTTTATGTAAGTGGCGTCGGGCCGGCCGGCGTGTTGCCGTGCCCCGGGGACGACGCTGCACTGCTGGCGAGGCTGCGCGCTCCGGAGCACTGTGCGGAGGCGGGATAATCGAGATACATGGCCCAATCAGTGGACACGCCGAATGCCAGATGAATCTGAAGGAGGACGCCAGGGATTCATACGTGCGCATGTTCATCGCATCATCGGTGATTAAGCTTGTTATTGTACCAGGATGTGTCTGTTTTCCGAGATCATGCTGCTTTCTGGATGCAGTCCAGCCAGCCGTTTGATTGGACGCGTTCTGGGAGCAGTGTCCATGCTATCCAATGCTTGTTGAGTGAGCCCCGACACACCATCCGATCATGAACTTCCTGACAAACGTCAGAATTTTGCGGCGTCAGTTTTCGCACCACAGTGGTTGGCACGGCTCGTCTTGCTTTGCCTTCACCTGACCGTTAAGCGATCGCTGCCGCCGGCCGCGGGTCATCTCTGTCAGGGGCACAGAACGTTCGCCTGAGGCGACTTGAGCCCACCCCGCCACGGGCGGGTGAATCGGAAGGCAGTCCTAAGGGACCGTCCCTGTTTTGCGTTACGCGTGGAGGGGGCGGGGGTTCTGTGATAGAACGTAACTAAAACGTGGCAAGGGGAGGGGGTTTGCACAGCGTGACACTTAGATGCGGCTACAAATCTTGCTCCCTTTTTATATTTTAGGATCGTAAAACTGAAGGCCGTCGGCTTCTTTTAATGACAAGCAACACCCTGCAATTTGTTCCGCACCTCCAGCTCAATTAGTTCAATCAGCTCAGGTAGGGGCCAAACAGCCGTTGCCTCGCTGGTACACTGCGTTTATTACGGTTTTTTAGGGGAGGCAGTGTTTTCACCCAGCGTAACCATTGGAGAGAGCTGAAAATATTCAAACAATACGTAAATGCGTAACTGAACTTCTCGACGACCCCGAACCCACCGAGCCATCCGGCCGAACGCGTTTCCGCGGAGACGGTGCAGACGGGACGGCCTCGGTGCCATCAGTAGGGAGCCGCCACCTTGAGTGGGACGCCTTTTTCCCTTACATTCGATCAGTGGATTAAACCGCTTCAACCATTTGCAAAAAAAAAAAACAGGATATTTGGTTCCACCGTATCGGGAACACGGCTCAGATTTGGGCAACACCAGTGACTGGTGTACTGGTGTACTGGTGTACCGCAGCAGCCGAGCCGAGCGTACATGCCGTGGCCAGCGAAACAGCTCGATCCTATTGGAACATCAGTACAACGACAAACGGTGTTGCCAAATGTTTACAGTTACGTCCAACTCGCTCTGTCGTAATCTTCGCCCCGTTCTGGATCGCCAGCTAGTTCTGACAAATGGTGATTGCAGAATGCGTTGCTTGGCCTTGTTAATTCGTTTAATGCGTTTCTGAATAGGGGAAATATACAGGATGGAATATGGTGCGAGCTCCACACGTCTGTCGTCGGCATTGACTCCGCCGTCTTATCTAATCAGTGGGATTTAGACCGAGGTGAACAGGGCGCAAGCCTCTTTGATGATCCCCTTCCTCTTTATGGGCTGTCTGTTGCCAGCTACAGCCAGCCCACGTGGGAAGGGATCAGTAACCGACCGGTCATTTTTTGGGCACATTTTTCGGGGGGGGAGGACAATGGTTCTATAAATATCAAATACCTAGTTTTTGAAAGTAGGTAGTAATATTAATTAATTAATTGTTAATATTTAGAAGTTTATGGGATTGCCGCATCAATGTAGAACATTGATGTGACCTACTGATGTGGCACATTGATGGCATCATCTATCTACCCTCTCAATGTAGGGTAGATAGATGACGTTAATCCCCAATAGCACTGGCCGCTTTGCTGTTGAAGACTTGCAGGCTGGTTGGTAGATGAGTAAAGATCAGAAGGAGAGTGGTTTTGGGCGCGAATTGTCAGCGTTCGCATATGGACACTGGACCCATGCTGGCGTTACAGCTAAAGGAGGAACTAAGTAGGTGACACGCCTAACCCTGCGTGGGTGGGATGGGTGTGTGAGCTCCTTGGCTCCCCTTTTCTCTTCCGCCTCTCTACTCACCTGAAGATGGCGAACGACAAAAATGCATGGCCTCAGCTATTCTGCCCCAGCCTTCAAGCCTTGCAACAGCAAACAGGTCATCACTGTTAGAGCTGAAAGTCATCTACTCAATCTTGGTTTAAGTGGTAATGAATGCGTGAAACCTTTCTGTCATCTGACTGTACAGTGAGAGTGGCAGCATCGTTACCGGCTGAACGTTTCCTGGGCATTCCGTCCCGTCCCGTCCCGTCCCGTCCCGTCCCGTCCCGTCCCGTCCCGTCCCGTCCCGTCTCGTCTCGTCTCGTCTCGTCTCATCTCGTCTCGTCTCGTCTCGTCTCGTCTCGTCTCGTCTCGTCTCGTCTCGTCTCGTCTCGTCTCGTCCCGTCCCGTCCCCGTCCCCGTCCCGTCCCCGTCCCCGTCCCCGTCCCCGTCCCGTCCCCGTCCCGTCCCCGTCCCGTCGCGTTCCGTTCGTTCCGTTCCGTCCGTCCGTCCGTCCGTCCGTGTCAGCGTCTCCTATGGATTGTGGACATCTGTTGACGCCGCTTGACTTCTTCCTCCAGCCTCATTGGTGACCTTGGGTGTCTGCGACCCCGATCATGACCCGGTCACCTCGCCTTGTGCCCATGGGACGACCGCCGAGGAGCGCTGTGCTCTGTCCGCGCGGCGTTCGGGCGCGGCACCACCTGCCTCCTGCCGACCGATGGCGGGTGGGCGTGGGGCGCGAGCCGATGACTCGATGGCCCGCGGCGGGCGGGCCGTGCCGGCAGCGGCGCCGCCGGGGTCAGTCCCGAGAGCGGCCAGACTGTGCCGGCCGCTGTTGTGGCGGCCGGCTGAGCCACGGTCCAGTCCGGCCCGGCCAGAGCCGGGGGCAGCGTCGCGTCGCTGTATGGCTGCCGGTGGCGGCGGCGGTCAGGAGACGGGAGAGGTACTGGCTAGCCTTGGCAGTGAGCTGTCGACGCTCATATCGGACGCTGTAAGGCTTCCCCGATGATATGTCTGCCTGCGGGCTACCTGCTTGCCTGCCTGCCTGCCTGCCTGCTTCCCCGTTTACATTGGATGCCTGCTTAACACAAATGCGTAGCAGCATCCTACGGCTGGTAGCGCCCGGAGGCATAGACCGCCCGGCTTTCCCCTCTCCGACAACAAAGGGGCTTTGTTTTTGTTCTTCTTTCGTCTGCCGTGGGCGTCGGCGCTGGAGTGCTGCCCTTCGATCCCGCGGCGGAAATAATGCCGAAGAAAGCTTCTGCGAAGCTGCAGTGTCGCGCGGGGTCGCTGGGCCTCGCCATGGTGCCGTTGAATGGGTCGGCCGACTCGCTGTTCTAAGTACTCGTTTGCCGCCGTTTGCCAGACGTCGGCGGCGGGCGGCTGCGACGCTATTATCAGCGCTCTGTTAGGCTGCGATCATTAGCGCTGCCGGCCGTCGGCGGCAGAAATCCACTTTTGATGCAGCCGCCGAGTTCGGCGTCCCAGAGCCACGGCCCTAATGGCGACTCGTAAGGTCAAAGGGGCGGCGCCTAATGGATGACGTTATGAAGCGATTGCCGACGGCAACGGCAGACCGAGCGCTGGTTAGCCGGCGAAGGTGCCCGCCGCCCCCGGGGCGTGCCGCCGCCACGTGACCGGCCTGACCTCGATTGGCTGTGTGGTTGGACACCCGACACGGCGCGCGCGCGGTTTGATGTCGCTAATTTTAGTGGCGCTCTGTATTTTCTCGGTCGACACAGATGGATGGCGGCGCGTGTTATTAGTGGATGGAACAAATGTTGTGGCTGACTAATGACCCGGCCGGGGTTGGAAGTCTGGTTTGGCGCTCAGCTGTCGCCATCGTCGGCCCGGCGGCTTCCGTTTTTTGCTGCCATCACCGGAAAATGGAAGAGGAACTAATGGCCCGTGGATTAGCGGAATCAGGACATTTACAATGGGATTAATATGTGGCCCAATGTGTTTGCCCTATCCTGTTTTTTTGTGATGAAGCCGAAGCCAGGAAGCCGAATCCATATGCAAGCAATTTAAAGCTTGTAGTTCCGTTGAATCATCACCTAAGATGTCCCATGTCAAACAATGAATTCCAGATTGAATCTTTCATATCATATTTGATGACGCCAGTACACGCTCATTGTGATCATCGGACACGTCTGCTCATTGTTAGCTGACATGCTCTGACGGCAGAGTGAAGCGAGAGGTCGGTCCAGTTTATCTAACAGTGGCTATGTGAATGGCCCTTTTGGATGTCAGCCAGGTCGCTTTAGGCGACTGATGCCGTTTGCCGCTGCTGCTACTGCAGTACATTTTTCACAGTACCATGACCTGGAGTTCTTAAATTTAGGCAAAGTTCTATGGCATGTTCCAAGATTTATGCCAGTCTGTTTCAGCTGGTGACGAAAAATAGGTATTTTCTGTATCCATAGACAGCGCAGCACGACGGTAATCGGTAATGGAGTCCAGACGATAATTTGATAAGCGCCCTCTCGGCGCAGGTCGGATTGCGTCGCTTGACACGATCATCGTTGACGTCATCACTAACCTCCAGTTCGTAGCATATATTGTCTCTCGTTGAGATAATCGGGCTATATATTTCCGTTCGGATTAGTTCAATCGGCGTATCGGCCCGGCAGATCGTCTCAAAATGGTGTGTGTTGGGGGTTCGAAGTACCCCCGGCGCATCGTGTGCTGTGAAATGTCCAAGTGACACCCGGCGTAGTACAGCTCTTCTTCCGGGCATCCTTCTCTTGTTTCTCCTTCCACAGTAAAATAATTCCTTGGGGGCTCACAAAGAGCAAAACGCTGCGAGCTCAAGATCAGCGAGATCATTGCGAACTGTACGACTTCTTCGCAGCGCGTTTACGACGCAACTTTTGTTTGTCGAGTCGCAGTGTCTGCTCCCCGCCCCCGCCCTACGTGAGCGCGCGCTCCCCGGAGTGTGGTCTGTCGTCTTGTCTGCCGTTTGGCTGCTGTCGTTGCCAGCCGGTGACTGGACCAGGCCCTCCCAGCCCGGCATCGACTGCGGCGTCGGCGGCGCGCCCGTCGCTGCCTTACCTGTGTCGCGCGTGCCGCGCCGCTCTAGGAGGCGCCGGCCGCCTCAGCTGCCGACACGCCCTTCCCCCCCCCCCCCGCCCCCCGTGGGCAGGCGGCCGCACCAACTGCAGCCGTTTTTGCCGGCCGTCGCCGGGGTGCATGATGACACGCACGCGCTGACGGCCGGCGTGTCTTTGTTCCAGGTAAGCCCCGCGATTCGCTAGAGGTGCGCATGTGACTATGAAGCGGCCGGCGGTGGAGGACTTCTACCCGGGTGTGCAGCCGCAGACGCTGGCGCTCATCGGTCCCGACCTGGCCGGACTGTACCACTACACCACGCTGCTGCAGGTCAGTGGGGGAGGTCAGACCGGGCGCCGGATGTGCCGCACCGTGCCGGGTCAGACGCCTCCGCTGAGGTCGCGCCCTGTGCAGTGGCTGTGACGCGGGCGAACGACTGCCGCACCGCTGCCGCAGGTCAGTCATGAGGTAGCGGTAGTCTCAAGAACCCCGCTGACGTCCGGGCGGGTGTTCCTGCTTCCCGGCGCGCAAGCCATTTGCACTTGCGTCTTTGTGTCGCGGGCACTTGTACACAAGTGACGCCGCACTTTTTCCCTTAAGCGGGATCTTTGTGAAGGCTGCGGGCCGAAGGATGGGTCTGCAACAGCGTCGCCGTGCTCGTGAAGGGGCCGTTGTTGCGGCGTTGGAAGGCCGCGAAGTATTTCCCGGCGTCTGACAGCTTTCTCCGCGACGCCCTGTTTCCGTTGTGGGTCCATTGGTGACCACCTTCCCCAGTCTGCACCATTGCCTCCAGCGGCGTGCATGCGCCAGAGTCGTGCCGCTCCGCCCTGTTCCCGTGTGTTGAATGGTTCACAGGCGCAGCCTCACTGACTGTTCCGTGATCCGGCCATGGGCGCGGGGTGGGACCGACATTCGTGTCGCAATGGCCTGTTGACGGCGGGGTGCGCTGAGTCACGCCTTTTGGAGGAGCTCACCAATGACTCCATTTGGCTTCGGCGGACTGCGGTGCCAGCATGGCAGCACGAACACGATCATCACGAGTGCTGCGGAAGTTCCGGCAGACCGCGGGGGCGCGCGAGACAGCTTTACGCCGGGCAGTTGTCAGCTAAATAAACAGCAGTGCGCAACCAAATAGCGACTGCGGCGTGCCGTTGGCGGTGGCGACGGACGTGCAGGTCGAAGCATTAACAGGTTGTTTTAGTTTGTCCGTGAAGTGAATGTAAGTTTGACAGTACAGTTGCCAGTTCAGCTAGATTGGAAACCGCTTTATGGGTTGGTGGGTAGGGCAACGCAATCTTCCTCGAGACAGACGTAAACGTCGGGCTTATTGACGGTAGTGGGGCTTTGTTCGTAATCTAAACCAGACTAGCTCTGTAACTGCCGGCCACCAGTTGCTTGGCGACGGACCTGTTGCCCGTGCGCTCTGCAGTGACGCCGGATGCTGCACTGTGACGCCCATGCCGTCCCCGGAAGGTCACGAAGTGGTACAGCACTCGCTGCGAGGAAATGAGCTATAGCCTAAGATAATGTTAGTTAATGTAAGATAATGTAAGCATGCAACTTGAGCGCTTTGATGCGATGTTGGTGGAATATTGCAGGTCTCCGGAAATACTTCCAAGCGTGATAGCATCAGCTCTCTGTGTGGCCACATCAGCTCTCTCCTACTGTTTCCGCTTCACTAAAGTTCATGTGCGTGTTCAAAATTCGCACCCACGCCACCAACGCAAATGGGTTTTGGACCGTTCATAAATAACGGCACGCATTTTGGCCATTTGTCAGCCACTCCCGTGGTTACGCCCTGATTACTCTGGGCTGGGCTGGGATAGGGTACGGGAATGCGAAATACCAAACAAACTTTGGGTGTTTTTCCTGCGCCGTCTGCCGGCAGCAAATAGCGGCAACCCAGCCAGTGTGCTGAAGTTTCGTCATGTTTTGTACATAGCTGGGTGTCCGCCGAGTTGCAATATTCCCTTGGATGATCGTCAGTTTGTCGCACAAGGGTGCCTCGGTTCGGTGTTACTTTGGGTGCTTAGAGCCCGGCGTAAACAATGCTTTGTTCGAGAATGAATATATCTCAAACGCATATACGACGCTCTAAATAATAGACAACCCTCTTTTGCTTATTACCTGGTGCGCAATGCTTAAAAGGTGTCAAAAATAGGGAAGAAAATATATTTCGACCACTAACCTTATGTGCAAATAGATTATAATAGTAGCAAGTAGAACTTGTAGCGTACGTCTGAGTAAAATCGCGTGTATTTGGTCTGCTTACACACCGATGCACTTTACTCCGCGCAATTGTTTTAGTGTTTTCATGGGAACACCATTCCTGTCGTTAGGAGCCAACACAAACCAAAATGTTCAAGTTATTTCATATTTTTGGTAACTGGCGAAAAATGAGACACCGATAGTGTACTGGCTAAGCTGCGCGTCTGGGAGGTACAGGCCTGGACCCCCTGTGATGCCGCCCCCCCCCCCCTGCCAGAGTGGGAGGTAGGCGACACCATATAGCCTCAGCGTGAGCGCTTCGTGAGGCCCCAATGACGGCGGTCAGACAAGAATTGTTCGCAGCGGTATCCATGATGTCACGAGCTCTTTTGATCACTTTAGCTCTTCGCTGTCCAATACATGATATTCGCTCTCAACTCTAAATAACCACCAGAAGTTGTTATTGGAAATCCCCGCCTTTGAAAGCAATCCCTAGATGGGCAAGTTTTAATTGTCTGCCATCTCCAAGCATTATGCCTGCTTGGGAGGTCTTCTCCCACGGCTCTTCGCCGTTCCGAGAACTAGGTAACTTTGATCACGGCCATGACGTATATGAGAAATAGCGTTGGCGATTTCGCCACTAAGTTTTCAAATCCGGACCCAAAGTTAGGCCCCTTTGTCTCTTGCGCGGCGAACGGAGGTGTCTGGCGGTCACTTCCCACTGGAACCAGGGAGACGCCCCCTCGCCGAGCCGACGTTTATCGGGAGTCGCGCGTCCCTAGATCTTTGTGTGGCAGCGGACCCTGTGTTGGGACCGTGCAGCCAGTGTTGGATCTGGTGTTGGAATTCGCAGATGTGCTGGCTGGAAAATATCCGAGCTTCGGACGGCAGTCGCAAGCTCGATGTGAAGCCCTTGGTTCAATCAGACGCAAGCCTTTGGTAGCTTGACCTTTGCTTTGTTCAGCTAGCTAGCATTTTCCGCATTGTTGTTACGTCCGGCGAATTGTACCGTTTCGGGTCAGCTATATTTTTTACGGCAGTGGACGTAGACCAAATAATTGTGTTGCCTTGATTTTATCTGCAGGATCCTTATGGTCTTAAACATTGTAATATTTTTCTTTCCAATCGGCTTTTGCTTCCTCCCCGTTATTTGTTTTATTCAAAATTTGGTTTTCAAGTCTTCCGTCACAGCCATATGCATAACTGTTTGCTGACGGAACTAACCCGAGACTAGAAGTCCGGGAAGTGGTGCCCTCCCCACCCCGAGTAGTCAGGCTTAGCGTATCCAGAACCGCAAAAAAATTACAAAATATTTTGCACTTTTTGCTTAGTGGATGCCACCGTGATGTCATGGACTAACGTGCGGCTGTTTTTCTTCGTAAGCGTATAGTGCAGACCTTCGCTACACGTTCCTGTGCTCATCCCCCAGAGGCCCCATGTTTAAGCCAGTGATTCTCTAAATAGATATTATAGCGTAAAGAACGAAAACTGACAAGAGCAAGATGTCATATGGATCAGCAAGAGATGTCGCAGCCTTCTATCTACGTATGAAGGTATATTGTATATATTGTATATAAGTATATTGTATACAAGTATATTGCTCGGTCGACTAGCCCATTTTAAGGGATTGGGCCTTTGAAAAGCTGTGCTTTTCCTTTTCAGAGCGAAGCGCAGTATGATTCTGGAAACTGTATTTCGAACCCAACGCACGGAGAGCAACTCGACGCTTCAGCACATTACTAATCGAGAGCGGCACCCGAACTCCGGCCTGAGGGCATCGCCGCACCCCTTGCCATTGTGGGGATGAACTCGATATCGTTTCCAACGACATCACGAAAAATGATCCCTCTGATCTGTAGTGCGTCCCCGCAAGACATCGATTACCGGGACAAGCGGACCGCGCCGCGAGCCGTCTGCCCCGGCCGGACGGTTGCCACGGGAGGATACTGAACGCTGCAGACCGCCCGGCCGGTCGTACAAAGGCACTCCAATCTGCCCCGGAGCTGTTATGGATTTCGTCTCGTCCGCGCGCGGAGGGCGCAGGTGTCGGCTAATTCCATCCCGGCCGGCTCCCACTCGCTCGCTGAATGTTATCCCGCCCAGCCAGGCGGAATCCGGGTGCCGCCGATTCGGGCGGGCTTTTGAGCGCGCTGCATGGCTGGCTGGGCGGGCTCCGTCCGCTGGCCGGGCGGCCCGCGGGACGCTCGGCCGGCGGATGGAGAACGGGGAGCGGCGGGCCGGCGGCTGATGGGCCCCGCGGGAGGCGGGCGCGCGTCCGCTCTCACGCGCCGGCCCGACGCGGCCAGACCTGCCCGGCCGTATGCTAATGCGGCGGCGGCGGGAGCGGCGAGGACTGGGGCCCGGGGACCGGGGGCTGGGGAATATGGGGACAGGGCGGCTGGCACGGCCGACTGGGGACCTCGGCTGATCGATGAGCGTTGGGCTCTGCGCGGCGAACGGTCGGCTCCGAGGTGTCATATTTGAAGACGGTCGCCGGGCTGGGCGGGAACGACACAGATGTCGGCGTGAAGTTGCAGGATCCTCCGGAGACGGGGCAGACGGATGGTTCTTTGGCCGTCTCCGTGCGGGAACTGTTTCCGCTCGTGACGCTGACAAGGGAGGTGGTGAGAAACCTGCCGCCATTTGACCCGGAACCGAGCCAGAGCCGCGAAACAGGGATCAGCGGCGAGTTCGGTGTCTGAGGACTGCAACGATGTCCAGTTAAAGTCAACAGGTGAAGGCAACTGGTGACCTGCTAGGTAAGGTCAACCTTAATCCTTAAGAACGTGAGGTCGAAAAAGCTACAACTTCTTGGAACAAAAGTGGCACTTTCCGAACAGACAGGCAGACAACCTTAATCTTTCTCAGTTTCATCGCAGAAGGTGACCAAGACACATGACACGTACATTTATTTTGTATCATCATCATGTCCACCTTCATTCACTCCATTTACGTCATTATATACTGATTACGTGCCCACATTGGCCGTCCATTGCTAACACATGGACAAGCCTGCCAACTGTTACAACATGCCTCCGCAAACCCTCAGAAATTGCGTCATTATTTGGTGACCTGACGTGGTCCGGGACCATTTGTTTCAGACATGCGTGATGAACGGGTCATCAGCCGTGCTAAAACGCCGGGGCCGCCTCGGAGGGTGTCCCGCTGGGGAGGGTGGCCACCCTTCCCCGCCGTCGAGGGAGGGTTCTCCGCGCAGTGCAGACGCGTGGAGGGTGCAGCCTCTGGGTCCTCTGAGAGCGGCAGAGCGGGGTGCAGATGCGTGGGCCGGTGCAGCCTCTGGGTCCACTGAGAGCGGCAGAGCGGGGTCAATGAGACGGAGATGGGTTGCAGAATGGTGGGCCCGGCGCAGCCTACGGGTCCTCTGAGAGCAGGCCGAGCGGGGTGCAGATGGCGTGGGCCGGTGCAGCCTCCGGGTCCCTGCTGAGAGCGGCAGAGCGGGGTGGCAAGTGCGTGGGCCGGTTTGCAGCCTTCCGGGTTTCCTCTGAGAGCAGCAGAGGGGGTTGCAGATGCGTGGGCCGGTTGCAGCCTCTGGCGTTCACCTGATAGCCGGCAGAGGCGCGGGTGGCAGATGGGTGGGCCGGTGCTGCGCCTCTGGGTCCACTGACGGAGCGGCAAGAGCGGGGTGCAGATGCGTGGGCCGCGCCAGCCGTCCGGGTCCTCTGAGCGCAGGCAGAGGCGGGGTGCAGATGCGTGGGCCGGTGCAGCCTCCGGGTCCTCTGAGAGCGGCAGAGCGGGGTTGCCGGACATGCGTTGGCCGGTGCAGCCTCCGTGGTCCTCTGAGAGCGGGCAGAGCGGCGGAAGGAGGCAGGTCGGCCGAGCTGGCCGGCGTGAGGCTGTAACCGCTGGCCAGTTCAATCTTTTATGGACGAGGAGCGTGGGCCACTGCTTCCCTAAGTTACTTCCACTCGTTACTTCTGAATGAACTCTCAAATGACTCCAATAGCTGTTCGTTAACCTGGCGGACCAGGAAGGCCAGGAAGTTTCGTCAGAGGTTATTGCTGGATCGGCCTCGGAACTTGCAGCGCCGAAAACTCAGGGCTTGTGTTTTAGTCTGCCCTATCGGACTGCGCCGACTGGGCTAAAAGCACGCGTGGCTTCAGGCAATCCTCGGCACGCTGGCCTATGCGGATGCACACTGGGCGCCGCAGCTCTTTTGGGTGTGCCAGGGTCATCAACCATTCGGTGCACACCTGGCGCGCAAAACCTTACGGAAAAACAGCTCTATGAGTGGACCTTTGCAACGATAGTACTGACGTCATGAGTTGTCGCTGGACTGGCCTTGGTACCTCGAGCGCGCGAAACTCAGGCCGCGTTTTTAATCGATGTTACCGGGTCGTAGCCGTCTGGGCGCGGCGAAAGCCTTTCTTGCAAGGGCTGGAAAGTACCGGTGGTCCAGTTGTATTCAGTTCAGCCAACTTCAGTTGGTTTGCTCAGATTCGTCAAAAGAATGGGGGCGGGGGGGGGGGGGGGCGGCTCGGTTCGTTTTCGTGAGTCCTGAACATAAAGCCTTAAAGACTCCATGCTCTGGAGTATGTCTCAGTTTCGATTTGCTGCACGATTGACCATGGAGTGAATCGCCTATCACAAAGCACGACGTTCCGTACTGACGCCTAGCGGTTGCACAAAACCACATATTTCAGCATCGTGAATGGAAAACTGCAGGGATCATGATTAGGTGATTGCGCGCTCTATTGACTTAGCAACTCCCTGATTAGATACAGCAAGTTAAGAGCTGTTGCACAGTTTGAGCGTCACGAACGAGACGTGCAATAGCAGCGCGGCATGAAACAGCCGCCTTTGTGTACTTGTCCGTCGATTGCAGCCACAATCTGTCGGTTATCGTGTGCCCCCCCCCCCCCGCACGGCATACCTTTGCCTGCGGTCTTGCTGACATCGAGTGGCTTCGAGAAGACTCATAGTCAGAACCCTTCCGTATTGGCAGTACGCAAATTGCGCTCATTGATGCTTGCACCTCACGAAAAGATGGTAAAAGAAGGGCTATGCTTATTTCTCTCGTTTCCATTATTGTGAACAGTACATTGGTGTTACTTATGTAAGCAACCATGCTGAGCCATCAGTACATTCTGTTTTTGTGATAAATTAACAGGGGATTTGAAAGGCAATGCCCCTTCATATTGTCATAAGGAAAATGGCGCCCAACGTTAAAAATTATGCGTAATTTCCGGTGGCGGCGCAATACTTGTCAAGGCAGGCGCAAAAGCTCGATCCTCACACGGCCCGGATCCTCACCACGAGCACTTCCTGCGCAAAGGGCTTCTCGTTCTCGTCAGCGCGTTCCCCGCGGTGGATGTCGCCGAGCGGACTTTGCGCCTTGTGCCGGCCTCCAGAATGCGGACGTGTCTGATGGCGGTGTGGCAGAGGCGGCCGCTGGTGCGCGTGGCCCGCTCTGCGGCCGCCCCCGGCCGCGGCGGCTGGGCTCGCCTCTGACGCCACAGCGGCTGGGCCGCGGCACGTGTCGCCCATTCAGCCGCCGAGCTCCGCCCGTGTCGGTCCGACCTCGCCTGACCCCGCCGGTGGCGACCGCGCATCGACTCGAGGTACGGGTCGAGCCGGGGACGGTCGCCACTGGGTGGAGACCGCTGGCCGGCCGTGGATCACCGATGGCTGCTGGAGCCTGAGGTGACCACGGCGGCACCACCGAATTAGGCCAGCTCCTGAAGGGCTACTGCTGAGGCCCGGCATGTCGTGTGGGGCGCACCTGTGGATGTTGGCGAACGTCTCGTCTGTTGTGTTCTTCTGCAGTTCTTCCCCCATCGTCGGAAGCATTCGTATTCCGTTTCTAGCGAATCTGTCTGCCCCTGCTGCTCCTCCACCGCTGGCAGCGTGGTCGACGATCAGCCATGTCGAGCCACCTGAGCGCCCCTTCAATGCGCCCCCTGCTCCTCACGGGCCCGGCAGTCACGTGCTGACCCCCGCGCCCGGCGCGCTCCCGGGCGGCGGCCTCCGTCAGGGGACGGGGCTGTCGCGGTCGGGCGCCTCTGCTCATGTGTTCGACCGGGTCCCAGTGTTCTGCGCGACGCCAGGTGAGCCGTCGAGGAGAACGACCGCCGCTAGTGCGGGTCGTCCGCCTCCACCAAACGGATGGGTCGGCCGCCGCGGCCACCTGCCCGCGGCGGCCTCGTCCGCTGTCGCCGACGGTCGGGGCACAAGCGGCGGCAGAAAGATGGCAAGTGTGCCGGCAATACAAATTCATGATGGCGTTCTCTGCGCTCCTTCCGCGCCTGCCCCAGGCTCTAGTACTCTGAAATATTGAGTGGCGGTGGTACCTCCGGTCGGCGACTCACGGCGCCAGTGTGCAGAACTGGCCTGCGGCGGACGCCCGTGGTGGTGGCCGCGGCAGCAGCCGGGCCGCCACCGGGCCGCCGCCGGGCCGCCACCGGGCCGCCACCGGGCCGCCACCGGGCCGCCGCCGGGCCGCCGCCGGGCGGGGCTGCGGTCGACCGGCGGTTGCGGCCGACGGAGCGCGGAAGCTCTCGAGCGCTGCCGGCGGCGCGCCGGGCCGTTCTGGGGCCGTATTTCCACGACGCACCACCCCGTGGCTCCCCGGGGGCCCGCCCTGCGGCATTTGATCGCTCAAACTGGACGTGGCCGTGGCAGGCGGCTGCTGCCGGAACGCCGCCGGGCGAGCGAGCCGCGCTGCAGCGGGCGCCCCGGGGGATTACGCGCCCGGGCTCTGCCCCGCGGCTCTCTCGCCGTCACTCACGGCCGGTGCCCGACGCGACCAAGCTGGAAATGTTGGCCGCTGGCTGTGCTCGGTCGTGTTAAAGAGCCCTGACGCGAGGGGTAGCGCGGCTTATTCATCCTTTATGTTGGCATTCCAGTGCCTTTTGAAGCCAGTTCAGAGACATGGAGCGTTTCCAAGCACATTCATTTTCCGATTAGAACACGATTACGGTACTTTTGCTGGCGATTCATGCATTTTAGGTCTGATTCAACCCTTGTGGGCGAAAGAGTGATGTCTTGCTGCATCCCATGGCGGCCACAAGTTGTGCCCTTTCGCCCTCCCAGCCGGTTTGTCTGCTTGGCTCGCTTTCCGTCAGCTGGCGGAGCCGCGTTTTACGACTGCCTCGGACCTCCGTGAGCGGTGTGCTGCGATGGGCCACCACTCCCGCGGCCGCCGGATGGCCTGTGCCGGCCGCCGGTGGGCCATTCATTGCCATCAGGGTCGGGCCGTATGGCGGCCGTTTGACCCCGTGTCGATCGGCGGACGGGTGGGGCGGCTTGTCATCGGGACTCGCCTCACGTTCGGCCGCTGTCTGGCTGCGGGGGGCGTTTGCCGTCCGACGGAGGCCGTTGAAGCCGGCGCGCCTCCGGTGGATCGGCACAACTGGTGCGCTGCCGTCGAACGGGACGCCGTCCGTCTCGACCACCCCCGGGGCGCCGCGGCTCCTGCCAAGTGGTGGTGTCTTCAGGGCTCACGGACGGGGCGCCGTCCGTCCTCACCACCCCCGGGGCGCCCCTACTCCTGTCAGGCGGCGGTGTCTGCGGGGTTTCACGGACAAGCGCCGCCTAGGCCAAGCAGAAAGTGCGGCGGAAACGCAAGTGCACCTCAGTGGAGGATAAAGGACTGTCAGATGCAGCACTGGGAATGTGAATTGCCACCTCGGTCACGTGACTAGTCCGGGAAATTTATTTTCTGCTCATATGCTTCCCCAGATGTGCTGATGTGAAATGTCTGATGAAATGGAAGTATGAAATGAGTCTGAAGCGTCTTTGATGGGCGATGACGCGCTTTTGTTACGTCCGTCGGCTCAGCGACGCGTTGGGCCGGAATGTCCACCAAACGCCAATGTCCGCCAATGTCCGCCAATGTCCACCAATGTCCACCAATGTCCGCTAATGTCCACCAACTGTCAATGTCCGCCAATGTCCACCAATGTCCGCCAGTGTCCGCCAATCGCAATCCGATGATTGCACGGCACACCCGTGTTTACGGAAGGTGGCCTGCTTATTTGTTCTGTGTATCTGTAGTTCTGCTGCTTCTGTTCATGACGTCAAAGACTGTCTTCATTTCGTCTGAAGTCCGCCCGTGGCGCTGCCTCCAAGTGCTGACGTGGCTCAGCGGACCGTGAGGGCTGCAGGCGTGACACACTCCTCTGCTATTCTGGTTGTTTTTCGTCTTTACGCCGGTCGCTTACGCTATCGGGGCCCCGCGTCACGCCGTGGGAGTGCCCCGGGATGGTGTGTGCGGTATGTTCTCGCCCGGGATGGTGTGTGCGGTATGTTCTCGCATCGGGGTGGTGTGGCGGTATGTTCTCGGTTTCGACCATATCGGGCCCGATGATTCACGGTATTTTCGGCGCTGCGTGATGGCGGCCAATTAGGCTCGGCTGTATGGGCGTACGGGGCTGATATCCCGTCCTTGGGTACTTCTCATTTTAGGCATCGCGGAGGCCCTCCACTTGGAGAGTCCACTTGAAGTCACTCGAATCCCGACTGATGTCGACCTGAAGAGGCGTGCTCGGGAGGAGGAGGGGGCTGGGCGAGGCGAGTGGAGCGGGTGCGTCCTTTTCCCCACTCGTAGAGCTGGCTCGGCCGCCATCCGCACGACCCGCGCAGCCGCCGGCAGGAACCCGCTCGCCGTCCGGGTGCGGTGCGATCCCCGGGTTCGATCGGCGCAGCGCCATTGATTGGAGTCCGGCGCTGGTGCCGCCTGTCGGCCCGCTGCCGGTAAGGGCCGCACCGGTGCCCCGTGGAGGCGGCCCCTCCCCCTTCTTCCCCCCCCCCCGCCCCGCTCCGCCTGGTCCCGCCGCGGCCTGGTGCGGGCCGGGAGCCTACCGGCCGGCAGTGCGCGGCACCCTTCGTTGTGGGAGTCAGTCGGACCAGGCGGCCCATCGACAATGCATTGGTGTGAAAGCACTCCACGGTGCGCGATCACGTTGGCTGGTCTGCACAGGTGGTCCGTACCGGTCCCTGTGCCTGGGGCTGTGCTGAGGACGCAGTGTGAGCCCAAAGCGCTTTAATCTGGCAGTCGCAAAATAGGGGCCTCCAGAATGGCACGGAAGAGGAGGGATCGTGGTGCGGATTTCAGAACTTTCAGATCATTGGCTTTGCTTGCGCAGCGCATAATTTCTCTCCGTGTTGTGTTGTCCCTTTAATTGGTAAACACAGGTGCAGGTGCTGTGCTTCGAAAAATGCGCTGAGAGCGACTGTTGCTGAGGCCGTCAGTGGCGGGGCGTTGCCGGCCGGTCGACCCTCGGCCCCGGCCCCGGTCACCGCCGCCCGAGGCCGCATCTGAACGTTCCCACGGCCCGCACGGCGCCGAGCGGCGCCGGGTCGCGCGCCAACGTGGCCGCCGCCGTCGCCGCCGTCGGCGCCGACCAGCGTGAAAGAGAGAGAGAGAGAGAGAGAGAAAGAGAGAGGCCGGCAACAGGGGAGGCGGAGGATGAGAACCGACGAGGAGGGAAGGAGGAAGAAGGAAAATTCTCAGGGGATGAGGAGGGTAGAGGAGACGCTGCTGAGGAGGACGGGCGGGAAAGGAGCGGAGGAGGCAGCCGGTTAGGAGGGCGAGACAGCGACGAGGGGTGGCGCCTGACTGGCAGCGCCTGACCGGCAGCGGTATGTGGTCTCGCCCGGGGCTGCGCCGGCGGCTCCTGCATGCTGGTCCGGAGGCCCTCAATAGACAGCGGCTGCCAGGCACCTCGTATAGATGATAGCTGGTGCGGTGTTCGGTATGGGTTGATGTTGGCGTACTGTCGGCCTGGGTGATTGGGAGGTGTTTGGCCTCGGCCAACGTCTCAATTGCCAATAAATGCGAATAATCATAATATTTTAATTTCACCTGGCGAGGTAGCCGTCTCGAACTAACGCTGCGTCTGAGCTCTGTCTGAGCTTTGAGTGTGCAGTTCGTTTCATTTCAATTCATGTGCCTGACACGTCTAATGGCGGGCTCCTAGTCAGGCCCAGGGTTGACGAAATCAAAGCAATTTTGGCCCAAAATAACCGGATACAGTGTCTGAGATCAAGCCCGGGGCTCACGTTGGTAGCATTGACGGTCGTTTACCGTGAAGCACTTTGCCGCGCTCAATAGTGGACCGTTTGGACGGCGAGTAACGCTGCACAGGCGGGCCGCGCCTGGAAGACCCGGGCGCATAATTACAGCGCCTCCGCGCTCCTGAGATATTCGTCGGAGCGGCAGCGCCGGCGGCTGCTGCGGTGAGATCCGGCCACTTCGGACGGCCGTTTGACGCGCCAAGGCAAGCGGCCAGACGGCCTGGAAAGATCCAGGTCAGTCCTTTCGTCCTTTGTGTGGCCTCAACTGGGCCCTTTGTGGAGCCAGCCGTGACCTTCGGCGCGTTGGGACGCGGCGCGGGTGCGCGAGACGTTGGAGACAGGACGAGGCGGAGTGGGAGGCGAGGACTGCCCGGACGGCGAGAGCTCCAACACAGGTCACTCCACACTTGGCTCTGTGCTGGAAGCAACAATGTGCTTCGCGCAGCAGCATCGTTGTGTGGTTTTTGCTGGGGCTTAGACTCTTAGTCCTCACAGGTTTTTTTTTTCTCGTTAGACCACTATGACAGTGCATACAGGGAGAGGCTTGCTAAAGCTCGAAATGTCCGTGGGATTGGGTGTGGCACCCCCGCACCCAATTGCACCGTGAAAGCGTCTCCTCTAGGTCCGTGCTTTTCCGACCATATTGCTGACGGCACCTTCCGGGTCGTACATCGCGGATGCAAGGACCGTCCATTTTCTTCGATCTCTACAAGTTGATGGTGGCGATTATCAAAGCACTGACCGATTCTTTATAAAGCATTACCGGAAATCTGCGCCAGCGTTCATAAATGGCGCGCGGCGCCGCTGACGGCCGGCGGCCGAATTCAATGAACTTTATCAATGCGCGCCACCGGCCGACTGTCGGCCGCTCGGCCCTCTCTCATTTGGCGCCGATGTGCTCAGGCCGTGAACAGACGACGCCGATCTCCGGGGAAGAGTGGCGGCGCGGGCGTCGTATCATACCTGCTATTGGCCGCGGCCGCTCACCTGTTGCGGCCGGGCAATCGATAGGCGCGGCCGCTAGCGCGCGGACCCTGCGCAGTGGATAGACTCGCGCCGCGTCCGGCCGGCCGGCGGCAGCGGGCGCATTCCCTCTGTTCGGCTGGCGGCGGTCGGTGCTGCTCCTGGCCTCGCCGCTCCTCTCTGCGTGTCCGGCGGCCCTCGCCCGCTCTCGCCTCTCCGCCCAGCTACGCCCGCCTCGTTTCACCTTCTTCTGTCACCCTGGAGTCGTCCGCCTGCGTCGAAATGGTGAGTGGCAAGTGTGGCCGACGTAGCGGGCGGGTGACGTGGCGCCGCCGGCCTCAGGTCAGCCGGCGCCGGCCGCGCTCGGGTCGACTGCAGCATGCGCCGGGGGCGGGTCGGCGGTGACATCACCCCGGCCCGGCGCCATGACGTGGCCGCGCTGGATGCAGACGCCCCGTCACGCAGCGCAGCGGTGACGCTACGGCGGGCACCGCTGGCCGCCGAGCGCTGGGCTGAACGGCTCCATATACGGGCGGGGCACGTAGGGCCCGGCCCAAGCCAGCCAGTTGCCTGTCACATGGCTTTCTCCCAGCCGTGCCGCCCGGGACTTTACCTGTTCACGAGCGCAGCTGACGTAACCGGAGCCTTGTCCGCCGACTGGCCACCGTACGGCTGCCGGGACCGGCGCCGGCAGCCGGCCCGGGCGGGCGGCGGCGGCGGCGGGTCAGACCGTCGCCGACGCCGCAGGCCGCCGGTCATTATGAGCGCCGTTTTTTGCCGGGCGGCCGGGCGGATCGCCCGTCGGCCGTGTGATTACGGCCGGACGGCCTGCGAACGCCGCGGTCGGCCGCTCCCAGGCAGCGGCGCTTTTTCTCGCGCCGGCCGCCGGCCTCGGCGGCCCCGGCCTGGGCGCGGCGCCGCCGGCACCTGGCTAACCCGCCGACCCGGCCGACCCACCGGTCCGCCGGCCAGCCGGGCGGGCGGCGCCGCATTCTGGAGCGGCCCCGGCGCGGCCAGCTGGCCGGGCAGCGGGCGCCGGCCGGGCCGCCGGGCCGCCGCCTTTGTCAGCGCCGGCTGGCCGGCCGGCCAGCTGCCCGGCGCGCCCCTGTTACCGGGCCGCCCCTCGCTTCGTGCCCGCCGAAGGCCACAGCGCTCACAAAAAGGCTCCCCGGGATCGCCGGGACGCGCTCCGTTTGAAGGGGAGACGGCCGCTGGGGCCGGTGGCTCGGTGCGCCGCTCGCTCGTCGGGATTACAGAGCGGCTCGGTCGGCCGGCGGCGCTCTCCCAGCGGTGTCGGCCGCCTTTCGAGAAGCAATCCCTTTCGGAGATTGTCGCCCGGCGTCTCGCGTTCGGAGGCGACCGAAATTCAATTTGCGACTAACAAATGACGTTTGAAATGTTATTTTCCGAAAATGCGGCAGCAGCCGGAACTTCTCACGGTTTCAATTTAAAACTTTCCGCTCGAGGCTCACTAATGAAATGCCGGTGGCTAATCTGCCATTAAGTGCCGCGCGACGTTCGGCGCGGGTTTCCGGGCGGCGTGTGAGTGCCGGTGTCTGGAGACGGCTGCAGTGCCTCCTCCGCCGGCCGCGCTGAGTGCGTTTTGGTGTTTGAGAGACGCCGCCAGACGCTGCTCCCCGCCGCCGGCTCCCCACTGGGAGGCGTCCCGCGGGTCTGGGGCGGCCTTGAGCGGGCTGGCGGCGGGGCGCCCTGGAGGCGGCCGGGCGAAGCGGCGCTGCCGCCATGTGGAGCGGACGCCGCAGCCTTGGGCTGGCGGGCCGGCCGGCCGGCGCGGCTGAGCCGGCCGGCAGAGCCGCAGCTAACGGGACGCGCGGCCACGGCGTGAGAGGAGACGACGGGCGCTCAACCGGCGCCATTCGGGCCGCCGCACACAGTGGCCCGCCCGGACTCACGCTTTGAGCGCGACTCCACAACATATGGCCTCAGTCTGACCAAAAGTAACCGCATATTTTGGTAGAAATTAGCAGTTAATGATTGTGCTTGCGATTGTGTGACATCTGGAGTCGGTTCGCGTCTCCGGGGACCCCACGCCCTGACATTTAGAATATGTGTTTTGCGGTTGGTAGTAGAAAGTAGCCGAAGGTAACGAAACCGGCCAGAGAAGGGGCTGGGTGCGCAATTGGCGGCCCAGGTGAGAGGCCACGCGAGGGAGGGGCTGGTCGGCGACCTGGCGGCCCCAGTGAGAGGCCGTGTGAGCGACTCAAGGCCGGCGCTCACCTGATCCCTAAATGTGAACGTGCGGGCCGGGCGGGACCGGCTGCTCACCGGGCGCTGGTCCCGACACCGGCGGGCCTGCCGGGCCGGCCGGCGGGACAGGTTCTCGGCCGGCCCGGGTCGGGCCGCGGCGGACACGCTCGGGCGGCCGGCGCCGCCACGTGGGCCGCCGGCCGGCAGACGCCCGGTCTCGGGCCGCCGCGCCGCCGACACGGCTCAGCACGGGCCGCATTCCGGGCCGGCCGGCAAAAACAAGGGTGCGCACCCCCCGCGGCGACGCCGGACGGTACCTGTCGGCCGTCTCGCCCCGCTCGGCGCCGCGGGCGCCTTGGCACTCCTGGCACTCGACGTGCCTCGCCCTGGCGGACCGATCGCAGCCGATCGCGGAGCGCCGTCTAGAGGGATGCGTCCGCTGTACCTGCCCTGGGCTGTACCCGCCCCGGTGCGTCTGCTGTACCTGCCCCGGCGCGTCCGCTACACCTACCCCGGTGCGTCCGCTGTACCCGCCCCGGCGCCCAGGATGACCACTGAGATTTGGGCGCGCTCGGTTGCCCCTGCCGCCCGGCGCCCCGGGGGCTCCGACCTCGCCTCTCACCTCTCGGAGCGGCGCCGCCTGCCCGCCGTCCGGCGGTAGGCCACCGGCCGCGGTCGTGCCGCTGCCCGGGCCGGAATGCCGGGGTCGGCCGGGTCGCGGCAGCGGCGGCGGCGGCGGCAGCGGCAGCGGCAGCAGCGGCGCGCCTAGAGGATGAACAGGCGTGGAGCCGTGCGGTGACGGGTGACTGTGCTGCAGTGCCCAGCAGCAGCGGCGGCGGTGACGGCGGCGGCGGCGATACCGCCGATCACACCCGCCGCCGCCGCTGTCCGGTCGGTGCGCGCAGGACAGCACGCTGACGGCCGCCGTTTGTACGCCACCTTTGATCCGATGCGCCTCTAGCCGTGTCCCGCGCCCATAACTACGGGTCATTTATTTGGCTCGTTCCTCTGATGAATAGCGACCGCAGCACGAATCGTTAGCTTAATTATACATGACACAACCGCTGAATCGAAAACGAAATATATAATCTCATAACGTCGTTACTGTCGCAACCTCCGGCGGCCGCGTGGTCGGGTCGCGGCCGGCGCGGCGCCGCGGCCGTCGCGCGCGTCTGGCGGCGGCGGCCGGCCCTGTGTCGCCGGCGCCGCCGCCCGGCGGCTGGCGTGCCGGCCGCAGCTGCCGGCCGCTGACACCTGTGTGAGGGCCCGGCACGCCAGCCGCCGCTCGTGCCGCCGTGGCGTGCCGTGCCGTGCCGGCGGCCGTCCGTTCCGCGCCGCCGCCCTGGCAGGAAGCGGCCCCCGCCGCCGCGCCGGCCGTCGTGACGGCTCCGGCCGCAGCGTCGTGGACGGGCCGCGGCCGTGACGTCTCGCCGTCTCTGAGAGCCCCTCAGCGTGACGTCCCCGGTCGTCGCAGGTTCGCAGTCTGCGGCTCTGGTCGACTGTGGGTGCAGCGCTCCGTCTCGGAGCGTGATGCCGGCGCTCGCGGTGTCGCGCTGGCCTCGGCCGTCAGCGGCCGTCTTGCGCCGCCAAGACCGTCTCCTAGCGTGGTGTCTCTAACCTCCTCTGACCATGCGTTTGCGGCTGGCTCGGTCTCGAGCTCGGCGCGTGTGCTCTGACCGTTTCTCACCGTGTACCCTGACCGTCTCTCACCGTGTACCCTGACCGTCTCTCACCGCGAACCGAACCCTGACTCGGCACCCCGGAACCGCTCACGGTCTCCGTCCGTACGCGGCCATGACGTGTGCGTCCGCGCCGCCGCTGACGCCGCTGCCGCCTTGTTTTTCAGCGCGGCTCGGAGGAGCTGCTCGCTCCAGCCGGCGCGGTACCGACCAACGGTGCCATGACGCTCGCCGACAACAACAACGACGCCAAAAAGGTACGCCGTCGCCCCCGGCTGACGGAGCGCGCCTCGATCTTCCGCTCGTCGCGTCGATGTGTTGTGCCGGGCCGCGGAGCGCATCGAAGCTGACGAACGCTGACGGCGGGGCGACACGGCGCCCGCCGACGGTTCGCCCGCAGCGCGCCGACAGCCGTCGCCGCCCTCTGCCAGGCTCGGCGGCGGCGGCGGCGGCGGGCGGGCCGTCGCGAGCCGCGACGCTCCGCCGCGAGCCGTGACGCTTCGCCGCGCAGCTGTGGCCGGGGCTGCGGCAGCGCGTGCTGCTGGTCCGCCGCGTCCGCGCGTCAGCGCACGTCGTCGCTGTGACGCCGTATGGTCGGGGTTCGCCGGCGCTGGTCGGCGGCGGCACCGGTCTGCCGCCGGCGCTACACGCCGCCTATTTGTAGCGGGGGGATGCTGTGCTGCGGCTCGCGTGTCGCCGGCCGCCGGGTCGCGTTGCGCCGGGTGATGCCGGCTGACGTCATGGCCGTGTCTCCGCCGCGCCGTCTTCAGCTGAGGACTGCGCGGTCGCACTAATGACGTATTGCGCGCGCGGCGTCGTGCCGCGCCGCTGGGTTTTGCGCGGGTGTCGCTTCGCCCCACCGGCCTGTCCCCGTGGCGTGGCGTAATCTATTCCAGAGCGACGTCGGCTGATCTTTGCCGCGCGGCTCTCGTCTTGGGCGTGACGTGTCGGTGCGCTGTCGGCGCCGCGCCGGCCGGCTCGACGGCGACCCGGCCGTCCTGCTCTCCTGGCGCGTCTCCCTACCACCGGTGGCGGGGCAGCCCGGCGGCGCCGCCGGAGCCCGACCCGTCTGTCTCGGGCGCGGCTAGCAGCGGCCGCGCTTGGCTCGTGGTGGGCTGAGCTCGATGCCGACACCAGGTAGCCGATGCTGACCTCAGGTGTGCCCGGCGGCGGCGGAAGCCGCCGCCGCCGCCACCGCCACCGCCGCCGCTCCGCGTGCCGCCTCGGTGCGCGCGGCTGTTTTTGTGCGGCGGCGACGAGCAATTGGCCGCCAGCCCGCGGTGGCGAAAGACGCGGCCGGCGGAGGGCGCGGCGCGAGCGGCGATCGCACCCCGTGGGGCGGGTGGCAGACGCTCACTTGGCGGACGGCGGTATTGGCGTGGTGTGCTGTTGCCGGGCTGCGCAGCATGCGCGGTCTATTTGTATTGGGCGTGCCTCGTCGATCTCCGTGTTCTTTGGCTGGCCGTCGTGTCGGCAAATGCCACGACCTGGTCGCGCGGCGCTCCGGCGGTGCCGAACTGCGCCGCCGTGTGGCCCGGTCTCCTGGCCTCAGCGCCGCGTTTTCCCCAAACGTAGCGGGCCTCGCGCACCCGGGCCGTTCGCGGCGGTGCTCGGGGCCGGAAAGGTGCGACCCGACCATGACTGGTTCGGCAGGCTGTGAGACAACCGCTTGCCCCTCGGAGCGCCGTCGCTGCCGCTCCGGTGTGGCTGTCCCTTTCGGCGGCGGCGGCGCGGTAAGCTCGCTGCGAGCTGAGGGCGGCGTCGACTGCTGCTAAATAATGCAGCAGCGGCGGGGACGACCCGAAGTTGCGCAGCGAAACACGGCGAGGCGCCGGCTCCTGTCTGTCTGCCACGCTCCGGGTCCGCGATCGGTTCCCATCCGCTCAACTTTGGCAGCGCACTTCGCTCCGGCGTCCAGGCTCTCGGCTGGTCGGTCGGCCAGACAATGCTGCGCCGTAATGGTACGTGCCGTGTGGGCACGTACATCCGCCGTCATCTGGCGAGTGGCGAACGACGCCGCGTCGGGCGTGGCGCCATCTGTCCGACGGGCGCCGCACCGAACCGGAGCGGTCTCCGCCAACCGGTGTCTGCCGGGTCCGTTGCTGTCCGCGATGCAGCCCGGCGCCGGGTTCGAACCACGCTGGTCGGCTTCCCTGCCCGTCGCCGTGTGCGCCGCGCCCCCGCTCCGGCTGCCGCCATATCCGCCGCTCCCGCCATATCCGCGCCGCGCCGCCCCCCGGCCGGCCGGCGCGGTGCGCTTGGCAGCCGGCCAGCGTCGGCCGCCGCGCCCGGCGCGCTGGCGGCGGTTCCGGCGCCGTCGCGATTAGCGGCGCCGCCGGTCGCGATTGATCGCGCTCTCGGTCGCCGGTCGCCGGCCTGTTGCACCTCGAGCCGGCTCGGCTCGGGCGGGCCGGCGCCGGGGCCGGCGGCGAGGGCGGCACGGACGCCGCCGGGACCTGCAGGGACGGCACTCCCCCAGGCGCGAACGCCTAGCGTGCAGCCTGCCGTGGAGGGCCGGCGGGAGCCAGGAACTAGTGGCAGCGGCGTGGCTCGGGTGGCCCGTTCCCTGCCGGTTCGCGGGGGCGGACCGTGGTCCACGGTCTCCCCCGCCGCGCCGATCCCTAACGACCGCAGTCGCACACGCGCCGAGCGATTGCGGCGCACGTGCGTTTGAATACAGCCACGCTTGCGTTGCCGCTTGATTAATGGTTGGCTTTAATCAATAGTGGAGGCCGGTGTGCATTGTCGGTCGCTGGGACGACGCCGTGGCAGGCCTCGTCGGGGGACCGCATCGGTGTTGTTAAGTGTTGTGCGGTGCTCATAGTGGCTCCTCGCCACTTCTCTACGTGCGGGACCCGCGCGTCTGTCTCCCTTGTCGGCGATCGGAGTCGTACGACGCGCTCGTTTTACTGTCATTGCTGCTATCTCGGACTCTCGAAGCGGGCCATGGTTATCTGTGTCGAGCCACGATGACAGCCGTGCGATTCAGGCCTGGGAACGGCTCGTGGCCGTGCCGTCCGCGCTCCGCGCTGTGCTCGATTCGTGGCGCGATCGCTCCGCGCTGCGCGGCCCGCCGGCCGCCCGCCGCCGGTCAGTCCGCCGCCGCCGCCGCCGCCGCCGCCGCCGATACCGTATCGCGTCATTCATGAGCGGGCGGGCCACTGTCCAAACAGCGGACCGATTGGACGCCCTGTTGCGTCGGTCACCTGCCCCCCGGGCAGCTGCCGTCGGCCATCTGCTGCGGCCAGCTGGCGGCTGCGGCCTCGCGCCGCCAGCTGCCGCCTGCAGCGCGCAACAAGGGAGCGGATGTCTCTGTCGTGCTCGGCCGCACTTACGGGCCCCGTGGCGGGAATGCTGCATGTTGACCGGCCAAATGGCGATAGCGAACCTTCAGGCTTTAGTGCAGCCTGGCTCTGGGACGCATAGCAAGCAAATTCAGTAAAACCCCGTGCAATATGTATCAGCGTTCGGCGATAACGCCTTGCCGGCACGACAGCGACCGACGCCGCGACCGGAACGAGCGCGTCCTCCTTGCCGGGGACCTTGCAGCGCGCTATAGAGGCGCGGGCACTCGGCTAATGGGCCGGACGCGGGCCGGCCGGTGACCTACGGTCGGCCCGGTCAGCGGCCGACACAGACGGACGGCCGGTGGCGTGACGGACGCCTCGCCCGAGGTGTCGTCGGTCGATACCCGCCTGGAGCGGCGCTCGCGCTACTTGTTGACGCCCCCGACGCGAGCCGCCGCGTCGGCGTGTGTGTGTGTGTGTATGTGTGTGTGTGTGTGCGTGTAGGAGGGGAGGGCGCCGCTGAACAGGGCGTCTGTAGCGGTCGGGCCGACGCGTGAGGGGGGTTGCGGCGGGACGGGGTCGGCTGGCGCTGCTCGTGCCGCGCGCCTCGCAGCGGTCCGGACCCGGCGTCACGAGCGGCTCTTGGTGCGGCCGCGCGCCTCGCGCCGCCGGGACCGCCGCGGGGCCCCACCGGCTGTCTCGGACGGAAGCGCTTTGTCGGCCGGTCGGCGGCGGGGGGCCGACGGGGCGTTCCGCCTCACTGAAAGGGACGCCGCGTGCCCACCGGCCGTGCGCTGAAAGATGGCGCGCCCGGCTGTCTGCGGCGCCCCTCGGCGGCCGAGGGAAGCGCCGCGGCGTCTCCCGCCTCCCCACCGCACCGGCACCCCTCCTCGGCGCTCGCGGGACGCGCTGGCGGCGCCTCCGTGCGGTGCGGCGACCCGGCCCGGCGGCCTCTGATCGGCTCGCGTCCGCAGGCGGCATCGTTCGGTCTGGTGGCGGCGCGCCGGGCGACGACAGCCGGTCGGACGGCCGCGGCTGGCGGCTCCGGACGGAGGTGCGCCCTCCTTATCTGGCCCGCCGCCGCCGCCGCCGGCGCCGCCGTCCCGCTCCGACCGGGGCCTTTCCTCGCGGCCGTGTGCCGCTGTGACAGGCCGGCCTTGTGTGCCGCCGGCGGTCGGGCGGAATGCGCCGGCGGCGGGCGTGACGCCGCTGCGGCGGCGGCTGACAGTGTCCTGCGGTCCCTGAGCTGCCGGCCCCACACAGGCTGCACTAGCGAATGTACCACGAGGATCGAGTCAAGCCTCGGATCTATTCACGCGTACCGCAACAAATGCATCATGGTGTGGTCCATACGGTGTGTTTATCGTTATGGGCGCAAAATGATCACTGTAGTCGTCGCGCCCGAAAACGCCAATAAACAACAAAAACAGTATGCTTCCACGTTTGCACTGTTTTGTCTTTTCGGCATCCTTTATGGAAGCTATAATAAGTTGTTATGCTGCCAAAAAGTTGAACCTAGTTTCGGGAGGAGGCGCATGCAAGGCTTCGTACGCTGGCTTAGTTCCAGATTTTTCAGGGAGCGTATTTTGCCGTGCTGGAAGCCCTTCAAGTTACCAACATTGCGTATTTTCAATCAGGTTATTTTTACGTGTGCAGCCTGATTTTAAATTGATTTAAGTTAGCTACATGCGCTTATCACGCATAAAATGTGATAGTGGCGCGTGTCCCGTTGCCCCCCCCCCACCCCCTGAATTCGACATAAAGCATCAGGTTATCGTGTGGGAGGGAAGCGGACCGTATGCGTTCACCGCCTTGCTCTGCCGTGCTATTAATGTTTTCTTTTTGTAAAAATATGTCACAAATCAGACGATTTGTTCTCAAGGATGTGGCCGTTCTGGTAGCTCTTGATGCCGCCGTAGCTGCCAGTGCTCTTAGCGCAGCCACATGTCGGGTCGTAGGGATGGCTGGGGGGGGGGGGGGGGGCACGTTAAGTCCGGTAGCCAACGCGGGATCATGGACACCACACGCCCCAAAATTGTGAGCTGTACAGGAGTGGTGCGAGACAATGGCATTTATGGTTACAATTGGCGGTGCAGATGTCTGTTTTGAAATTTGAGGGATGGTGTGTACTCGTACACCTCACTGATGGTGATGACCATGGTCAGGGCCATCGTAGTAGGGCAAAATATCGTCACCGTACATGATGGATCGCGGTGGATCACCATAACCTACTTGGAACATTGTATAGTTAGAAGGTGCCGCGTGAAATTTTTCGGAACTTCTTTTGGACGTGGGGCTGTTTTTCCAGTTGCTTATGACAGCCATCGGCTTCTTGGAAGTGAAGGGAAAATGGCTTTCAGCGACGCCATTAGGCCTTGTGGTAATTTCCTCCAGTCGCTGCCGTCCTCATTCGGTTGTCGACGGTGAGTCGGATGACACCGGCTGTTTGTAGCGGGCCGGGCCTGGCCGGGCCTGGCCGGGCCGGGCCTGGTCTGGTAGGCGGAGGGCGCGCGGCGCTCCCCGCCGGCTGCCATCTGCCGCCGCAATCACGCCGATCGCCGCGTGCGCCGCGTGCGCCGCGGGCTGGCCCCCTGGGACGAGGACGGCCTGCGCGCTGGCTGCCGGCGGCGGCGGCGGCGTTGACGGCGGCGGTCACCGGCGGCGGCAGGCGCTGACGGCGGCGGTCACCGGCGGCGGCCCGCGACACGGTCTGGCGGCGCCGACCTCGGCCACTGGGTCTGTCCGAAGGCGTGGGTCGCGCTGATGCCATCGCGGACCGTGCCGCGCCGTGCCTCTGTGCCGCGCGCCGGCCGCGCCGGCTGGTGTCGGCGGCAGCGGTGGTCAGCGGGTGCGGCTGATGCTGCCAGGCCGAGGCCGTGTTGGCTCGTGTTACAGGCGGCCCGCAGCGCCACGCCGGGATGCGGGACCGCGGATGCTCGTGGCGCAAACGATCGGCAAGAATGCGCGGCGTCTCTCACGCTGGCCATGCCGGAGACGGTTTATGGCCGGTTTAGGCCGCTGGCCCGGTTTTCCCAGGTGTGCTCGCTGGCTATGGCACCCGGGCGTGCAACTGGTACAGATTCAGGTGCAAACCCATATTTTACCTGGAAATGCATGTGGCTTGTACGCGTTACAGTTGAATGCTCGCTTTCCCAGCGAGAGCCGACCCTCTCCGCTGCTCCCTGTGAACGCCATCGATGTGCCGATGCCAGCTCCACCACTCACAGTCCTGAGAACCGGCTGTTGTCGGTGTGGGTGGGCGCTGCGCGGTGCGGCTGGAAAAGTGGCGGCCCGGCCGTCATCCATCATCTGCTGGTGGCGCCTGGCCGGGCCGGGCCGGGACGCTCCCTCACGCCGCCAGGTTCAAGGGCCGGGCATGGCCGCCAGACCGCCCGCCCGCCAGCGGCCGGACGCGGCCGTGAAATCGCCAGATCCGTCGCGCAGCTTTCGTCCGGCGCCCGCCGACGGCTCGCCGTGTTCCCATTCGTCGGCCGCTTTTTGTCCGGCTTCCGGCGGCGGCGGCCGAGGAGCGGCCGGGCTGTGTCGCCGGCCCGCCGCCGCCGCCGCCGCCCCCGCCTCATCCTTCCGGCGGCGGCTCTCACCGGCCGCTTTTTGCGCGGCGCCGCGTGCGTGGCCGGCCGGCCGCGGCGGCGTTTTTGGTTGGGCGCGCGCCGACCAGCCGGCCGTTTTTGTGCGGCCGCGCCGCGCCGAGCGCCGCCCGGCAACGCTCGACCGCGCCGGGCCGCGCGGCGAGGCGAGGCTGTTGCACCGGCCGGTAAGGACGTTCGGGCCCGGCGGCGGCGGCGGCGGCGGCCGGCCGGCCGTGGGAAGCTCCGGCCGGCGCCGTGCGACGACGGGCGCCGGCCGGGTGAGCGCCGCTGGTCGTGGCCGGGTGTTCCAGCTGACCGGCTGGAGCTCGTCACGGACCGCTGGTGGCCCTCGAGCGCGCACCGCGCCGTCCGGTCGGGCTCGGTCCATCAGGGCCGGCCGGCGGCGGGCGGCGGCGCGTTGAACCGTGTCGGGTCGCGTGAGGTCGGGTCGGGTGACGTCTGCTCGTTTGCTCGTCTGCTCCGGCGGCCGGCCGTCTGCCGCTCTGACTGGCCCCCCGCTGATGGCTCGGCCTCCGGCCCTGGCCCTGCCCGGCCCGGCTTTGGCCTTGGCCTTGACATTGGTTTGGTGCGGGCGCTGGCCGGCCGCTGCGGCCGCCGGCCTGCACTCAGTCGCCGGCGCACGGCCCGCCTGTCAGCGCGTGCAGCCTGCAGGCGCCGGCGTCCGCCGACTCGGCAAGGGCCGCCGCGCCGACAGCTGGCACCTCTGCACGGGACAGCGCCGTCGCTGTGCACACGAGAGTGCCGGCTCAGACTGTCCGCGGAGGGCCGGTAGCGCCGCCGCCCGTGTCGCCGGCGCTCCGGTGAGCCCGGTTGCGAGCTCCGGCCCGGGCGCGCTCGCGCCGGCCGGGCGGCGCTGCTCACCGATGCGTCTCGCCGGCCGCCCACGCCGCCCGGTTCAAGGCGACAGGGTCGGCGCGTGACTCACCAGTTCATCTGGACGGCGGACAATGGCGCGGCCGGCCGGCGGGGTTGGGCGCGGGTCACGGCACGGCTGGAGCGCGCCGCCGCTGATGGAGCGGCCGCCGACGGCCCTGGGACGCGCGCGCTAACGCTCGTTCGTCACGTTCGCAGGTGAAGCTGGACAGCAAGCCGAGCCGGGTGGTTCACATCCGCAACATCCCGACCGATGTCAGCGAGACGGAGGTCATCCACCTGGGCATCCCCTTCGGCAAGGTCACCAATGTGCTCGTGCTCAAGGGCAAGAACCAGGTGAGAGCTGCGAACGAGGCCGGCAGGTGGGGCCGCGCCGCGCCAAGTTCCGATCGTCCCGGCGGGGCTGTGGGACCAGCTCGGTCGGCTTGCGCAGCCATTTCGCGAGCCGAACAGTGCCGTCCGGACGAGGCCGGTCGCCGGTTGGCCGCTACTTTTAGACGCCCGCTGGGTGCCGGTCCACGTGCCAGGACTGGGTACTGGCCGCGGGACGCGTGCCGGCAGACAAAGCCGTGCTCTTGGGCCGTGCGTCACCGCCCGCAGTAACAGATGGGGTGTGCGGCCCAGCTATCGACCCCGTCTTGTCGCTAGGCCGTGAACGTCCTCGCGAGTGGCCGACGAACGGAAGTCGGTGTGAGGCTGGCGCTCGGGGACGCGCTCGGGCGTCTCCGGGGGAATTTAGACGTTCTCATTTAGTCGACGCGCAGAGGGGTTCTTGAGTGCCCGGCCGGGATGCTCCGCTCCCGCATTCACTGTGGAGAGGTGGTTGTGTCGCACACCTGAGGCGCCAGTGGCTGCGCCGAAGTTTTGTAAGTCGGCGCTGCGGTCTCGAGGGAGGCGAGACCTTCGCGGGAGCCGACTCATTACCATGTGTCGGCGGCGTGGGCCGCGGCGGTGGGCGGAGCAGGCTGTCGGGGAAGGCTTTTCCGCCGGTGACCTCCAGCGTTCGTGGCCTTTTGAACTGACTTGCGGGCGCGCCCTGTGGGGCGCGCCTCGGGGTCAACTCCTCGCGCCAGCATGTCTTGGCCGATGGCTGAGAGGCCGCCGCCTATGCAGACCAGCCGACCGGGCTCAGGAGCGGAAGCGAAGAGCTCACTTCTGCCGCAGCACGCGCTCGTGGCGCTGTGGATCACGCCACGGAAACGGAGGCGCTGTGTTTGTGACGCTGGTTCGCTCGTCGCCTGTCTCGACGCGACCGACTCCCCCAGCCGCGTGGGAACGGCCATCCCGGGGGCGGGCGCGGCAGGCCGCTTCAGATGGATGGTCCCTGCCGGGCCCGCCTCGTGGTGGCCTGGCCCCACGTTACGCCTGCGTCTCGCATCAGCTTCGAGATCTCTGTCGATCGTGTAGGTTGTGTAGGTCGTGTAGGTCGTGATGTGCAGGACGGGATCTCGTGTGGTTTGAATGATGCATGACGCCTGCTGTGTGGATTGAACGGGTGTTGTTCTTCAGCTGGTAGCGTGACCGCGGACAGGGCCCGGGGCCTGAAGCAACGCACGGTGATGGGACCCGAACCCATCACCCTCTCGGGTGCTCTTGAGTGTGCCGGCGCCTGGTGACGATGAAGACTGGCAGTGGTCGCGCGCTAGCGTCTGCAGAAACACAATGGTGGTTGTTCACCGCCGAATACGCGTTCTACGCTCAGAACACTCAGTCGTATGATGCTCGCCCGAGTTTTTGCGTCGTCCGTGGGCGAGGTGCTGCTGGCATTTGGGGCTGAAATAGCGGGAGCGAATGTGCCCCTAAAAGGCGAGGAGCGTGTTATGTAAACGGACCGACATTCCGTTTTGATTGGATGTTGGTGTAAGTGTGGTGTCACCGGCTCAGAACGGCTTTCAGATCCGCCTCGACGTGGCTGGCCGGGCGGCGCGTGTGCTGGCTGCCTCGGCGAGCGCGAGCGGCGGCGCCGTGCCGTCCCTCGCCGACCACGGGCTCCCGGGGCTTCCATTGCCGACCGCGAGCCCCCGGGACCGTCCCCCCGCCGACCGTGGGCCCCAGGACCGCCCCCTCCCCCGCCGACCGTGGGCCCCGGGGCCGTCCCCCCGCCGACCGTGGGCCCCAGGACCGCCCCCTCCCCCGCCGACCGTGAGCCCCGAGCCGTCCCTCGCCGACCGTGAACCTCCGAGGGCTGTCCCCCGCTGACCGTGAGTCCCTGGGGCTGCCCCCCTCCGCTCCCGCCGCCCCCGTAACCCCGCGGCCGAGCCACGCCAAGGCCTGCCGGGGTCGGCCGCGGTCGCCGGATTCAATCTCACTTCTCGGCCGTCTGATTGAAACAGCCTTGGCCGGTGTGGCTCCTCGCGCCCGGAAGCGGTCGTAATCCGGGACAGATTGGTCGGCGCTGCCGCGGGGCCGGCGCGCCGCCCCTGCAGGTGCGACGGCCGGCGGCCGGCCGGCCGGCGCGCGCCCGAGGATCGGCCTGAGCGTGGCCGGGATCCGGCCGGCTCTGCGTCGTGAGCCTCCTCGCGCCCGCCGACCGGACAGCCGGCTTGCGGGGCCATTTGCGGCGCGGAGCCCCGCTCTGCTTTAAGTGAGGTCTGATTACGCGGCCACTTGGGGCGCCGCATCGATTCTGGGCCGTGACGACCTGCCGCTCGACCGGCCGCGGTCGCCCTGGCGTGAGGGGCTTACATGCCGGCGAATGTAATTAAACTGGGGTACATAACTCGGCCAATTTTTGCCCCCTAAATCAAGGTTCCCGGTCGGGCGACACCAGCGGGGTGCCGCGCAGTGCGGCGCGGCGGTTAATCCTGGCGCTTCCTGCGCGGGGCCGGCTGCGACCGGCTGTTCGGGACGAGCTCACGTCCGAGGTTTCAGGGGCGCGATTGGCAGTTGGCGTCGCTCGCGCGGGCGGGGCGGATGTTTGGACAGGTGAGCGCCAGCGTCGCGGTCGTCCGTGTGCTGCCTTGTGCACGCGCTGTTGTCGGGCCGCGCTGGAGCCGTTCGGTCTGGCGGCGCGCGGGCGCGTCCGACGTGCCACCTGGCGGCAGCCGCCAGCGGCGCGGGGAGGTATTTCGGTCCGGAGCGCCGCCTACCGCGGGCGGCCGCTCCCAACCAGCGGCTGGCTGGTTCGAACGGCGCTGCCCTGGAGAGGTGAGCTCGGCGGAGACGGAGGGAGGGGAGAGGCCTTGCCGCCGCCGCCGCGCCGCGCTCCCTTTGTGCGGCTGTCTGATCCTCGGCTCGTTGGCTCGCTCGTCAGGAGCGGCGGCGATCCGCGCCGCCGCCGCCGCTCTTTATCCGCCGCGCCGCCTCGGGATGGATGGTCCGGTGCGGCGCGCGGGGCGGACCTGCCATCAGATCGTCATCAGGCGGCGATGACGCGCATCAGCGCCGCCGGGTCGCGACGCCTCCGCCGGCGCCGGGAAGCCCGCCGGCGGCCGGCCCGCTGCCATATGGCGCGGCGTCGGCGATCGGCGCCGCCCACGCCGCTGCCGGCGGCGCCGCTCGCAGCGACGGCCGCCGGCGGCGCTGACGAGCCCGCTCAGCGGCCGGAGGTCGCGGCCGCGCGCTCGTTAACTTTTCAATTTGTCATCGGGTCGCTGGAGTGGCTTGTTTACCCGGCCGGAGCCGCGTTGGGCGTCCCGCGCCGATGGCGGCGCTGAGAAGCCGCCACAGGTGCGCCGGCTCTCGGGAGTGAGCGGGCGTCGCCGCCTCCGCTTTCGGCGGAGCTGAGCGTCTCCTGCCGGGGGCCGGCCCGCCCTCCGACGGGCCCGCTGCCGCCGAGCTGGCGGCCGTCCGGCGCCTATGATGCGCCCGCTCCGCCGCCAGCCGGGCCCGGGGGTGGGGCGGGGGCGCAGAGTAAACAATGACGGCGTCCGAGCGCTGCCGTTTACACGGGGGATAAACAGGGCGCGCCGGCCGGGGCGTGCGGGAGATGTTTACCTGGCGCTGCCCCCTCCGGAGAGGTAGCTCTGACGTGCCGGCCGGCACCCCTCAGACAAAGGGATGGGTGACAGACGAGCGGCAGACGGACGGGCAGCCAGATGACGCGAGGGGGTTAGGCGGGTGGACGGACTTCTAACTAAATGAAGTGATGGTTGAGGGTTAAACGGACTTGCAAACGGTTAACCAAGAAGGGAAATGGTTACGCGGGGGCTCAACCAAATAGACGAGGTAACGACTAGCGAACGGACGGCCAGCCGTTCAGCCGTATACAAGGATGGGTGACGTGGGATCGGGCGGACAGACGATCGACTAGAAGGGTCGGGTGAAGGGCAAATGATGGGCGGTGAGTCAACTCTGTGTTTGTGGATAGAGATGGGCGGACAAGCAGGGCTACACGTGGCGGAAGAACGGACCGACGGGATTGATGGAAGCCCAACCGAACGAGGCACGTGGTACCCGACAACCGGTGGGTCAGACGGTCCGTCTATCGAGGCCGCAGTCCGGACAGATGGCTCGCCGGACGGCCCGCGTCACGGCCGACATCTGTCGGTCCGGCCGTGAGCTAAGGCGCTCACCGCCACTCGACCGGCGCCGCCGCCGCCGCGCCCCCGGCCGGCAGACGGACGCGCCGCCAGCCCCGGCGGCAGATGGCGCCCGGCCGGCCGTGGAGCGAACAACGGACCGGCGGCGGCCGCTGCAGCCGGCGCCCCGTGCCCGGCCGGCTCGCTCTCGCCCAGCTGATCACCGGCCGTGCCGTGCCGTGCCGTGCCGTGCCGCGGCGGGACGCTGTCACTTGCCAGACCAGCGGCGGCCAAAAGACACGGTGCACGAGAGCGCAGCGTACCACTGCGGCGGGGAGCAAGAAACCGACGTTCACCAGTTCGGCGCGCGGTTTTTCTGCCGAAGGGCAGCCGCGATAGAACTTTGTGATGAAACGCCCAACTGAGATGAAAGGCAAACAGCGGGCCCGCGGTCACAGAACTTTTCCACTCCGGCCGGCGGAGGGCCTGTCGTTAATAGTTGAACAGCGGGCCTTTACACAATTAGCGGTGTGGCGGGCGCGGTCGGACCTGAATGTTTCAGACCATTCTGTCGGCCAGCTGCCAAATGGGCGCGGCCGAATGGCCCAATCCGTCCGGCGGACGCGTGCGACCTGAAAAATGCACTGCTGCCGTGCGTGCGCACTGGTCGTGCCGCCATGCAGGGCGCGCGCGTGAGCGCGTGGGCAGGTGCGCGGTTCTGGACCGTGGGCAGGGGTCGCAACACACCTGTGCATGCTCGAGTTATCGGAAGCACGGCGTTTGTGATTGCCGCCGGGCGTGATTTGATGTCCGTGGCTGTTCCGCTGTTTGAACGGGGCGCTGCGCTCAGCATGGACTGTGCTGAGCAAACGGCATGTCGTGTTCCGGCGACGTTCGCGTCCTCTGTTTGCAGTGTCAATTTGGCGCGCTCGTTAGTCGTGGGCGTCGCCACCCCATTGCACGTCGGGCGGCGTGGAAGGCGACGGAAACGAGTGATATCACAATTCGCGCAGGTGCTCTTCGTTTAACCGCCCGCGGAAAATGATTGAGTGTGAGGATATTGATGCCTATTGCACATGACAGCAGCTAGACAAATGCGCCACCTTGTTTTAGTTTCTGATTAAGATTTGCCGTGTTCTGTCGAACTCGCTGTATTCTATGCGGGTTCAAATGACCACTGCTGTCGACGCGCCCCAAAACGCCAGCACAACAGCAGCGGGTAGGTGTGGCCCGTCGTCCGCTGTTGCCCGTGCCGACCGAGGTCCCCCGTGACGCGTGCCTGTCGTGTGGCCGGCAGGCGTTCCTGGAGATGGCGGACGAGGTGGCCGCCTCCCAGATGGTGGCCTACTTCGCCAACGGCACCGCGCAGCTGCGCGGCCGCTCCGTCTACGTCCAGTTCTCCAACCACAAGGAGCTCAAGACGGACCAGACGCACTCCAACGCCGTGAGTCGAGCGGCGGCGGCGCCACGCCGTCCCTGCGTAGTGTCAGCGCGTGGAGGCGCGGCGAGCATGGACCGGGGTCAGGATGGCGCAGACGGACTGGCTCCGACTGCTTCAGCGGGCGTTAATCTGTCTCCCGCGCGGCTCGCGCTCGTGCCTTGTGCGAAGCGCGGTGTCGCTAGACGCAGCTTAGCACGGAGCGTAGAAGCCCGGTGTGCTCGGCGGGCACGTAGTTTTGCCCGGGTAGCTCGGCGAGTTGGCAGTCGCCGCGCGCCGTGCCGTCACCAGAAGCTGGCGCACCCCTCCGCCGGGCCCGCCGCAGACGGAGCGGCCGTGGGCGCGCGCGCGAGCGGGCGCCGGCCCATGAGCGCGCGCGGCAGCCGGCTGATTGGGCGGCGGCGTGACCGTCCGATCGAGTCCAGATTGGGCCGGATTGAATCAGTCGGCGGCCGCCTCGGCAGCGCCGCCGGCCGGCCATGTGTCGAACGCGGCCGCCGACCGGCTAACCAGGTTAGCGGCCCGCGCGCGCGCCTGGTGCCGCGCCGCCCTGCGCCGCCGTCGACTCGATTAAGCGCCGGCAGGGCCGCCGCGCGCCCGAATTAAAGCCCGAATCAGATGGTGATTGTGTTTAATGACGGTGTGCGCCGGCCGAGCGAGCCGGCGAATGGGGGTGGCCGCCGCCTGCGACGTCGGAAGCTGCTGCTCGCATCTGCGCATGCAAGCCTGCGGACCATGCGAGTGCTGATTGGCTCGGTTTTAGCGCCGCGGTTGCAGCCGAGTACATCCGTCAGAGTGGGCTCTCCCCAGCGCCGCTGAGCTCATTGTGTTTGCGTTATGGACGCGCTGCCAAGCCTCCCTGTGCCTTCGTTTATCCGCCGCACAGGCTCTGTTTGTCCGTCTGATGTCCGTCTTGTCGTCTCTATTGGTGTACTCACTCAGCGTGTTCCTAGCCGCTTATTTGGTGTGGGGATCGTCTGGACGCTGTGCTGTGCCTCACCAGATGGCGCGCCTGTCCGACCTCGGCGGGCGGCGCACCTGTCTGACCTCGTGTCCGGCCGGCCGGCCCCACCGCGCCCAGCCCATGACCGACCCACGTCACTGGCCGAAACCAACGACCAGTTGCCGTGTGTGAAACTCCCCATGCTGCTGACTGTCGGGCCGGCCGGCCGGCTGTCGTGTCGGGCCCTTATGCTGCTGGCTGCTCTGCCCGGTTACGGCAGAGGTGCCGCGGTGCTCGTGGCCGCGTCCCGGCGTGGGACGGCCGGCCGGTGTCGCTGTCTGACCGTGCGGCCGCGTGTGTCGACAGAACGCCTCGGCTCAGGCGGCGCTACAGGCCGCCCAGTCCATGTCGGGCGGCGACACACAGGGCGGCCCCAACACCGTGCTGCGCGTCATCATCGAGCACATGGTCTACCCGGTCACCCTGGACGTGCTAGAGCAGGTGAGACCGGCGCCCAGAGCGGCGAGCGGGTGCCGCGTGCGCCGCCGCGAGCTGTCGAGCCGCGGCCGGCCACCACCCAGCTGCGGGAGGCGAGGGTCGACTCGGGGGCGGCCGAGTCGGACGGACGAGGAAGACCTCGTCGCCGGAGAGCCGGACGCTGGCGGGCCGACGCGACGGCTCGGCGCCGTGCGCGGCGTGCCTTTGCGCAGCTGCGGAGATCGCGGCCGGTTATTTGCCGTCGGTCTGTGCAGCGCTGGCCGCGGCGGGTTGCAGACGGGCCGACGTATCGCGCGTGAGTCAGCCGGATGGCCGGCTCGTGGCGCGCGCGAAGCGAAGCCGCCAGCGGCCGGGCTCGCGTTACTCGTGCGCGGTCGGGTTCAGCTGGGCTCGGCCGGCGGCCGCCTCCGCCGCCCCCGTCCCGGCCTCCGCCGGTTAGATCACGACGGCCCGTGACCCTGAGGTGGGGGCGGGGGAGGGGCGGGCAGCTGTGGCCGGGCCGGGCCGGCCGCGGCGTGTCAGTCGGCAGCGCTATCGTCGGCCGCCGCCTCCCACGGAGAGGCCGTCCGAGGGCCGGTGTCAGCGCGACACAGATGGACTGTTGTGGAGCGACGGGGCGCCTCCGATCGACGGCCGGACGCGGCCGCCTGCCGCTGGTGCCGGCCACCGGGAACCGAGCGTCGCGGCTTGTCCGCGGACGGATGTTTGACACGCTGCCGGGCGAGGCGTCACGGCGCCGGTGCTGCTCCCCGCCGGCCGCCCGCCGGCCGCCGGTGTTCCCGGGCGGCGGCCGGTGCCGGCGCGCGCCATTGTACGCCGCCGGCGGCGCGCCTGCTGCGGCCGTGCGGCGGCCGGGCCGTGACGGCTCCGGCGGCGGCGGCGTGACGGGCCGGCTCAGGTGCGCCCGGCACCGGCCCGCACCGGCCGCCGGATCGATGCTCGCGGCCAGGCCCCCGCCGGCGCGCCGTGGGCGGGCCGGCCCCGCGTGAGAGGGCGAGCGCTGCGGCGAGGCGGTGCGCGGCTGGACGGCGGCGGGAGGCGGGCAGCCGCGCTCCCCAACAGCGGACGTTGTGGAGGTAGGAGGCCAGGCGACCCACCGCAGGCACAGGTCTGGATTACTTCTGGGAGGGCACGTGCAGGCGGGCTGGTTATCAGAGAGGTGCATCTACACCGACAAGCGGCGTGGGCACACGAGCTGCTTTATCGTCTGTCAGGGCGGTTATTTATGGCTCGAGTCCGGTCGTGTTTCAGGCGGGTGCCTTTGACCGTCTCAAGTCGCGCAATCCGCACGGTGCTCCGCCGCCTTGCTCTCCGTCCCGGCCGCTGTGTCGCCCGCCGCTGTTTTTCCCGGGCGCCGTATCGATTTCGATTTGAATTACCGGCAAATTATGCAGGCGCACGGCGCGCGCTGGCGTATACAAAGTGTGTCCGGCGGCCGTCAATTGCGGCCGCCTCGGCCGCCGACCGGTCGCAAATTGCCGGGTGGCGTCCGGGCGGCGCGGTAAACACCGGCCGACCGACGGGCCCACCCCCGGGTCCACCCCCGGGCGGCCGCGGCCCGGCCCGATCTGGCCCGGCGCACCTGTTGTGGCATCCGGCGCCGCCGACCAGCCCTGGACCTCGGGGCTCGCCCACCCGAGCCAGGCTCAGGGACGGCGTCACCGGTCGGGCGGGATGGGAGGGGACGGCCGTTTTCACCATTTCTGGAAGCAAAGAAGGCCCCTCGAAAGCGCGGGTAGGGTCCAGCGTACATGTTGAGTAACATCGGTGAGGCCAGGAGTTCTTGTAACGGCCAAGAACGTAGTGCAGTGGTCGGCAAGAGGCCCCAGTTTGGACTGGTCGGCTGTAGTCGGAGGCGTTGATGCTGTTGGAGGCACCATCGCGACCAAGAAGTGGCGCCGCCTTCCTTTCCAGACATTCTAAGTTGAGGTCTTTGGGCAATACCCAGCGCCCGGCCATCACCACTGTGATGGCAACGTGCTGGGAACCTCCGTCGTGACTAGAAGGCCCCTGGTGAGGGACAGGCGATCCCAGTCGTGTATGGTAGTGGACATTAGCACGGTGTGGAGGTCGCAGTACATGCGACGTGCTTGGATGATGCTTTAGTGCTCCAGCGAACCTGTGGCACCGGTGCCTTAGAGAAGTAACGTCTGTCATCCATGCCATTACGAACGACGTCTTCTATTTATGATGTGGCGTGTTAGAGAACGCGTCTAACTTCGCCGTCCGAGATGTCCCGTAGGAATGCATAGGTGTCTGATAAGGCGTTGCGCCACGAGTGGCCACAGTGAAAGTCAAGGCCGACATTCATTGCGAGGCCGCTTGGACTGAGGAATCCTGCTTGACCGTGCGGACCCACCAAGGTTCTGACCTGGCCACCGGCCGGAGGGTTCCGGGCTGCGCTCCCGGCTAAGGCTGACCAGCGCTGCTAGGACCGGTCCGTGTCGCGTGTACAACATGCCTCGGGGGACTGGGCACTAAGCATGTCGCCGATAAAGACTTCCATCAGTTGGGGATACTGCCCCTTGGGTTTTGTCAAGTTTATATCGCTGCCTGTGCCTGCAGCTCGGCGCTTGTGTATTGTACCACGGCAGTCATCAGAGAAGTGGCTCTGGCACTCCCTGGAAATGGCGACACCGGAATGGATCATGCACCCGCGTTCTTCGAAACAGCGTTAAACCCCTCGGGAATGCCGATGATTGTACGAGTGTACCTAACGGTTGCCAGCTTAGCGTGGCTGTCTCCAAGCCGGGGGCCGGGCAGCGCGGAGCCATCAAAAGCCTCGGGCACGGATGGCGAGCCGGCGGCCGGCGGCGCGCGGGCACGGGCACGGCTCTGGGCCCGACTACGGCCCGGTCTAATCCGATTGTGGTTGGCGCTGGCCTAGAAATGGATACCTGGACGGCGGGCAAGACGGATGGTGGTGGCCGGCGGCGCGCCGCCGTCCCGGGGGACGTCCTAATGAAGGGCCGCGGGGCTCGGGGGCGGAGGTCGGGCCCCGCCTCGGGCACCGCTCTCAGGGGAGCGCGCTGGAGCGACGTGGTGGGCATGTGCGGTCGGGCCGGCCGGAGGAAACGGAGCGAACGGGCGAGACCGAAACGTTCAGACGGGATCGATTCGCGAACGAAATGATGCCCGCGGCCACGACTCGTGACGCCGCTTGGAACCGTGACGCGGGGCTCCTGACGAGAAGCTGTTGCGGCCGGCTCGTAAACTGGGGCAGGATTGATCAAGTGATAGTTAAGGGCATTTTGAGTTACTTTGGCCGGGGGGGGGGGGGGTGTTCGGGGATGCCTCAGACTCCAACCTGTTATGTGCCCATTGATATGGGCGTTCGCCGCGGGTTGCCTTGGCATCCCGGCGGCGGCGGCAGCGCGGCGTACTTGTGATGCTACCGGACGCCGCTAGGCGGCGCCGCCCGCGCCGGCCGTCCTCACGACCGTTGTCCGGCCTGACGTGAACGGCGAGCTCCCGTCGTCGTGCCGGGGTCAAACGGCGCCACGTGGGGTCCCGATGTCTCCGCAGTGACCGGGAAATGGCCGCGCTGACGTCCTGTTAGCGGCCAACGCCTCGGAAAATAGGCGCCGTCGACCGTGCCGCCGCCGACTCCGCACGCTCCTAACTTGCCATTGAGTCCGAGTTAGTTCAGTCGTACTAGATTGAGCACCGCGGAAGCGTCCCGACTTTAGAGATAAAGTTGCCGTTGTGGAACTTGAATGCGTGTTTGCCCGTGATTGGGCGTGCGCATGGGAAAACTGTTGCACGCTGTCAGTAAGATTGAGTGCGCGATTTCTGTCCAGGTCAATGGCCCGCCATACCCCATGGCTTGTCTATGGCCGCAGGCTACCCCAGGGCTCGGTGTGACTCGACCTCAAGTGACTACGACCGTAGCTACCAATCTCACTTTGGCCATGAATTGTCACTTGGCGTTGTTGTGAATTGAATCCACGTAATCCCGACTGCCGAAACGGTCATGTGAAGGCCCATAAAAGCGCTCGATAAATCCTCGGCAGTGGTGTTTCGTCGATGTGTGTGGTGCTTCGTCGCCGCTCGCGCCGCCAATGGACGCCGCTAGCGACCGTTTGACGGCGCGACGGACTGTTCGCCAGCCGACCCGAGCGCACCGGCACTGTCGGCGGTGCCGCTGCCGGCGCCGCGGCCCAGCGCGCTCCGCCGGGGACGCCGGCCGGCCGGGGGCCGCCGCGTCCCGGAGCTGGGGCGCCCCGGCGCCGCCCGCCCGCGCCGGCTCCGTCCGTCGGCCCGGAGACGGCGGGCTGACACACGCGATCGTCGCCGCTCGGGCCACCTAATTGGGTATTAGTGGGCTGGCCGGCGGCGGCCGTCGGGAAATGACCGGCCTCTCCGCAGGCCGCGCTCGTCAATGCTGCGCCGCTATTTACGTGCGCCGGTTGTCGGTCGTCGGCCGCGGCGGGCACGCTGATTGGCCGTGCGGTTGACGGCTGTCCGCGCTGATTGGTCCTGTGGCTGGTGGCGGCCGGCGGAGCGTCGCGATGCTGATCGGACGGCTGCCTGTTTCCAGATCTTCTCCCGGGTGGGCAAGGTGCTGAAGATTGTCACCTTCACCAAGAACAACTCGTTCCAAGCGCTGATCCAGTACCCGGACGTCGTCACCGCCCAGGCGGCGAAGCTGGTGAGTCCCCTCGCCGCCTCCAGGCTCGGTGACGTCAAAGAGAGATGGAGCATTCGGTGCGGCGCCGCCGAGGGACTTAATGAACTGTTGATGCCGAGTCCGGCGAGCGGGGCTTAACAGGCCTCTCGACCGTGAACGTCTCCGATCCTATTGACATATTGGTGCGCGGCACAGTGTAGTGTACGGAGGGCGGGCTGCGCGGGACAGTGTGGTGTACGGAGGGTGGGGTGCGCGGGACAGCGTGGTGTGCGGGGAGCGGGGTGTCCGGAAGGTGGCGATGGTTAAGTGCGTGACGCGTCTAAACGAGGTACCTTTCAAACATGGCTGAGCCTGTCGCGGTGAATGACCTAGACACGGCCCCTGTCTCGCGAAACAGCAGCGTGCCAACGGGCGAGCGCTGCTCCCAGGCCGCTGTGCGGTCCGACGCAACAGCGGGCGCCGTACGGTCTGCTATTCGGCCCAAAAAGGCTCGACACTGGCCGATTTTGGCCGCATCCCGCCGCCTCCCGCCTCTGGAATCGCCAGTCGCAGCGTCGCCGCTCCGAACCTGCCAGCCGGCCGCCAGACTTGAAATCGCCGGCTCTTGCGTCGTTACGGCAGGACGGCCGTAGCAGGCGGTGCTCCGCTGCCGCCGCGATCACCGGCCGCCACCGGCTCATCCGCTGAGTGATCTGGGCGTGCTGCGGGGCGGCTGGCCGGCCCCCGGCCGCCCGGCCGCCCGGCCGCCGCCCTCGCAAACACTAGAGACCGCTGCCACGTACGATAACTGATGCTGCTGATGAAGGCCACTCGACGACGGGAGGGCCGGGCTGACGACTAATACCGGCGGGTTGACTGGGGGACGGGGAGAGGGGGGAGCTCTGTTGTGTTCCGCTCCAGGTGGGCGCCGGGAGGCACGGCGCGTGCTGGAGCTGTCTGCTGAGGGGAGGAGGGGGGGGGGGGGGGGGCTGTGCTGTGAACCCCTTCCGTCGCGCGCTGGGAGGCACCAGCTGGGGTCCTGGACGACCCTGCAGCACCAGGTACACCCCGGGGGGCGTGACCCGGGCGGCTTGGCGAGCACGACCCGTCGCCCGTCCCGCGACCGAGCGTCACCGCGTCTGCAGCGACCCCCAGCGGCCCTGAATGGCTAGCACGGGAAATGTGATTCGCGTCTCGGACGCCGCTGTAGCTGCCGACACCCCGGGGAGTGGTGCTTGAACGGGCGGGCGGGAAATGGCCGCCGCTGCTGAGCTCTCCGTGACCCTCCCGGTCTGCCGCGGCCGGCTGGAGGGGAGGGGGCGCCCGTCCAGCGGGGCACGACACGACTGCGCCGTGTCGTAAGTCGGCAGAAGCTACGGCCAGGACGGCAGAAGCTACGGCCGGCCGGTGGCGAACGGACACGGGCGCCGCTGAAGGCCACGGGCCGGCCACGAATGTCTGCTCGCGGCCGGGCCGGGGCGAGAGTTGAGCTCCGGGCAAGTCAACCCGGACTTCGAGACCAGGCGCGTCCTTGGGTCCGCCCATTCAAAAGTGATGGCGCCGAACGGGTTTCGATCGATATCAGACAGGCGCTCTCGGCTGGCCAAATGGTCTCGGTGGGTGAGCTGTACGCACCGGCGCCGGCGCACCCGCTGCGGCGCGGCCTGGCACCCGACACCCAGCGGACGTCGCCGAGAGAAGGCTCGGCGTCGCTCCGACGCGGCGCCGCCGCCGCCGCCTTGTGAAGCGGCGCGCGTTTGTTTGCCCATCGCCAGGGGTGACGGCCGGCGCATCGGACGGCCGCGCCGCGCCGCGCCGTCACCGGCGTCGGCCTGCTGTTTGTCTCCGCTGCCCACCCGATTGCGTGTTTTGGCGGCGTTGTTCGGCGCGCTGATTGCGTCGGCGTCCGGCTGATGGGCTGCGGCCGCTGCCGATATCGGGCGGCGTGATGACTGGTCAGGCGGCGCCGAGGTGTGGCCGACGCCGCCGGAAAACAGTGGTCAGGCCGCGCCGGGCGCGCTCGATTCGACGGCGCGCTCGGTGGGCCGGAACGCCCCGGCGCAGACGGGCTCGCTCGATTTGCTGGATGCTGCTGTCGATGGTCTGTTTGCTGCGGTGGTGCTGGAGTGTGGCCAGTGCCGTTAATAATGGCGCAGGGCTTCCCGCACAGGGGCTGGCGAATGAAGCCATTCGTCCACTTCCCTCGCCCGCGGCGCCTTTCCGTCTCTCACGGCCGCGCCGTCTCTCTCCCCAGCAACTGGACGGCCAGAACATCTACAACTCGTGCTGTACGCTGCGCATCGAGTACTCGAAGCTCACCAGCCTGAACGTCAAGTACAACAACGATAAGTCTCGCGACTACACCAACCCCAGCCTGCCCACAGGTGACCCCTCGCTCGATTCTGCCTTTATGCTGGGAGGTAGGTGTACGGGCTGTGGCCGCTTGGGGCGGCGGGCGCTGCCGCCGCGGCCGGCCGCCGGCCTGGGTGCGCCGCCCCTCAGGCGGCGGGCGCCGGCCGGTCGCGGCAGCCGCGGCCGCGCGCCCCCTTCTCGTTAACCGCACTGCTCCGCTCGCTGAGACGCTAGCCGCACGGGCGCACCGCGGGGCGGCCTGGCTGTGTGGCTGTTGGCGGGTGTGATGTGTGGTGCCGCCCCGCGACCCCATGCACCTCTCCGCTCACTCCCCGCCCACTCCTCGTGGCGGCTGGCCGGGGCCGGTTCCACCGCCGGCACGGCGACGTCCTCTTGGCTCTCACGCTCTGGCGCTCTCGCCTGATGCCTCCCGCCCGTGAGATTGTCTCCCGTTCCGTTCCTCTCGCCCGTGACACACTCTCGTCCCGGCCCCCTCACCCATGAGGCTGTCTCTCGTCGCGTTTCTCTCGCCCGTGAGACACTCTCGCCCCCTCCCTCCCGCCCGTGAGGCTGTCTCTCGTCCTGTCCCTCTCACCTGTGAGACATTCTCGTCCAGTCTTTCTCGCCCGTGAGGCTGTCTTTCGTCCCGTCCCTCTCGCCAGTGAGACATTCTCGTCCCGTCCCTCTCACCCGTAAGGCTGTCTCTCGTCCCGTTGTTTTCGCCCAGCGTCTGCCCCTGTCAGGTCCCCTAATTCTCTTCCTGCTTCTCGGTATTGACTTGTCAGCCTCTTGGGCGCATATCCATCCACCATCGGCGTCTGGATGGTCCTTCTGTGTATCCCACCTGCACCGATGCCCATCTGCACCATCTCTTCCCCGGCACCGTCGAAGGGCGCAATGAATGTTTGCCCCCTGCCCCTCCCCCGGTGTACAGCCCGTGTCTCTGCCGTGGGTGGGTGTGCACGACCGGTGGTTGCGTTTCGACGGCTGGCTGGCAGTCTCCATGCGGTTGCGATGCTCGTTGACAGGGCGCTTACGCTATTGGCCGCTCCAATCACACACTAACCGCCTCCCAACACGTGCGGGGGATGGCCCCCAGCTTGCCGGTGGAGAACCTGGTGAACGCCGCCATGTTCAGGGTTCCGACGAGGCTGTTAACTGACTGGCGTTGTGGGCACTGTGCTTCAAGTTAAAGGGTGGTTCTGTGGCAGATCATATGTGGCATGCGTTAATTTCCTGTTAGGCTGGTTCGAACAGTATGTCATGGCCCGCTTTTCCAAGGGGTTATTTGTGCGAAATGTTTCGAAACATTGAAAATGTTCAAAAATCATTCATACTTTGTGGGTTTGTCTAGGTGTACATATGCATATGGCTGATTAAAACGACCTCTGATTTCACATTAGCAAGTTTCTTGATGCATCGTTCGAGCTTCCGGGCTTTCGACTTAACAGCTTTGTTAGGGTAAAATATTGCACATGAAATAACGAGTTCTCTCCAGCCCTAAATAAACAAGCAATTCTTACAGAGTTCTGGAGTTATTGGGCGGTGGGCGGTAGCTACTTAACATGTGATGTGGCTATGTGTTATTGTGGTGTTTTCGCTGCAGACATATTGTACGCTTATTGAAGTAACGGTATTAATATTTGTCTTCTCCGCACCAAAACATGTTTTTGAGATAGCGATGCACAATGTTTGTTCTCAAAAGCCTTTCGACCCATTACTCGTACCATTCATGTTTATCCGGCAATGAATAAGGTCTGCAAACGTTAGAATGTACAGATATCGACGAATGTATAAGTGATGTTGAACGAACAGTTTTTTCTTAACGATGCTGCTGTGTCGAAAACCCAGAACCTCGAACAATGCATCAATAAGCTTATTAGTATAGAATTGTCGGTTGTTTTTAATGAAACGGGCATAAAGGAAGCTATTCTGTCATGATATACATATATATATATATATATATATATATATATATATATATATATATATATATATATATATATATATATATATATATACTCGCACACACAGAGGTGTGTTTGTGTAGGTGAATGCATATTGCATACCGTTTTAATCCTAACGCAAATAGGTTATCAAGTAGCGTTTAATATGGTGCAATGTTTCAAACCATCTTGTGATGTTCCTGTGTTATGCATAATACGTATTGGGTATGAGGTCCGAACATTGAAACAAGGTTCCGACTATTTCGCACAATAAACCCTACGTAAAGATGGCCGATGTAGCGAATGTGTGTGCTGCGATATAGAGCACACTATCGGAATGCCCGTTACAGTTGTACGTTCAATGGGTGGCATATCTGTAATGTGTCATGTTTGCGACACGTAGAGGCGATATGCGTCTGTTGTTTGGTTGTTAGCTTGCTATATGGTGATGGTGATATCCGCTGTTACTTGCGTTGAATGTTTGCCCGCTATTCACTCGATATGTCTGTCGTTACCTTTATGTTCGCCATTCCCTGCTGCACAATGACCATTTGTGTTATGTTTCCCTGTCTGGTGACCTGTATTATACGCATCTTTCGTTTCCGATCTGTTTACTAGCTTCGTGCCGCCTTTGTCTGCTGCTCGGCCGCGGCGTCATGTATCCGCTGTCAGGACCGAGTGTGTTGCGTATGTCCGCGCTGGTGGTGTGTTGCGTGTATCCATTGTCACTACAGGCGGCATGTCCGACATGTCCGACATGTCCGACATGTCGGGCGTGTGCCTTTTGAACCGCCAAGTGTTAGATGTGTTTTCTGTCCGCCCGGGCGGCACGTTAGATGTGTCTGCCGTCCGCCCAGGTTGTATGTTGGATGTGTCCACTATCCAGCTGTCCGCATCGGCGGCTTGTCGGATTTGTCCGCTGTCGGCACACGCGGTGTGTTGCGTGTGTCCTGCTGTCCGCCCAGGCGGCACGTTAGATCTGTCCGCTGTCCGCCCAAGCGGTATGTCAGGTGTGTCCGCTGCCGGCACTGGCGGCGTGTTACGTGTGTCCGCTGTCCGCCCGGGCGGTATGTCAGGTGTGTCCGCTGTCCGCCCGGGCGGTATGTCAGATGTTTCCGCTGTCCGCCCGGGCGGTATGTCAGATGTGTCCGCTGCGAGCACCGGCGGTGTGTTACGTATGTCCGGTGTCCACGCAGGCGGCTCTCCGGGGATGCTGTCGCCGTTCGGACTGCACGGCCTGGCTCCGTCTCTGGCCGGCTTCCCCGGCATGGGTGGCATGGCGGGCATGGCCGGCATGGGAGGTAAGAACCAGCTCTTCGACCAGCGCGCCGACTCGGTTCCCGGACGGCCTGAGAGGTTGTTTTTGCACCCCAGGTCCTCAAGGGCGCGGTGCTGAATCACCTGGCTACTTTTGCTTCGCTGTGTACCCGCTCTCTGACCGCTGTTTATTTTCTCACCGGCGAATTTATGGCGGCCGCGTGGCTCGCCTCCGCTCCACACCGGTGCCGCCCAGTTGCGGCGGGAATAAATTATCAGCCGCATTTGTCGGTCCGGATGTTAGCCGGGCGTCGTCATTGACAGCTTACGCCGAGAGAGGCGGTTATTTACGGGCGCCGGCGCCGGCCCGGACGCGGCCGGCCACGCCGGCGGCGGCCGGTTGGTATTCTCGCCGCCGCCGGCGGTATAAACCGCGGCAGCGGCGGCCACTCCCAGCCGGCCGCCGGCCGGGCCGGCGAGATCGCCCCGGCAGACACTTCCATTACGTCGCCGATGGGGGGCCATCCGGCGCCGGCCTCAAGTGGCGCGGGGCCGGCTGATGACGTCCTGATGGCGCCGCTGATGACGCCTTGATGGCGGCCGTGATGACGTGCGGGCGCCGTTCCGCGCGGCCCGGGGCGATGTTGCGTCGATAGCGCGCGACGGGCGCTGCAGCGGCCGCTCTGGTTACGGGCGGGCGTCGAGCCGTGCCGCGCCGCCGCGTCCGCCGCTAACGCCGCCGCTCCCGTTACAGTGCCGTTCGGAGGTATGATGCCGGGCGGCCTGGCCGGCGCCGCCATGGGCGTGGGCCGACTGCCCGGTCACCACATGACCGGCTGTGTGCTGCTCGTCTCCAACCTGGACGAGGAGGTACGTGGGCCGCACCGGCCGTCACCGCCGCCGCTGCCGCCGCCGCCGCCGCCGCGCGCCGCCCGGTTCGCTCTTCGCTGTGCCGCCTCGCTCCTGTTCCGCTTACGACTTTCGTCCGCCACTGGACGCCGTCTGTAAATAGTCTGTCGCTCTGGCGGCGCGTCGCGTCTCGGTCACGGCGTGCTGCGCGCGGCCAGCCGGCTTTGGGATGTGTACAGACGCTGGTCCTGGCGGCTGGGGCGCTGTGCTTCATACGTGTTACTTTGCGGGTGAATTCGTCTCATCGGGCAGGTTTCAGTTGGTTTGGTCGGATGATGAACAAAGCCGGGCTCAAGCATAATTGAAATCACTCTGATTGACTGTGGAAACACGTTGATTTCGGCTTCGTGACCGCGTGTAAGCTGCCTGCTGTCGTCCGAGCCCGGGTTTTGGACCGGGCCGACACTGCATCAGAGTTCAGCGGCGGTGTGGCCAGTAGAGTACCTGATTAGCTAGCGGTCTGAAGGTGTGTGTAGTCTGTTTGGCCCTTAGCAGTTGCCCTAGCGTGTTGACGTCACCTAGGTTGGCGTGCGGCCTGCGGGCGACCGCCCGTGTTGAGCGCGCGCGCCGTCAGCGGGGCTTGTTCTAACCGGTCTTCTCTCTGTTTGCCTGCCGCGCCCTCCATCTGTGCGTCTGTAGATGGCCTCCCCTGAAGCTCTCTTCACTCTCTTCGGTATGTTGCGTTTCTTACTCTCTTTATGAGCCGATCGTTCGCTGTTAGCTCTGGCGGTGCTCTCCGCGCCGCGTGACTCGCTGTTGCCGCGCGGCGGCTGGAGAGCAGCTCGGACACCGCTGCGGACTCCGCCGCGGACACGACCGTGTCCGGCGTGTCCGCGGAGCGGCGCCAGCGGCCCGGTCCGAGCTGCTCCCTCCGCGCCGGCGACCTTAGAGGTTTGCCCTGTCTGGCCCTGCGTAACGTCACGTCCAGTGAGGTGCTCTCGCGTTCGATGCCGTTAAGCACCTTTCTCGACGCTTGCAACGCGTCTGCGTTCATCGGTCGGCGTGCTCGCCTTGGCCTTCCGTGTCTCTGCCGCGCCCGAGGCGCCGACTGCCGCTGCCGTGCCTGGTCGGCTCGCGCGTTCGCCGTCGCCGCGACCAGGCCCCGCTCACCGCCGGCCGCCCGCCTTGCAGGCGTTTACGGCGACGTGCACCGGGTGAAGATCCTCTTCAACAAGAAGGACAACGCCCTGGTACAAATGGCGGAGCCGCACCAAGCCAGCCTGGGTGAGTCGGCTGGCCGTCGGCCGGCCTCTTTGCCAGATTAGAAGTTGTGTTTACCGGCGGGGCCGTGTTTGTCGGCGGCGGGCCCGGGGGAGGTGGCCGGCCGCTGTCCGACAGACGCTGCCTGCCAAGTCGGTCCGGTGCGACCCCGGCGCCGGCAGGACGTCCTTGCGGCGGCCAGGTCGCGCCACGGCCTGATGGATTGCCTGCCGCCGCGACCACCGGGCACAGATTTGTCGGAGCGATCGTGCGCCGCGTCGGCCGCGGCTGGCGCGGGCGGACGTCCGCGCACGGCGGCGCCGCTGTGCTGACCGCCTCGACCTCTGCCCGCAGCGCTGACCCACCTGGACAAGGTGAAGGTCTGGGGCAAGCAGATCCGCGTGATGCCCAGCAAGCACCAGGTGGTGCAGATGCCCAAGGACGGGCAGCCGGACGCCGGCCTTACCAAGGACTTCAGCAACTCGTCGCTGCACCGCTTCAAGAAGCCGGGCAGCAAGAACTACCAGAACATCTACCCGGCGTCAGCCACGCTGCATCTCTCCAACATCCCGCCGCACGTGACCGAGCAGGAGATCCGCGAGGCGTTCGAGCTGTCGGGCTTCGCCGTCAAGGCCTTCAAGTTCTTCCCGTGAGTGGCGGACGCCCGGCGCGGCCGGCGGCGCGCTGGCGCGGGGCGCCGAGCTGCCTCGGAGCGTCTGGAAAACGCTGCAGGCGCGACGTCACGATGAGTTACGGCGCTCTGCTGCTCTGCATGGGCCAGAGTTATGGTTATGTTGAGTCGGCGGCAGGTTTACGAGGAGAAATGGGCCGGCCGCCTCACAGGATTCGGCAAGGTGCACTCGCCGCCGTTCCATCCGTTCCCATTTGGCCGTCGGGTCGACCAGAGCCCCACCATCAGAGCGGCCGTGGACGGTCTGGACTGAGCGCCGCCGCCGCCGCCGCGCCTGACGCTGATTATGAGCTGGTGCGCTCGGCGGGCGGGGCCGGCGCCGGCTCCGGCGGCCGAGGCGGCCGCTCCGCCCCCTGACGACCCGCTCTCGCCGCAGGAAACGGGACAACCAGGAGGGCGATAACGGCCAGCGTCGGGACCACCGCATGGCGCTGGTGCAGCTGAACGGCGTGGAAGAGGCTGTCATGGCCCTTATCGTGAGTGTCGGCGGATGGCCGCGGCCGCTGGTGCTGGTGCTGGGCGGCTCGGCTCGGCGCGTGCCGTGCCGTGCCGTGCCGTGCCGTGCCGTGCCGTGCATGTGGGTGGGAGGTCTGAGGAAAGACAATGAATGGGCGGGGTAGGACCCTGGGATTGCTGGATTAGTTCTGGGATTCACTATTTGGTGCCGGGTTTATTTTTGCTTCGCTTCATTATCGCTGGGTAATTATTATGCGTGTTTTGAATCACCGTAATCAGTGAAGTTACTGGGTTGATGCAAAGCGATCAATGAATGTTTTCCATGCGATTGTGTTTTCGGACGTTTTGTTCCTGGGCGGGCTCATTCAACCGAAGGGAGGAGGGCATTGCCTCTTTGCGCGGTAACAGTAGATGACGACGACCCGTTGTTGGAGAACGGGTGCTACTGTCGCGACCGCACAGCTTCAGCTCGCTGGGACCGTCGCACAGCTTGTGGGAAATGACCCCCACCGTGTTTTATGCGGGCAAAGCATTTGCGGCGACGGAAAGTCATTCGGGGCTGCTTTTGAGTGCCTGAATTTAATGGCCGATCGAGTGTAAGCTACTACCTTTTCCATGCGGAAATGAATCTCGGAAATGGCGTCTTAGCCAGTTTGACGACTGGTCTCTTTTGTGGGTGAAATGAGCGGCGTTTGAATGCTAGCAAATGGCCTGTTGAATGGGCGCCGGCCGTCTAGCTGGTCACAGCGCTTTGAGCGGTGCCCTGCGCACTGAATGCACGTTCAGATTGGTGGCCTGGCCGGAAATAACTAGGCGAACCGACGAACGTCCGGCCCGATCTGCGCAGGCCGCGGGATTGCCGCGAATAGCACGCTGAATAACGCCCCCGGGTGGCCCGCTTAGTTGTTGCGCAGAAAAATGAGCCCGTAACTCGGTGCCAATTTTAATTACCAAGTTTTAATTGGATTGGTTAAAGCGTCGTGACGGAGTTAGGTGCGCTCGTTATTGGCTGCCGGCGGCGCGTGGCCGTGGGACTTACGAGGCGGGGAGACCGGGGAGAGAGGTGACCGGGCACCGGAAGGGGCATCAGCTCAGCTGTTGCCTGCGTGGTTGAGTGTTCTGCCGTGGTCAGTGTATCGCTCTGGAGGCAACCTGGCTAGTCCGCTCCAATGGTTAACAAGTGTTCTGCAGGAAATTGGACAGCCGCCTGACACGTTCCGATCGTTTTTTTTCCTCAGAAAATGCACAACTACCAGCTCAGTGACGCCAACCACCTCAGGGTCTCCTTCTCCAAGTCTACGATCTAGACTATTCAGCCCATGCATCCAGCCGTCACAGCAGAGCCGCCGCCGCCGCCGCCGGTGGCGGCCCGGGCCGACGGTAGCGCCGCCGGGCGGTCGGCCGAGGAGGCTCCGCTTACGTCGCCGGCCACCCCGCGTCGCGTCGCAGAGAGAACTCCGTCTCCGCGCGGTACTGTGCGGAGACTATTTTTGCATTTGCTTACATTAGGTAGTGTATAGTTGAGTTTTGCATGCCCGGGGGCACTTGGAGTTTCCCGCGCAGGTAAATTAGAGGCATCTGACGGTGTTATTAACTGTCGACGCGTCGACCTGAAGTGCGTGGGGCCAGCGACAGAGACGGCGGCGGACGGCATGGACTGGCGGGAAGCCGGCGGACAGGCGAGTTCGGTGCGCCGGGCGCGGCGTGGTGTAGACAGATGCCAACGACCGAGGTAGCGGCGAAAGACGCGCGTGCGCGCGAGGTAGTTGTACCATTCCTGTAACAGCGAACAAAATTTTTTGAAGGCATTGTATTGTTAATTTATTGGTGTGGTGTCCGTGTTGAGGCCAGTGGAGCGGGCGGCGCGTTCTGCCCTGCGGCCGCGAGCGAGCGAGCGAGCGAGAGAGAGAGAGAACTACAAGGGAACAATTCAGCCGGGGGGCGGCCGGACGTCGCTGGGGCGACGGCGCTCCCGCAAACAGTATTGTGACAGCTTTAAGGCCCGTCTGTCAAATTAGTTTGGGCTGTGACAATCCTCTAAATCCGGCAGCAAAACCGCTCCATCCGCCCGCTCGGATAGTTGGCCGTCCGGCCGCCGGGTGGCGCTCGCGTCGCCGCGGCGGCCAGGCGTGAACATATCACTCAGACCTGACTATTTTTGTACCATCTCGGTGCCTTTGGGCTAGACGAGCACGGCTAGAGCGGGATCGGCTTTGTCTTTTCAAGTTCCCCTTGTTCTCTTGAACCCTGTGCATAAATATACATAGCTGTCTCCTTTAGATTTCGTCGTAGTTCTCTTTGTGTCTTCGGATTTTTTACTCGTAGTGTTTGTCTAGTGCGCCGATCAACAACCCGAAGCAGGCGTGTTCCTTTCGGCCATTTGTATTGAATTTGTATTGCATTGTATGGTGTGCGTTGTAGTTGAGCGCGAGCGACGCAGCTGTTCATGTTGTCGAGGGAGTCTCAGAGAGGCGGCCTCGGGCGGTGCCGTCATGGCCACCGATGACGTCACAAGCGCTGTGTGTGCGCGTGGTGCGGGCGCGGGCGCGCGCGCGCGTGTGTGTGTGCCCGCGGAGGCGTGCGGACCGTGCCAGCCGGTACGATTGGGCTTACTTAACGCTGAGTCCCGTGCCTTCGGCCGCCAGGCCGACTCGAGCCCGCTGCGCCGTCGCGCTGGCAGCTCCCATCCGTTGTTGAACACGCACCGGGCTCGAATCAGTGAGAGCCATTTTTGTAATAAAACCCGTAAACGGCCGAGGTGGGCCCGCATCTCGATGTCTCCCGGCCGCCCCTCCTGCGGCCAGCTGTCGCCTCCCTGTGCCCGGCCTCTCTCCGCCGTCTGCGTTTGTCTGTGTACCTTGCGCCTCCTGCTGACACTGTGTATTATTCCGGTAATTAAACCTCCTCGACGTTGAGCCGTGGTTTGTTCTGGTGTGACGCCGGTCAGCGGCGGCGGTGGCCGCGGGGAGCGGGCCTTCATTGGCCGAATGGAGCCGAGTGTGCCGATGGCAGCAAATCGAGCCCGTCTCGCATCAGCTTTGCGCGGGCCTACCGAAGACGTTTGGGGTGAGGGTCATCTTCACTGTCCGCTCACAAACAGCGCTGGCGTTGATTTTGGAGCACTTGTCCTTGCTTGCACTTGCTCTGCGTGAAGAAGTGTTTTGGAAAAAGCCCGACCGCTCGACGCGTAGCTGAATCACAGCCGACATACAGGACCTCGGGATCACTGACCCGGGGTGCCATCTGAAACAGTGAGGCAAGAAGATGGCGCGCGCTACAGGGGAACCAGCGATGGAGCTCATCACATGGATAATGATTAAATGTTCCCAGCTGTATGGTTCGACATGCCGATAATTACACTGCTCAAAACCCTGAGCGGTTCCCGTACCAAGTCTTTCACCTTGTTTTCTCTCATTTTATTGTATTTTTGCATTTAGCATTGGGTGGTGTGCGTATGAGATGCATGCCAGGCTACTTAAATTCAAACTGGAGAGCGGTTCCTGCGTGCCAATTCCTTCTCCATGAAATCGGCTGTCGCCGCTCCACTAACAAGGACGTAGTGCTCGCGTCCTTGGTGCTTATGTAACAGGGACAGGTTTTCCGCTCAACGTCAAGATGCGCTTGTGATTTGGGTACTTTGTTCGCATATTTGGAGCTGCTCGACAATAAAACATGCCACAGCACAGCTCTAAAACTGCACAGCTCTCTGACTCGTGCGCACAGTATGCCCATGAGGCGTCTCAATAAACATGTGAGGAAAGCAGCCAGCAGTGCTGTGGGACCCCGACCCAGGCGGTGTGGATATTTTTGATCTACTCGTTGGGCATAAGCGAGGATATTCAGATCAGGCACGGAATGGTTGCGTATCCGAGCACCCAGCGCGAACTTTGTGGCAAAAAACAAACTTTTAACAAGTCCTGCAGTTGTGTGGTGGGCTGGCCGGGCCGGGCTGTCCTGCAGCCGTGTGGTGGGCTGGCCGAGCCGGGCTGTCTGTTCTACAGCCGTGTGGTGGGCTGGCCGAGCCGGGCTGTCTGTTCTGCAGTCGTGTGGTGGGCTGGCCGAGCGGGCTGTCATGTTTCTGGCGTTCGGGTGGTGGGCTGGCCGAGCATGGGCTTCTGTCTGCATCGTGTGGTGGGCTGGCCGAGCAGGGCGTCTGTTTCTGCAGTCGTGGTGGTGGGCTTTCAGGAGCAGTCTGTCCGGTTCTATAACAGCCGTGTGGTGGGCTGGTCGGGCTGTCTGTTCTGCAGCCATGGTGTGCTGGTCGTGCCCCATGAGCCGGCTGTTGCTGCCGGACATCTTTAACTGGCGGGACGAGCAGCGCCCACAGCTGTCAGCACGCAGCCTCTTTGCAAACAGCGGTGGATGTGGACGCTTTATGTCGGAAATGCGATGCATGACTGGTCTATGTACAGGCATACGAGACAGGCAGGGGGGGGGGGGGTACGCTGGTGATGATGATATCACAATCTCCCGAGTAAAGCGGAAGGATCGTGTTTGTTTGTATGACAGCCCATCGCCGGCGGCCGGCTCAGCGCAGGAAGCAACATGTCACACGCGTGCAAGACCTCAGACCCGCGTAGAGCGACGCACGCATCTTGGCGACTTCCCCTAGCCGAAACGACTACTAAAAAAAGAACACCAGAAAAACGGCGTGGCCACCACTTTCCCACGGGACAAATCACGCTTGGACCTTGACGGCGAGCCGCGCGCTGCGGCGCACCCCGAGGCGCTTTGGCACAGAGTCCCACGGCGGCTAGACCCGTCTCGCGATCACGACACGCACACGCGGGAGACAGCACGGACGCGGTCCGGTCCAGTGGCCCCTCGTAATGCCCGGTCCAGTGGTCCGTGGTTAGGTCCGGTTCCGCCGTCCGTGGTATGGTCCAGTGGTCCATGATGTGGTCCGGTCAGGTCGTCCGTGATGTGGTCTGGTCCAGCGGTCCGTGCTCAGGTGCAGCGGTCCGCGGTCCACTCGGCGGCGACGTGGTGCCGACAGCGGTGGCAGCTTGGTCCGGTCGACGCCGTGACGAGCCAGGCCCCTCCCGCACTGGCGCCCTGTCTGCGCGGCGGGCCGCTCAGCCGCCCGTGAGTGAGGCGCCACCGCCGGGCCCGCCCGCCGCCGCTGCGACAGGCCTCCGGGCCCCCGGCGACAGCTCGACCCGAGCTCAGCGAGTGGACGGGTGCGAGGCGCCACGCCGCGTCTGGCTCGGACGAGCCGCCGCCCACGCGCCGGCGCGCGGGCGCCTCAGAACAGGTAGCGCCGGCACGCCTTGGCGCCGCACCTGCAGGAGATGCGCGCCGACGGGTGCCGGCCGAGCGGGCGGCGCGGAGACCTGGTGGGGCTGGCGAGCGGCGCGGCCGGCGCGTCGCCCGTCGCCTCCGGCCGCGGCGGGGTCTGCGAGCCGTCCTGCGGCGGCGGTGGCGGCGGCGCCGCGGCCGCGCCTGTCGGGCGCGCGAGCGGCGGCGGGTCAGCGGCGCAGTGACGGACGCCGAGGAGCGGGCTCTCCTCGGGCCTGTGCAGCTGCAGCGTACATCTAACCAGGTGCGCATACAGACGTTCCTCGTCTGAGCCCTTCTCACGCTTGGAACCACAAGTCAAATCTACACGTCTCAGACATGCCATCCCAGTAACCCAACAGGCTGCTGGCTGCAACCTCGTCGTTGCGATGCGAGGGTTCCTTAAACTATGCGCGTCACCGCGGTGGCTTAGGCAGACAGCACAGCACCAAGTAACGGCAGACATGCACTCCCTTCACTTGGCATCAAGCCAGGCGGAGCACTACGCCAAATGAGCAAACCGTACCTGATACCACGCCAACCTACTACGCCTGGGTTCGGTTTGACTTACGGTATCTCCCCGGCCAGCCGTGCGGCGCACCTGCTGTCGGGCTGTGCAGCTGGGCGGCCGAGGCGTTACTGCCGAGCGGCGAGTTGTAGTCGAACCAGAGCTGCTCGCCGCGGCCGATGTCGCGGCAGGCGAACAGCGCCAGCCGCGGAAGGTTCGGGTCCAGGCAGTCCGACCACACGCCGTACACCACCAGGTTCGGCTCGCACTGACGACGAGGGTTCATGTGTCTGGCTCACGCTGACGGCGGGGTTCATGTGTTTGGCCCACAATGACGGCGGGGTTTATGTGTCTGGCTCATGCTGACGGCGGGGTTCACGTGTCTGGCTCACGATGACGGCGGGGTTCATGTGCCGGGCTCGCACTGACGGCAAGGGTTTATGTGTCTGGCTCACGCTGACGGCAAGGGTTTATGTGTCTGGCTCACGCTGACGGCGAGGGTTTATGTGTCTGGCTCACGCTGACGGCGAGGGTTTATGTGTCTGGCTCACGCTGACGGCAAGGGTTTATGTGTCTGGCTCACGCTGACGGCGAGGGTTTATGTGTCTGGCCCCCGCTGACGGCGAGGGTTTATGTGTCTGGCCCCCGCTGACGGCGAGGGTTTATGCGTCTGGCCCCCGCTGACGGCGAGGGTTTATGCGTCTGGCTCCCGTTGACGGCGAGGGTTCATGTGTCTGGCTCACACGCTGACGGCGGGGTTGATGTGTCGGGCTCGCTCACAATGACGGCGGGGTTTATGTGTTGCACTACGCTGTGTCAGGCTCACGCTGCCGGCGGGTTTACACGGGCAATGCACGACCTCACAAAAAGATGCGGCCAAGGCCCTGACACAGACGCACAGCCCTGTCCGTGTCCGTGAGAATAATCACGAAAAGGACGCGATCTTGGTCATCGCAGGCCACACGCAGCGACTTCAACCATCACCGGTTCATCGTATGGGCAGCCGGTGCGGCACAATAGACCCGGCGTGTCCGTAATTTTCCCCGAAATCAGCCAGCGCCTCTCTATAATGAGTCTAGGTCCTGCCGCTCCGGCCCGCCTGCGCCGGCTCACCGAGTGGTTGATGAAGTGGGAGACGTTGCCGTATACAGCTGCGTCCACTGTGTACAGGTTGATCTGGTCGTTGAAGTCCAGGTCGAACAGGTAGGTCACGCCCACCGAATCTGAGGACATCCGTCTGCGTGTGAGACGGCGAGTCGGACACATCTGGAGCCGGAGAGCGCAGGCCACCATTCTGCTGTTCCGCCCAGCTGTGTGCAAAACTGGCGTAATCCATTTGCTTTAAACACAACGCGTGGCGCACACATTTAAGCAACATCAATTATCGAACTGACTCGGGACAAGTGTGACCTCAGGTCACATTTGCCGAGGTTAGAGCTGAAGACATCACGCTGATAACGCACAGACCCAGGACAAGGGTGACTGTGAGAAACCAAACGCAAGAAACAAAAAAATACATGATGCTGGGGGATCGCAACACCTTATCGACCCTGGTAACGACTCGTCGAGTTCGTGAGGAGGAAGAGTAATACTAATATTAAAACGACGTTACGTCCAATGACACCATCACTCCAGCCCGCGACCGTTGTGACATCCCCCCCCCCCCAACCCCTCAAGGCTGGGGGCCTGAGCAATCTACCGTACCGCCCTTGCCGACCTCCCCCCGCACCAGCCCTTCCGATCCTCTCACCGCCCCAGTACGAAACTCCCGATCTCGCATAGCAACAGCCCTCCCGACCGCCCACGGCTCGCCCCTCCCCATGCCCCCTCTCCGCTCCCAGCTCTCTCCACCGACCACTCACCGTACTGCTCGCCGCGCCGCTCGGCCTCCTCGTTGGTGATGACCTCGCCCACGTACTCGGTGACGAACGAGCCGCGCTTGATCGGCTCCAGCGTCTTGACGCCCCAGCCGCAGTCATTGGCCGTTCGGAAGATGGCCAGCTTCACCTGCGGCGCCATCACGGGAAGGGGTAACAGATAGACACGCCACCGGCGGCGCCGCGGCGTTAGCGGTGACTGTGTGGCACGTCACCGGCGGCACCGCGGCGTTAGCGGCGGCAGTGACGCATGCCACCGGCGGCGCCGCGGCGGCAGTGAGGCACGTCACCGGCGGCGCCGTGGTGCAAGGGGCAACAATTAGGCAGCCGCCAGCGGCGCCGACGCCGAAGCCCGGTGCTGAACGCGGAGAAACCGGGTGCAACACGACATCCGACGAAACGGTTTGTTTACCGTTAGCGAAATCCAAGCGTAGTTCGAGCCTAGCAAACGTTCTATTCGAACTTCAAACGTAAACCAGGTGCTTCTTTCGATTCTTGTCCGTCAAAAAAGTTAAAAATGCAGCGCTTCGGCCAGACGACAAAGACACACATGGCGGACGCACTGGGCGTGGGAGCCGTGCATGCCAAGGCATAGAGCGGGACAATGTGCCATCCAGAGGAAAAAAAACTGTTCCACAATAAACAAGTACGCACAACTCAATAGGGTCAGTCAGGCGAGCGCGTAGTGTCCGTGGCACCGCCGCAGCCAGCTCTGCCGCCGGCGCGGCCTGGTCGCCGGGCGTCGCTCACCTTGCGTCCCCTCTGGACGAGCCGGTTGATGCAGTCGGGACCGCACCGGCACACCTTGTTACACTCGTAGATGGGCTGGCCCACCTGCAGCCGCAGCTTGCCGCTCTTGGTGTAGGCGAACGGCGCGCCGGCCTTGGCGCTGCAGCAGGCGGCGCCCGACCAGCAGCGCTCGCACTCGCAGCCGATCACCGGCTCGCTGGGGATGGTGACGCCGTCGCCCGGCTGCCGGCGCCGGCGCGCGCCGCGTCACACACACCCAGCGGCGTCAGGCGGCACCACAGCGAGCACGTGCGCGCGGGAGAGCGGCGCACACCGCAGAGCGACGCCACCCCGCCACAGGAATCACGGGGTGATGACGGTAATCGATGTCAGCAGTGATCAGCGGATAGACAAAGTTCACTGTATTGTTAGCTGATCGCAGATGATGCTGCCTCATCGCGTTGGTGATGATGTCGACCTGGTCCTCCCGACACACGGCGCACATAACCCGGACCCCGAGCAGGTCTTAAGGACGAGAGGACCCCGTCGGAGGCCGCCAACGGCAGCCACACCCACCACGTAGTCGTTGCTGTAGATGAACGTCTCTGGTGGCAGCGCCAGGTCCACCGAGTTCTCCACCACCAGCTTGGCCGGCTCCGAGCACAGGTCGTTGAGCTTCTTCTCCCACAGCTTCAGCTTGACCATCTGCTCTTCGCGAGCCCGAGTCAGCCGGTGCATCAGCAGCTGGTCCTTCAGCTGCTGCACCTTGCGTAGCGCCTTCAGGGTGGTGGCCTTGACGCCCGTCCGCCGCACGAACGACTCGATCTCCTGGTGGCGGAGCGCGCGGGCGGCGGTGACAGCGGCGCAGGGTGCGCGGGGCGGCGGTGCGGCGGCGGCGAGAAGCGGCGCAAGGCGCGCGGGGCGGCGGTGACAGTGGTGCCCAGCGACTCACTCGCTGACCGGCACCTCATGACCCATTCGCTGGCCGGCACCCCGCGACTCACTCGCTGACCGGCACCCCGCGACTCACTCGCTGACCGGCACCCCTGCGACTCACGCACTGACCGGCACCCCGCGACTCACGCGCTGACCGGTACCCTACGACTCACGCGCTGACAGGCACCGAGCTCAGCGGCAGCGTGACCCCACCTGCACCCAAGCGCGACACCTCTATCCCTCTTACCATGTGCACAGTTGTGATGGGCTTCATTTTATCCTTGAACTTCAGTTGGCCGTTGACGCAGTGTCGGGAGAACTGCTGCTCCAGCTGCGCCTGCGTCAGCTGGAAGTGCTCCTCCTCGAATACGCGCACGGCGTTCTCGCGAGACGCCGTCGGCTCCGTCTTCCGTCGCCTGAGGCGGGGATGGACGTGACGTGACAATCTAGCGTGACCTGACGAACCACTGGTACACAAAGGCGGGACGCGAGCAAATTAAAGCACGCAACAAGTTTGACACGCGCCCGGGCGGAGGTGGAATTGCCCCCCTCCCCCCGCCAAATGTTTTTCAGAACGATTTCCGAATGGCGCGGAAAAGCCGCGCCAAAATTTGCATAACTGTGTACAGATTGAATAGCGGATCTTTGAACAAAAAATTAGACGCACCTTGTACGGTCGTTGACCTATGACAGATCAAAGTTGGAAGACTTTTTGTGTTTGAGGAATTGTTCAATGTGATGCAACAACAGTGTCAGAGAAGTCATACACATCTGGGATAGTTTCTTAAGCAATACAGCAACTAAATTTAGAATTATATCCAATCCCATTGACCTTGGGTCAGGTATAAACGTCACACGAGGTCAAAACGAGTCTGCTTTTTTGCTTGAGAGCTTGATTCGAAGGGGTAGTTTCTGGTGTTTATTCCGAATTGATTAATGGTAGGGGCTGTAGTCGACATATTCCACGTACTTTTAAAAGGTCAGAGTAGGCCGTTGACCTAGACTCAGGTCAACATTTTTTTTAGGAACATACCTCCTAGCACAATCCCTGACGCTTACTGAATGGCAAAACAGGAGCAATCTCGTAAGTATTTGGCTACATTAACCTCATAAAGGTCAAAAAAGGTCACTGCCCCATTGACCTTTTGCGGTATCTAGCTTTACTGCGGTTGCATAAGGAGTACTGGAGGCACTTGAAACATCAACCTGGAATTCGATCTTGTTTGAACTTATTTGATCCTAATGTCATGAGCTAGGAACCTCAAATTTTGACAGTAGTAAGTTCACATACAGTTCGATCCACCCTGTGAATTTGGTGTCTCCAGCTACTTTAGTTTTCGGGATCTCGGGGGTCAAATTGATAACCCACTTCCACCGCTGACCGCGAGCAATGGGTTCTCAGCCGGCCACCCGGACGCGTATTAACACGCGCTCGGGTGAGGGTCAAACTGACCCCCGAAGGTTTTCCCGGAATGGTTTCTGAATGGGGCGGCGTAGCTGCGCCAAATTTTGTATAGCTGTAGACAATTGCATAGCGAATCGTTAGGTATCAAAATTTTAGATCACCTTGTACAGCCACTAACCTACGGCAGGCCAAAGTCGGGCCATGGATTTAGCGAAGTCAGTTTCTAGGGAATCCTCTGATGAAATGAAATCTGAAATATGAAGTGAAAGCTGATGCAACGTCGTGTTGGGCGAAGCAATACATCTCTGACACACTTTCTTAGGAAACACAACAATTGAATGAGCAGATTCCACTGACCCGGGGTTAGATATGAAGGCCAGATGAAGGTAAAAACCAACCCTGTTTTATTACCCAAGGGCCTGCTGCATGAGGTGGTTTCTGGCGCTTATTTCGAACTTATCAATAGCGGGAGCCACATTATACATCTTCCATAGACGTCTTAAAGGTCAGAATAGGTCACTTACCAAAAATGACCCAGGTCAACATTTTTTTTTCATAGGCCCATGCTGCCTGGCATAATCTTTGTTGCTTATTCAAACACAAAACTCAAGGCAGTCTCATGTAACTTTGGTCACCATGACCTTCAAAAGGTCAAACCAGGTCAGTGGTCTTAAATGAGCTATGTGAACTTAGCTTATAACAGATGTTCAGGATCTGGGTGCACTTTGAAGACCAACCTGGAGTTTGACCTCGTTTGACCTTATTTGAGCTCAAGGTCATGACCTCAGAACCTCAAACTTTGACCTCAGTGAGTTCACCTACAGGACAATACACCCTGTAAATTTGGTATCTCTAGCTCTCTTAAATCCTGAGGCCTCAGGGAGGGGGGGGGGGGAAATTGACCCCCACCTGAGTGAAGGGTATTCAGCCAACCATCCGGGGGCGTGTCAACACAGGTGTGCAAGAGTTATGACAGGAAAAAACAGGACATCACAGAACTTTGACAGAAGTCGTATAAGTTGGTGTTACACTGCCGAAGGTACGAGCAGCAAATCCCTCGTGAAAAGCCATTAATGTTTACTCATTATGCAGTGGTACCTAACCAACCCTACATTTTCATATTCTCACTTTAATGAGCTATTTATCAGGCCTAAACACATGGAAATTCATTCCACTGGCACAAGGAGGGCGCCGAACTATTAATCCACAGGACACCGAAGTCGTACTTGCTCTGGTGAGCCCGCTCTCGCTCCTTGAAGAAGTCGACCATCTTCTCCAAACAGCTCAGGTTCTCCTGAGGCTCCCAGGTGTTGTGGGCGTGGCTCCAGCCCTTCCACTTAATAAGGAACATGTCGACACCCTGTTGACACACCGTAATCATCGCCATTTCAACATACGATATAATCGCGTCTCGGTGCGTGCACCACATGACTTGGCGGGCTAGCAACGAAACGCCACGATTCTTACCATTACGAACATCTGTCCCACACATGAATTGAACAAAAATACCCCAATTATTCCATTTAGCACTTTGAGTTTTGCCCTCACCAAGTACATACAAATGGTAAGGGCAAATGCTAAAACCAATTCAAAGCTGATGGGTCCTAGTTACATTTTCACGGACGTAGTCGATGATTTTTTCCACGAGAAACTCGTCTTCCTCCAGTCCTGTGGTCGAATCAGCGTCACTTCCGTCATCAACTGCCGCGGCTTCCCCTCCAGCCAGCTTGGTAGCAAGATCTGCCGACAGAAGTTTTCGGTGAAGATGACAATAATTGATGGTGGATGGGCATTTTGGCTTCAAAGGCCAATTCACGCCCAGCCAGACAGTCTGCGTTAGTTTTTATCTTTCCCGCGGCACAAATTTCTCACAAATATACAGCTGGGAGATGCTGCTAATGGGTTACCATGCCATTCAAGGCTCAGTGAGGTATCACATGGAGGGAGTAGTTGTGCATTACAGTAGCTCCTCAGTTGCAATTTATGCACTTGTTTCACCTTTGAAGATGTCAAAGCAAACATCAGATAAAATGAAACAAGCCCCTTTATAACTATTGGTATACTTTTTAGGCAGAAAGACTGCTTCAGACAGCACAATTCTCGGCTTAGTAAATATGCTCCTCAATATGTCATGGTTTGATGATGTTGTATATTACACATCATTGAGAGCAAATTGATAGTGCTATATCTGGAAATTTTATTTCTTGGTCACCTTGATTGCTGAATGGCTTATGGAATGGCAGGGTTTGAATGACATTATGACATCACAAATGCCAAGATGACTTTGAAATACTCCCCCCATATACTTTTCCTTATTTTTACAGGTAAGTACATCAAAATTTAGGGAGGCTTAGGTCTTAAGAAGGGCAGAAGTTTGAACAGTACTGACAGGTCTCCAAGATTGCTATACAGTTCAAAAACCCACATAAATGTAGAACACTCCCTTTCAGCTGTGCAGTGTATAGTTTCATCCAAATGCATTAGAGGATGAGTTGGTTACAAGCATTATGCATGTTGCCATAAGCTCTTCTGTGTACTATGTGCCAGAGGCAGCTGGTAGGTTGCTAACCAGGCACTGACTGATGAGGAGGACCAAAGGATCGCAGCATTGGCATAGCACTAAAGCTTGCTAGACATGTAGTCTCACTATTAATTGTGAGCTATACTTTCAACCACAATTTATATCAACCCTCTGCAGTACTGGACATCAGCCAAGTCCTCACCATTCTTTACAGCATACCTTTCTTTTCATTCTCATTTTTTGGAGCCAGAACACAATTGTCATCTCTTTCCTCTTTGGATGCTGATGCATCCATCCATGCAGATGCTTCCAAATCACTACTGTTATTCATGCCATTTGCTGAGCCTGAAAACATATGAGATATGTAAAATACATATCATGTACAGAGAAGCATATTCATATTAACTGTCACTTCTATATATATATATATATATATATATATATATATATATATATATATATATATATGAGCAATGCAAAACACAGCCATTTACCAGGCTGACCATCTTGAGGTCACATTGGCACACCGCACCTCAACCACCTGTCTCGGACTCAACTCAATACTGAACACTGTTAGCCAAATTTTAACCCATGTAACATGTCATCCCAATATTCAGGTGTCAATGTATTATCAGCTGACAAGTGGAAATGGCATCATAAATGAATAGGATAACAGCAGTCTCCATTACTATTTTTGACAGAGCTGTAAGCCCTGAGCACAAAAGCTTCATAAATAAAACAGTTTTCCAATAAATGAAGTCTGTACACCAATCATTAATGTGAAAGTTAATTTCAAGCTTTGACATACACAACTGTATGAGCACAAGCCATGCTATAAATCTGTCCAAAAGACACTGTGAAAAAAATCACAACGAACATATCTGGCATAGGCAGCAGCATCCCCGCAAAAATTTCAGTGCACGGACACAGCCAACCCCAAGCATTGACACAGCAGGTGATTTTTGTCTAGCTGGCCCACTGGTGCCACCAAATTGGACATTAGACAACTGGGCCTTAATACATCTTTTCATTTGAGGTCAGATGCACAAAACACCCATGCTGGTCCAAGGTCAAAGACAGCCAGGGGAATGAACTTGGTATGCGGCCTAAAACCTTTTAAAAGACATTTCCACAGGCGACTTTTACACCAGGAGAGAAACATGTCACCCTGATACACTCGTATCCAAGGCCCTAACTCGTGTCGTCATAGGGCCTTACTCGTACCTGACGCCGCTAGGTCCTGAGCTTGGCTAACACCATTGTCCATGTCTATACAAAACAAGCAATTAGACGGCTCAAAAAACGCACACTGACCACCTAACGGAATATCTTAGAAGCTCTATATGCGCCCCGCTATGCCGGAAAACCAGCGGAAAACCACAACAAAACACGGTTGGAAACGACGGTAAGATACGAAATGCGCAAGTTGGTACAAGCAGGCATAAACAGCGCGACATCTGAAAAGTATCTCTAACTTATTGCGTAATACATATAATTTAGGCGGTTTTTAAATACTATGCTGGAGTAAGATTACTTGAAATTAAATAAATTAACTTCAAAAAATATTAAATTGTAAAAAGCTTTTCACTATTTTCTCATTATCATATCACGTAAGGTTTGTTATGAACGTCTGTCAATCTAGCAGCAGATTGATATCCAATTGCCAGTTGGATATTGCGGGGCGTCTCGATTGCCGCCAAATTTGGTGTGCAGGGCCTTCTCATCACGCTGATTCCAAAAATCAATGTCTTTGGGGTGGAATTTTGCGTAATTTTCGAGTTATATGCTGCGTAACATCCCAATGTGATAATGCGGGGCGTCTCGATTGCCGCCAAATTTGGTGTGCAGGGCCTTCTCAACACGCTGATTCCGAAAATCAACGTCTTTGGGGTGGAATTTTGCGTAATTTTTGAGTTATACGCTGCGTAACATCCCAATGTGATATTGCGGGGCGTCTCGATTGCCTCCAAATTTGGTGTGCAGGGCCTTCTCAACACGCTGATTCCGAAAATCAATGTCTTTGGGGTGGAATTTTGCGTAATTTTTGAGTTATACGCTGCGTAACATCCCAATGTGATATTGCGGGGCGTCTCGATTGCCTCCAAATTTGGTGTGCAGGGCCTTCTCAACACGCTGATTCCGAAAATCAATGTCTTTGGGGTGGAATTTTGCGTAATTTTTGAGTTATACGCTGCGTAACATCCCAATGTGATATTGCGGGGGCGTCTCGATTGCCTCCAAATTTGGTGTGCAGGGCCTTCTCAACACGCTGATTCCGAAAATCAATGTCTTTGGGGTGGAATTTTGCGTAATTTTCGAGTTATACGCTGCGTAACATCCCAATGTGATATTGCGGGGCGTCTCGATTGCCGCCAAATTTGGTGTGCAGGGCCTTCTCAACACGCTGATTCCGAAAATCACTGCCTTTGGGGTGGAATTTTGCGTAATTTTTGAGTTATACGCTGCGTAACATCCCAATGTGATATTGCGGGGCGTCTCGATTGCCTCCAAATTTGGTGTGCAGGGCCTTCTCAACACGCTGATTCCGAAAATCAATGTCTTTGGGGTGGAATTTTGCGTAATTTTTGAGTTATACGCTGCGTAACATCCCAATGTGATATTGCGGGGCGTCTCGATTGCCTCCAAATTTGGTGTGCAGGGCCTTCTCAACACGCTGATTCCGAAAATCAATGTCTTTGGGGTGGAATTTTGCGCAATTTTCGAGTTATACGCTGCGTAACATCCCAATGTGATATTGCGGGCGTCTCGATTGCCGCCAAATTTGGTGTGCAGGGCCTTCTCAACACGCTGATTCCGAAAATCACTGCCTTTGGGGTGGAATTTTGCGTAATTTTTGATTTATACGCTGCGTAACATCCCAATGTGATATTGCGGGGCGTCTCGATTGCCTCCAAATTTGGTGTGCAGGGCCTTCTCAACACGCTGATTCCGAAAATCAATGTCTTTGGGGTGGAATTTTGCGTAATTTTCGAGTTATACGCTGCGTAACATCCCAATGTGATACTGCGGGGCGTCTCGATTGCCTCCAAATTTGGTGTGCAGGGCCTTCTCAACACGCTGATTCCGAAAATCAATGTCTTTGGGGTGGAATTTTGCGTAATTTTTGAGTTATACGCTGCGTAACATCCCAATGTGATATTGCGGGCGTCTCGATTGCCTCCAAATTTGGTGTGCAGGGCCTCTTCAACACGCTGATTCCGAAAATCACTGCCTTTGGGGTGGAATTTTGCGTAATTTTCGAGTTATACGCTGCGTAACATCCCAATGTGATATTGCGGGGCGTCTCGATTGCCTCCAAATTTGGTGTGCAGATGACGTGTGCAGGTGTGCAGACGTCGTGTGCCGTCCCATGCTTCGGCATGCAGTCGGCTATCAGCTGCTTGAGCCGCCTGACCACCGGTGTGTCGCCACCGCAGTCCGGCCGGCTCGCGTAGTGCGGTGTCTCCACCACGGTCAGCAGCAGCGGGCTGATGTGGCCGGCCAGCCAACGACATGGGCATGGCGTGCACAACTAGCATGGGCTGCTCCACCAGCGTCACCAGCGTCCTTGGGAGATAAGACAGGCGGTGACATCACCCAAATCTTCAGGCTCCAACGGTGAGGCACGATTGGTTTGGTCACAAGCGACATCTTGTCAGTTTTTGGTTAGGACAAACAATGATAGTGACTACGTCGGACTATTACTCCACCACCTTAAAGGTCAGAAACGAAACAAAGCTGAGAAGGATGCCACTGGGCCATACCACCATGCCAATGCTATCACATACCACACGGTTATCCCTTACATCTCGCGAACTGACCTTCTCCAGTGAACTGATACGGACAGGCCCAAAGGGGAATTCCAGGACACATATTCCAAAACGCGTTGAAGCCTGGCTTCCCAGCACGCATCTACCAACTATGCATATGGCTATCCCGTCCAGTGAATCTAATATCAAATTATCCATCAGTAAGTTCGTCTACATTCAAAACTGGATCCACGAAGAGCAAACGCGTTTTCACCCTGAAAAGAGAAGGCATATGTCACCTCGCCTGACCCCGTGTTGTCTCGCGGCCTCTTGAAGATGTTAGCCTCCGACCCGTCGTTGTCGGCTGCCGCCGTGGCCGGGAGCTGGCCGAACGGCACCAGCTTTACCATCAGCAAGCGCGTCAGCAGACTCAGGTGAACCAGCATCACCATGGGGAACGGCTTGCCAGACGCCTGCTCCCCAGACACGCCCGATGGCAAGCCCGGAATCGGGCTGACAGCTGTGAACACGACAGTGCCCCGTCAGACCAGCGATCGGCGCAGGCGTCGCGACGAGACTGGCTTCAACGACATCGAGTCTTACAAACATCGCCTGTTACAATACATAACTTATCAGCAAGCCAGGCCACCAAAACGTGAAATATTATCATTTTGTGTCATTTGCATTACGCCATAACATGAGCTGAAGATATGCTATTGCGCAAACATCACCAAAAGGTACGCACATCGCGTTGAACGCATCTAAATTGAGACCAAAGCTTAGCAGAATTCTGCAGCATGAATACCACATACAACAGCGTAGAGAAAGATCCCGAATAAATTCAGCAAGTAACACAACCACTGATATGTCACTCGTGAGCAACATCTTAACCAGATAGAATCATTTTAAATATTCGGCAGCCAGTTGATAGCAACCACGGCGAGTTTGGGATGGTTCAAATTGTCACCACAGATACTTAACAGCCTGTTCTCAGCGGCAGCACGGCAAAATAGTGAAAGCGTTCACAGTGGCTATGCACCGCGTTCTAAAGGCCGCTTGACCGTCAAAGTCGCACGAATCGACGGCTCAACCCAGTGTTCTAATATTCGGTCACTTGGGTGGCATGTATGCGGATACTTTTCATGTTATTACACCCCGGCTTGTGGCTCACTGCCAACTGCCCATCCCCTTGTTCAGAATCAGCCAATCAGCATCGGACTGCGCGGCTGTGAAACCAGTATCTATGCACCTCAGGCTTGACAAATGCACTAAGAAGGTCAGGTGTCTGGGTCGGGTCAAAGGGCAACGGATTGGCGCAAGCCAATTGCGTGCGGGGCCGTCGCCGGGTAGCCAGGATTCTGGTAGCATTAATTTATATTTAAATCCCGCACAGCCTGCTGAATGCATTTTGGAACGCTGGCTGAACTACATCCAAAAGTGAGACCCACCATCGCGACATACTCTGAGCGAGCGCCGTCCGATCCAATCCCTCCGTGATCCCATGCCAGTCCGCATCCCTCGGCGAGCTCACCAGTCTCGGGCGCCGCCCTGAAGACAACCTCTGCGAGAAGCACCATGACCACGCCGTTGGACTTCATTTTGGCCGGCTGGCTGTGGCAGGCGGCGGCCAGTGTGGCACCGTGACGCGCCTGGAATGGCACCGGCGTTAGCAGCACGGACACCTAGCTGATGCCGAACGTCGGCCACAGAGTGTCCGATTTCAGCTCCAGCAGCGACACAAGGTATGCTTACACATGCCGACGGCCATGGGGATGGATCAGACAGAACATTCTGGGGCAGCCAGGGACACTGGTCAGAGCGTCCTTGCTGGGGCAGCCAAAGGCGCAAATAAAAAGCACAAGATACCAGATCTCTCAAAGATACCAGCACGATGGCACGGCCTGAAGGCACAGGTACTGCGGAAGCAAATATACACCAATGTGCAAAAAAGACGACAAACCGCAAACAAGATGCTGTTAACTGAGAAGAGGTGAACAGAGCAGCCTAGTCGACTCGATTTGGAAGCGAACGGAGGACTGTTCGTAACTATGCAAACTCAAATTCTCTCTGACCTTACTCCGAGACAAATATTGGGCTAAGTAGTGACCCCCATGTCGGTATATGCACCTCATCCTACCCATCCCCTTACCAAATTTAAGGCCATGTATTCGTGCGTACGTAACAGTATGCTGAAAGCTGAAAACTGCATGTAAGTCCGCAAAAAAGAGAAGATCAACAATATGCAGCATCCATTTCAGCAGTTCCAGGTACGCTAGAAACGGCGAGGGCCGTACCGCGGTTTTCAGTGAAAGCGTTGGAGCTGTGTCCCGCTGGTGAAATTTTGGGTGCGCCTATGCACAAGTGTCACATATTTCTAGCGGCCGTCAAGCCGGTGTCACCCTGCGGAACGACATCGCGGGACGGCTTGTGGGAGCCGTTTTTCCTGGGCGGCGAGGCACGGCACCACTGGAAGTTCGTGCGCCTGTCCCCCGGCGACGGCCACGTTGACTGTCGGCTACACCGGGCCTGAAGCCGAGGCCCGGCGGCCGGGTGGCCGAGAATGTCACTTCAACTGTCCCAGTTGTTACAGTTGGGTTATGCGCCTGCGTGAAGGGGGAGGGGAAAACAGCCAGATCCGAATCAAGCACAACGCGAATTGTAAAGACCGGTCTTTCGGGCACTTTCGCGCCCTGACCTCAGCGGGGTGTGAACTGCATCTGTGAAAATTTTGTTTGGTTTGGGCCGCGCGATCATTATAGGTGTGGTCATCAAGCTTAGGTCGAATCACAGCATGATGCATTTAGGGCTTATTTCCCATGACTTAGTTTTATCATTGAGTTAATCGATCTATTTTGTCAATAAATAAGGTGCACTCTTGTGCTTGTGTTTATGCATTTCGTATTTCGTTGCCCGCAAACCCCATGACAGAACGCAAACCTCATTCGTAAGGAAGGCGGCGCCAGGAGGTGATTAATGAAGCGTGTCACGATGCATTGACAGGGCCCGTTCGAGCGTCTGGGATTTCTGCGGTAACGGCTGGCACAGCTAGATGACTGGCGGCGTGAAAACTTCTCACAAGCAGGGTTTACCTGAAGCCAGTTGTAGGTCGCGGAGGAACGACACAGGATCGCCGATGTTCTGGACCTCCCGGAGGCTCGGCATCAGCGCCTCTAGCTCCTTTCTGGCGTTGAAGCCGAGCGTCACGCTCCTGAGCCTGGTCTTCGTCTGTAAACCAATGCCGGTCATATAAATTTTCGGCGTATACGGTTACTTGCATTACTTACGTCACTATTTCTGTCGTGTTTTCCAGGCATTTTGCATGCAAGCCGTCGTTGCGTGGGTTCTGGACCAGCGCGTTCGATAATGATTATGTATACATATATATATATATATATATATATATATATATATATATATATATATATATATATATATATGTATCATCATCATCAATACACTTCCACGCCAATATATCTTACCTACACCTTCACCAATAAAATGTTCCAGGCTCAGGCAGAGTGCTTCTATAAGTACACCTGCGAACGTTGGGCATCCCAAACATGGTCAATCACTTACGCAGTCTCGTCGCGTGTCGGGTGGGAGCCATACGTCAACTTGCATTCAAGTCTATATGGCGTATACACGTTGTGTCATCCATATTAGTTGACTGAAATGAGCCATGACCTTTAGGGACAGTCGCGCGCGAATCACTTACCACTACACTCTGTATCCTGGCTAGGATTTCGAGTCGCATGGAAGTATCGTTGAAACGACGGTCAACGCCCGTTGCTACGACTTCCGCGTAGAAACACACACGTGGGCCACAGGAGAACGTATCGGGCTGGAGCGGAGTCTCGCCCGGGACCACAAGCCTCCAACGTCCCCACGCCGTCTCTCGGTCGGTTGCAGGCCTGCTGTCAGATGACACCAGATCGACTGCCTCCACCATCCGCTGAATGAAGGCGATGTCCAGTCTGTTGGGCCGAAGGTTCAGGGAGTCCATGTGCACGATAGTCTTGGACCCTATGGCCACGATGTACAGCGCCCAATGGTTTCCGTTTCGATGGTAGGGCAGCAGCCAAACCATTCCAAGGTGAGCGTCACGAGCTTCCAGGTGTTCGCGCAGCATCTCGCTGGTACGGCCGGCCATCATGGACTCCTGCCAGTATGTGGCAAAGCTGATCACCCTACCACCAGACGACCACGCCAATGCAAGACAGTAGCTGTTGATGACGTCGTCCATGAGCCACTCCCCTGGCGCCAAAGACTTAAGAGCGTCGGCGTCCAGCTGGACACCGTCCCACGGTTTGCCGCGTCCCTGCGTGGTCACTTGCGGTGCTCGGCGGGCTCGTGTGGTACTCATCGCCGCAGGACTGCTGGCAGCGACTGGGTTGACGTCCGCCTCCTTCCCCTCAGTAGTGTCACCTCCTGTCTGCGCGTTCACTTGCGGTACTTGGCGGGCTCGTGTGGCACTCATCGCTGCGGGACTGCTGGCAGTGACTGGGTTGACGTCCGCCTCCTTCCCCTCAGTAGTGTCACCTCCTGTCTGCGCGTTCACTTGCGGTGCTTGGCGGGCTCGTGTGGCACTCATCGCTGCAGGACTGCTGGCAGCGACTGGGTTGACGTCCGCCTCCTTCCCCTCAGTAGTGTCACCTCCTGTCTGCGCGTTCACTTGCGGTACTTGGCGGGCTCGTGTGGCACTCATCGCTGCGGGACTGCTGGCAGTGACTGGGTTGACGTCCGCCTCCTTCCCCTCAGAAGTGTCACCGCCTGTCTGCACGGTCATTTGCGGTGCTTGGCGGGCTCTATTTGCCCGTTTCCGGGCACGGCGAACAAATGGAGTTTCTGCAGTACGCTTGCGACGGCAATGACTAGCCTCAGGATCCACGGGCCCATCTGTCATGCAGGTGGGTGGACGCATTCGTGCGTACCATGAGGGCTTGTCAGCTTTGGACTCCCGCTTCGCCCAGTATTCCTCTTGCTTCTCGGGATTTTGCAAGGGGCTCTCTTCTTGGAACCGTCTCTTGCCCCTCGGGGCTGGACGCCCGGGGACCACATCCAGTTTAGCGCGCACCGCGCCGTCGTTCAGCAGCTTGCGAACGAATTCGCATGGGTGCAGCCGAAGGCGTCCACGCAGCAGCTGCTTTTTCACCACCCTCATATAGGACTCAACAGCAGCGTTCGAGGTCACCCTTTCCGAGAGGAGCTGGCTCCACAGAGGAGCCAGTGGCATGAGGGCTCGCAGCAGGTACTGGGGCAACGCGGGGCAGTAGAAGTTACTGGTCACTTGCTCTGAGTCCAGGACGTCAGCCTCGGCCATTTTCAGCACCTGATCGAAATGTCGGACGAACGACGTTTTGGCTCGGTACGTCCTGATTGAGTCCGGTGGTGGTTCTGGCTCATCCTCTGGCTGAGCGGACTCGGGCGCGCCTGTTGCCGAACCGAGCTTGTCGACAAGGTTCTGGGGCTGCTCCTTGGACAGAGCAAGCACGCAGAAGTTGGCGAACAGACGATCCATGTCGTCCAGACTGGCGGCCGTCTGAAGCCTAGCGAAAAGCCACATGTAGCCCGCGGCGCTGTCATGTCGCACACCGTGCTGTTTGAGCACGTGGGAGAGGCGGTGCGAGACATGTGCTCTACAGAGGCTGATGATTGTGCCCGGAGGTCGGCTTCCCTTCGTCGCCTCCCAACACGTCTCCAGGTACGTCATGAGGGTGGTCTTCAGCACACTTTCGGCTACGGCGTGAAGCAACGCCCAACTCAAGTCCATGACGATGCGTGGTGGCGCGAAGGCGTCTCTCGTGACGATCTTGAAGTCTCGGGCTACCTGCGATAGAAAGTGTGCTAGGACCGGGACAGTGTGGCACTCAGCAAGGAGATGAGCGAGCAGATAGCTCGTGTCAACCTCCCTCACGCCCTCCGCCACCACGACATACAGATAGGGACGCTTGGCCCCGATCTGTTTCGTCACAGACCCTGTTGCGTCGATGTGCAGGGTCGTCTGGTGTCCATGGTATCTTCGTAAGAAGTGCTCTCGATACAGGTGCACTACGAGGGGGGCCTTGCCGATTAGGTGGATACCACCCTGCAGCGTCTTGCTGCTCGAGTCGGCCGCAGCCGAATCCTCCATGCGGCACGCCATATCCTACGCAAAATTCCACCCCAAAGGCAGTGATTTTCGGAATCAGCGTGTTGAGAAGGCCCTGCACACCAAATTTGGCGGCAATCGAGACGCCCCGCATTATCACATTGGGATGTTACGCAGCATATAACTCGAAAATTACGCAAAATTCCACCCCAAAGACATTGATTTTCAGAATCAGCGTGTTGAGAAGGCCCTGCACACCAAATTTGGCGGCAATCGAGACGCCCCGCAATATCACATTGGGATGTTACGCAGCGTATAACTCGAAAATTACGCAAAATTCCACCCCAAAGACATTGATTTTCGGAATCAGCGTGTTGAGAAGGCCCTGCACACCAAGTTTGGAGGCAATCGAGACGCCCCGCAATATCACATTGGGATGTTACGCAGCGTATAACTCAAAAATTACGCAAAATTCCACCCCAAAGACATTGATTTTCGGAATCAGCGTGTTAAGAAGGCCCTGCACACCAAATTTGGAGGCAATCGAGACGCCCCGCAATATCACATTGGGATGTTACGCAGCGTATAACTCAAAAATTACGCAAAATTCCACCCCAAAGACGCTGATTTTCGGAATCAGCGTGTTGAGAAGGCCCTGCACACCAAATTTGGAGGCAATCGAGACGCCCCGCAGTATCACATTGGGATGTTACGCAGCGTATAACTCGAAAATTACGCAAAATTCCACCCCAAAGGCAGTGATTTTCGGAATCAGCGTGTTGAGAAGGCCCTGCACACCAAATTTGGCGGCAATCGAGACGCCCCGCAATATCACATTGGGATGTTACGCAGCGTATAACTCGAAAATTACGCAAAATTCCACCCCAAAGACATTGATTTTCGGAATCAGCGTGTTGAGAAGGCCCTGCACACCAAATTTGGAGGCAATCGAGACGCCCCGCAGTATCACATTGGGATGTTACGCAGCGTATAACTCGAAAATTACGCAAAATTCCACCCCAAAGGCAGTGATTTTCGGAATCAGCGTGTTGAGAAGGCCCTGCACACCAAATTTGGCGGCAATCGAGACGCCCCGCAATATCACATTGGGATGTTACGCAGCGTATAACTCGAAAATTACGCAAAATTCCACCCCAAAGACATTGATTTTCGGAATCAGCGTGTTGAGAAGGCCCTGCACACCAAATTTGGCGGCAATCGAGACGCCCCGCAATATCACATTGGGATGTTACGCAGCGTATAACTCAAAAATTACGCAAAATTCCACCCCAAAGACATTGATTTTCGGAATCAGCGTGTTGAGAAGGCCCTGCACACCAAATTTGGGGGCAATCGAGACGCCCCGCAATATCACATTGGGATGTTACGCAGCGTATAACTCGAAAATTACGCAAAATTCCACCCCAAAGGCAGTGATTTTCGGAATCAGCGTGTTGAGAAGGCCCTGCACACCAAATTTGGCGGCAATCGAGACGCCCCGCAATATCCAACTGGCAATTGGATATCAATCTGCTGCTAGATTGACGGACGTTTGTTATGAATGGCCCGTGCAGTCATTGCGGCGGCTTTCATGGCGCGTCAGTGTCAAAATCATGTTGCGCGCCAGTTTCCAAAAGTGGCATGAACAGCACTGGGTTCCGCATTGCCGTGCCGCATTACTTTCAAGAGTATACCCTGGCGCTTACTTGCCCTGACACTTTCCGGCATCTATTGCCCTGACCCTGACGGTTTTGGCGACAGCTGACCTATTGAAGCGTCGTCATTACGTCGCTGTACGTGGAGATTTTTGTGCAGACGAGCGCGCTACATGGTGAATCGTAAGAATATTTCACTACCTGTTATGGCGTGGGTGGGTGCGTGTGCATGTGTGTGTGTGTGTGTGTATTGAAGAAGCCTCATTTTGTTTTTTGAGCTCATGTTTCTGTCATATGCACATTGGTGTATATCAGAGCTTGGTCCCAATACTGCCTTGCCTCCAGGCTCCAACAAAACTCCACCCACCCACCGACCGCATCTGGGTTGGCTTGGCATTCACTGGGTGTTAAAAGCAACAATATGAATCACCACAATACAATTTGGAGATGTTAGATGTTATGTGCAGCTCATTCTTTGTGCATACATACCTCATGTGTGTACATTCCACCTTTGTGTGAAGTATATTTCAATCCACAACTAAGCGCACTCCTCACATTTGTGGCCCATCCCACGACCTTTGTGCATACCTGTCGAGAATTTCATGTGTGTAACTTCATGCTATTTTCAGAACATTGGCTGACTTTTGCATGACATTATGTCAGCTCTGCATGAGAAGATAACTGCATCCTCCAGTGACAGTGAGGCACTGAGAGAACTTCTGTCAAATGCATCAGCAGAAGACATGGGCAGTGCTGTGCTGAGCATCACCAAGTCAGCTGATGCCAGCTCGGTGCTCAACGCAGCACTCTCTGCCCTGAACTCAGAAACCCTCCAGTCAAAAAAGCTAGCTCTAGTCCAGGCCTGCATAGAAGCACTGAAGAGTGACAGTATTGACTTGCGCTGCGCTCGGGACGTGATGGGCATGCTCCTGCTACAGCTGTCCTCGCTGCCACCGACCAGCATCAGCCAGCTCACGCTGGAGTACGTGGCGGCCATCCGACAGTCTGACTCTCTATCGGGCTGCTGGATCGAACTCTTCCCGAAGCTGTTGACCATGCTGTCCGACTGTGCCGAGGTCACGTACGACGGCGATACGCTGCCGGGCCGCGAGGCGCGCGCCCAGGTGCTGGCGGCCGTGTGTCGGGCTGACTGGAGCGGCCCTACCGCCACGCGGCTGGCCGAGGTGTTGCGCGACGAGCAGCTGGCCGCCGACGAGCTGGACCAGCTGCTGGAGACGGTGCGTGGCCTGCTGGGCCGGCTGGATCACCAGCAGCTGCCGCCGCTGGTCTATCAGCTGGTGCGGCTCTGCGCCGGCCCGGCCGGCTCCAAGCTGCTCCACCTCCTGCTCGAGTACTTCGCCGAACAGGAGGAGCTCGCGCGCGCCGACGGCGGGGACGGGCGCGCCGCCGCCGGCCTCCGCCAGGCCGAAGGCACCGTCATCTACCACGTGACGCACGCGCCCAGCCTGGAGCAGGGCTTGGTGCGCGAGTTCGTGCGCCACGTGCGCGCCTCGGTGCAGTGCCCGGCACGCCTGTTGACGCCGTTCAGCCTGGCGCTGGCGCTGGCGCTGGCCGCCGGCGAGAGCCACGCGCAGCCGGTGCTGGACGCGCTGGTGGCCGCGTTGGCGCGCACGGCCCGCGAGACGGTGCTGCGCGAGGAGAGCCGCTGGCTGCGCGACGCGGCCGCCGCGCCGCCCGACGCCGACCGGCTGCTGCTGGAGGCGGCCGCGCTCTGCGCCGGCGGCTGGGCGCCCGTCGGCGACGGCCTGCTGCGGCTGGCGTTCGCGCTGCTGGCGGCCGGCGGCGCGCGGCTGGCGCGGCTCGGCGCTCGCGCCCTGACAGCGCTGATCGGCCGGCGGCCGGAGCTGGCGCGCGACGCCGTGGCGCGGCTGGTCTCATGCCTGGCCGGCGGCGACCGCGCCGAGGCGCACGTGGACGCGCTCGGCCAGCTGGTGGCCGGCTGTCCCCTGACGGTGGCCGAGAGTCGCGCCTGTCTCACCGACCTGCTGGCGCATCTCGGCCTGCTGCCGCTGGCCACTGCGCGCCGCCTGCTGGCCGCCCTGCTGCCCGTGCTGAAGCTGTGCGTGCCGCTGAAGGACCACCTGGTGCTGGCGCTGCGCAAGCTGCTGGTTAGCAAGCGGTGCGAGGCGCGCCAGACGGCCGTCTGCGAGCTGCTGCTGTGCCTGCGCCACTTCCGCGTGGCCAGCAGTCTGCCGTTCAGCCAGGCGTCGCAGAACTTCTCCTGCGCCATGAGCCAGGTGGCGGCCGACCTGGGACCAGCGTTCCCCACCTCGGCCAATGAGGCGCTCTGTCTGGAGCTGCTGGGCGTGCTGCGCCGCTGCCTGGGTCAGCAAGCGGCCGTGCGCGCCACGCTGTACGCCGGCCTGCACGAGGTGCTCAGTCGCAACCCGGAGCTGTCCGAGTCGGTGCTGGCCATGCTGCTGCAGCAGCTGCGGCTGTACGTGGAGCAGCGCGCCGGTGCGCCGCCGCTGAAGCTGTCCGCCTGCCTGGAGGTGGGCGCCGAGGAGGTGACGCTGCTGGAGCCGCTGCCGGAGCTGATAACGGCGCTGGCTGCCTGCGCGCGACGTCTGCTGGCCGCCGCCGCCGACGAGGAGACGGAGGACGAGGGTCCCGAGCTGCTGGCGGCCCGCGAGGCGGAGCGCGCGCTTGACGACATCGCTAAGGACATGATGAATGTCGAGGTGGACGACTTCGGCATCGGGAAAGAGTCGGAGGTGGGCGGCGCGTCGGTGGACGGCAAGCGGAACGCCGTGCTGTTGCATCTGCTGCAGGACGTGTACCAGGCGCTGCTGGACCACCGCTACCAGACGCCGTTTGAGCAGGATGAGGCCAAGGCCACCGTCATCACCTGCCTCTTCGAGAAGTACAGCGCCGTCGCCGACCTCGTCAAGCAAAAGGCGCCGGCCAAGGGCAAGAAGAAGGACGCCGAGCGCGCAAAGCCGGCGACGGGCAAATCGCGCGCGCGCGACCCGGCGCTGGACCCGCTGTGCCTGAGCTTGCGCTCGGTGACGCGGCTGCTCTCGGCGCTGACCGCCGACGCCGACCCTGCGCACCACGTGGCGCTGGAGCGGCTGCGCGGTCAGCCTGCGCTCGTGTGCCACGCGGCCGAGGCGGCGCGCCAGCTGTGCGCCCAGCTGCGCGCCGACGGCGAGTGCGCCGGCGCCGAGGGCGCCAACGCGCGCCACGTGTTTGAGCTGGCCGGCCGGCTGGCGCCGGCGCTGCTGCGCCTGGCCGCGGCCGAGGACGAGGCCGACCTGGCGCCGGCCTGCCTCGAGGCGCTGGCCGACCTGCTGGACGCCTTCCGCGAGCACTTCACCGATGGGCTGCCGGCGCTGCTGGAGGCGTGCGCGGAGCGCGGCGCCGCCGGGCTGCTGGCGCGTCTGCGCCTGCTGCTGGCCGCCGGCAGCGGCGCGCGCGCCACGCCGCCGCTGCTGCGCCTCCTGCTGCTGGTCGCCTCCCAGGCGCCCGACCAGCACGAGGACCTGCTGGGCTGGAGCCAGCAGCTGCTGCGCCAGCCGCCGGATGACGAGCCGCAGTTCTGCCGTCAGCTGGTGGAGCTGGCGCTGGCTCTGAGCGACCGCTGCTCGGCGCACTCGTCGCTGGCGCGCCAGCTGGCGCGTGCCGTGCACGAGCGACTGGGCGACTTGGACGAGGAGACGCGGCTGGCCGCCTCCGAGGTGGCGCTCGACGCCGTCTCCGAGCGCAGCGGCGTCGCCTGCCTGCTGGCACTGTGCCAGCGGCTGACCGGCTGGCTGGACGCGCTGGACTGGCTACTGGCCGGCTGCCGCGCGGCGGCCGGCGCGCTGCTGGACGAGGCGGAGGCGGCGCGCGAGGCGGCCGTCTGCGGCCGGCTGCTGGCGCTGGTGGCCGTGCTGGACGAGCTGGTGCAGGCGGCCGTGCCGCTGGGGCCCGCCTCCGACGCCGTGCTCCGGCTGCTGGGCCGGGCCTACGTCAGTTTGGCCGCGCTCGTCAAGTACTACGCCGCCCGCAGCCGCCACGGCCGGCTCAATCGGCACACCATGTGCGCCAAGTGAGTGCTGCCGTGCGGTGGAGCGTGGGTCGGTCGCCTCCAGCGGATCCTCGTGGCTCGTTTATCTGTTGCGTGTCTTTTGGGTACCTAGACGTACGGGCGTAGACGTGCGTGCGTTAGTAGGTACGTGGGTAGTGGTTTGTTCGAAGGCACGCAGAATATCCCATTTTTGCCGTGCCTCCGGCTTTAAATTGCCATGTGATGTGTGTTCTGGCGGGACGGGAATTCGGGTATCCTCTAAAGAACAATGCTTCCTTAGCCTTGGAAAAGACAACTGGCGCAGGCTTACTTCCATTAAAATTACGAGCATTTCTACATTCATGCGAACTTAAACACCCATTGTCCTGCCAATTTAGCTTATTATGACTGTGATTGCATGAGGCCCCGTAAGTACTTATCCAGACACGCTATGCCATGCTACACCTACCGCCATGTTCCTCGTGTTCCTGATCATTCTTACCACTTTCCACTACCTGTTTTGCGTCGCGGTCCATCCGACTAGTGTTTGACGTTAACTTCTCCCGCTGTACAGGCCCTGTCACGAACCTTTTTGTACGTACTCCATGTACCAGTACTTGTGCAACGCATTAGCGCTTACCCACCAACAATGCTGGTGTTGGGCTGGTTGCCAGCTGATCTCGGTCGCAGCTCTTCACCGCCAACCAGCCAGTGCCAACCAGTCCCCTTGGTTCTGGTCTGAGCCTGCATTCAGCCGCCTCTTTGTTACCGTTGTGTCCCGCCTCTCTGTCACTGTTACTCCTCGTAACTCTCTCACAAGTTAACCTGTTGCCAAGTTCTCTCAGCCGCCTCCCCCCCCCCCCCCTTCGCGGGCACGTTTCGTGCCTCGCTCTTACCGTCCAGTCGCTCTCCAGATTCGAACGCGTGCTGGAGGGGTGCGGCCGCTCCCTGACGCCGCACGTCTACACCTTCATCACGTTCACCGAGTCGCAGCAGCGGCAGCAGCGCCAGGCGAAGCGGGCCGATCCGGCCGGCACGCGGGCGCGCGTGCTGCGCCAGACGCGTCTCATCCCCGTGCTCGTCTGCAACATCGAACAGTTCGAGAAGCACCTGATCGCTCTAGCGCAGCGCACCAAGCTGGACCTCCACGCCGGCGTTAAGCTCAGCACGTCGCGCGACTTCCGCATCAACCAGGCGGCGCTGCAGGCGGCGCTGGAGCGCGCCGCCAGCTCGGACGACGACGAGCCGGAGGAGGAGGCACCGGCGGCGGCGGGCGCGCGGCCGGCGCCGGCGGCCGCCGCCAGCCAGGCGTCGGCGCTGGGCCGGAGCTCCCAGGTCGGCGGCCCTCTCACGCGGCCCTCGCAGAAGGCCTCGAAGCTGTCGCGCACCTCCAAGCCGGCCGCCAAGAAACCGAAGGTGGAGAAGTGAGCCAGCTGCCCTGGCTTGGGATGTGTGGTCGGACACCCAGTTCAAGACGCGACTGCGGAAGTCCTAGGTGTGCGTGTGGCCTTACTTTGCATCGAGCGATGGTTGTTGAATGTCATGTGTTTTTGTATCTGCCGGTATAGGTACATGTTGTGCGCGTGTATTCGCAAGTTGCGTTCAGAGAAGGCTGTCAGCTGAGATCGCCGTGGCAATACATTTGGCTCTTTCGTCAGGGCTGTTTAATCTTTTTAAAACAGTGTTGGTGTCGCCCTAACCCTCTCGTGACATGTAGGGACCGAGCACGCCGTACTTAAATGCAAAACAGTCTTCCGCACGGGCTTCTGCATATTACCCGAAACATAAACAGCTGACACGCTAGTGTAAATACGAGGTGTGATCAAAAGCTTCGGAGGCTTGGTCTTGGCCAGGTCTATAAAGACGAAAACGTGCCTGCTTAAAAATTGGCCGTCATCCTGTTCAAAGTAGTCATCTCGTGCATCAATGCGTCGCTCCCGTCGCTTCTGCTACGCTAGGAACGCTCCCTGGATGTGACGCTCTAAGCATGTCAAAAATGCGTCTGCGATTCGCACTGGATCTCCTCCACGTTGTCAAAACGGCGATCCTGCAGCCTGGACTCTATCTTGGGAAAGAGGGTGAAGTCACTGGGAACCACAGCCGGTGAGTAGGACAGAGAAGAAACGACGGTGGTATTGGTGTGGGTCAACAGCTCGCGCGTCCTCGACGTACCGTCACGCACCGGCGATCAAAATCCCGATTTAAGTTCCCAAAGGGCTGGCCGGATGTCGCATTCAGGAGCTTGGTCCTGAGGGCCAGACCTTCAAATGCCAGTCAGCTGTCCCTTCGCGCCGATCGAGAGCCGCTGACTCGATTCAGGGCCTCCGTTTCGGCCAGAGACCTCCGGTAATGGACGATTGGCTCCGCGTCGGTCTGCGCTTTGGGTGTATTTTCTAAGCAGGAACAAGGTCGTCGCACGCGGTTTGCATTGGTTGGGGGTCCCCGAAAAATGAAAGGTCTCTGTATCAGCCAAGGGCCTACGGTGCCTAACTGGGAGCTCTGTGTCGGTAAGCGTCCCTGGGCGGGCCAGAGGCCGTGTTTGGCCCCATCGGGACCAAAGACCAAAGGCCCGATTGGAAGGCTGAAAGGCCTGAAGGTCCTGAAGGGTTGGCTGTTGGTCACATTAAATACCTTTGTTCGTTGAGCCGTAGCCTGCGACCCCCATGTTGGCCAGAGGCCACCAACACCGAACAGTCGGCTCCGTGTCGGCCTGTACCCTGGGCCCATTTCCTAAGGAGGGACAAGGCCGGGCCCGCAATTTATCGGTGGTATCAGCCAAAGGCCGGGCCCGCATTGGTATCAGTCAGAGGTCCACAGCGCGTACCTAACAGGTGTTCCTATGTTGGCAAGGGGTCTCGAGTCGTCCGTGGAAATATTTGCTGAGCAGAGCCGGAGACAAACCATGAATGCCAGTGGGCCTCATGCGTTGGTCGGTGCCTCTGACGAAGAAAGGAGATATGGGAACTTATGATGAGAGTCCACACTTAGAAAATGGCTGGGATCTGTGTCGGGCAGGGTCCCCACTGCCAACCGGGGAGGGGGGGGGGGGGGGGAAGGGGCTCCACCTCATTTCAGCCAAGGGCCATTTAAGCTGATCTGGAGTCCCGTTCCAATCAATGGACCGACTGTGGCGAAAAGGGATCTTGTTGCATCAATGAGGAAGCTTGCACCGATCTGGGGTCAGCTGTCCAGGTCAAAGGACTTCTCGCGCCACCAAGGCGGCCAATGCATGATATATCTCAAGAAGGGCTCCTGGATCGATCCCTTACCTTGTCACCAGGCTGGCAGTCGGTAGGAACCCCACGCTGGGACGAAATGTTCCTTCACCCCTTGGTCGGGAACGAAAATGTGTCCCCTAGTATTTTGCCTACGGGCTCCTTGCTTGAAAAGGGACATCTCCCTCTTCCTCAAGGTAAAGTCAAAGCTGGAAGGCGTCCGTTTCGATACTGTGGGGGAGACTCTGGGTGAGCTCAGACGGTGCCTGACACGCTCAAAGGACGGACTTTCATGGAGCTTTCCAAGCGTGGCAAAAGCGACCGGAGTGGTGTATCTTGAACGATGTGGTGGCCGACTTTAAATCAGGTACGTCTTCTGCTCTTTTGGCACGGTCCCTTTAAAACACCGCATTCGTATGTAACTTTAACCTTAATATTCGTCAAGGATCTAAGATATTTAAAAAGCTGCTCATTGATTGCAGGTGCTGTGGGTCATGGCGAAATCCAATCCGTGGTTCAGCCAATTTTTTTCCGAGTTTTTCGCCACTCATAGATGCCGTTAAAGGCCCTCATAGATAAAGACCTGGGAAACATTTCACGAGCGTGTTCGCCGCTCAGTCGTGTTCGTAAATATTTCGTTGACCAGTTACGTTCGGAGGTGGTTAATGAACCCAGACAGGATCACGTGCGATAATGATCTCGTCGGGGCGTTCTTTACGCTGAACGAGTGTCGTAAATGCATCGTGTCTGGCTCAAACGCCCATGACTCACCGCCACCCCAGCAACGCGATGTTTAGATCGCCGACACTTTAACCAGCCCCGCTGCGTGGTGTGGCTTGCTGAGTGGATGGAATATTCCCACTCTTAACACGGAACGTCTGACACCGCTTGCTCAGCAAGGGGGCTCTTGCACACACAACATAACGAGGCCACCAGCACGCGGATCCCAGTCAGCCTTGGCCTGCCCGGTCCGCCGATACAACCTTGACCTTGCTGATGACTACCTCCTCAGCCGGTCCCGAGCGGTCACGTGACGACGCCGGCGGCTATCGAGGTCAGGGGGCGCCGGCGGCTGGTGGCCGGCTGCGCGGGGTGCTGGCCTCAATAGTTGCCAACAACACTTGCCAGTGTTGACTAGCAACGGCGCCTATGGATCGTCGGGCGGTGTGGCGCCGGTCAGTCGCCGACGGGGGACAGTGCTGGTCAGCCGCGGCCGGCCGACAGAGGAGAGCCGGACTCGCAGCACCGGCCCGGAGCGCCGCCCGCCACAGAGGCTCGGCCCGACCGCGGGAGAGTGGCGGACAGGGGTGCGAACATGGCCATCACCAAGGCGACGCGACGGCCCTCGCAGGGCCACAGCCCGCGCTCCAAGACCAAGGGCAAGGGCAGTGGGGCCAATGGCAACCTGTACACACACTCCAGCCCTCCCAAAGGTGAGCCGGCTCTCGCTTTATTAGCCGCATGGTGCTCATATTCATAGACCTCCCCATACGCAGTGGAAAATTTTATGGCCTGTCGTGTCCATGCCACTGGGCGTGCGCTCGAAATGTGTTGAGTTATGTTGATCGTACTCATTCCGCGTGTTGCCAGCACTGAGAAATGCACCTGCATCTTGTGTGTATGCCTCGTATGGTGCAGCACGGTCTATGGGTTGCGTACGTGTCTTCAACAAGAAGAGCACGTAATTTTTGGCTCCTCGTAAGCTACACAGTGTGTGTGGTGATATGCTTATAGTTTCATGCGCGGCGTTTTGCTACGCACCGGTGTTTTCTTTCCACGGGTGATTTACAAGTGAGTATTTAGCTGACAGATCGGAGTACTTAAGTAAATTGCGTCGTTACAAGGCATATGGAGTTCCTTGTTGACTGGAAAGTGATAGGTTTATTTGTAAAATTACAAGAAGTATGGTGTTTGCTCAACATTAGAGTGCGTCCACAAAGTAATTGCGTCGATCAGCCCATTTTCATGTCAAAAAGAGGTTTGCTAATAAACTGTTATCAGGCTTCCATGTTTTGACCAGTCGTGTTCAGGCTAATGAAGGGGTTGGACGACAGAATTGACCAAATCGCACGCAAGACAGCTCCAGGCTATTCAGGACGCAGCGTAAACACTAACCAACTGACTATTAAGTGCAGGCACTCGGGCTGTTTCTTTTGTTGGTGAAGCAGGCGCCGGCTATCGAGTACTGGAATAGTTATCATTTTCATCCACCCATGGTGTTAAAGGTATCTTGTGCTTGTCACTCGCACAGCTGCAGTAATTCACATCACCCTGGCATTATTTGACGTCTGACTAATGTAATGATGCATATCATGGCTAATCACCTACTTTCGGCCGCTGTATGCATCGATGTCTGATGAATAGGTACATTCACGGTGACACTGTTGCATGGCGTTGGCACATTAACTCCTCGTCATGGCCGCAATCGATGGCACTAAAATCGCGAACACTGCTGCGGTAGATCGCTTTACTAGCGTCGTGGCGGAAGACTAGTAGGATAGTGGCGCTGTATTTACGGTGGAGATAGGAGCATGACATCGGAGATAGTTGACGGAGTTATGGATTTGCGCCAGTCATATCATGTTGGTCGAGGGCATGAAGAGGAACCCATTTTTGGCCGTTGGGCAATGACCATTTCCTCATAGCAGCTCATCATTTAAACGATATCGCTAACCTGTGTGTCCAACCGATCTCGAATGATTCTGCTGGAGTTGGCAAGACTGAGTTTTAACTTAAGCCCGACGTCTGTATGATGCCACCATTGTCCCTAATATCCGCTAGATGCCGCCCGGTAACGAAATCTGCGATGGTATGCTGTACCGGAATGCATAGCGTTAATACACGTTGCATACCATTCAGTCATGTTGAGAATCGGAGGACGTCGGGAGTACCATACACGGCACCAGTGGCATTTAGTCCTGCCAGCAGCGTCTCAGGAATAAGCTGCCTTGACAACCCTACCTTCGCAGGACTGCGCCTATCCCGTAGCCTTACCGAATCACCAATCTTTCGGCTTAGGTTCGGAACCTGGGGCACCAATCTCACCGCGATCGCAGCCATCACTTCGTGACCACTGAGGTTGTAGGCTTTGACGCTCATTCCCGTTTGCAGTACTGCCGATGAATTCCTCGAACATCCGTCAGTGGCTGAAGGCTGGGGACCTGGAGAAGCTGGAGGACGTCATTATCGACGGACAGGGCCACAAGCTGCTGAAGGAATCGTCGGCCGACGACAAGACCAGAGCTTTCTTGCGAAGTGTTCCCGACCGTATCGTGAGTGTGCCAGTCCCCAAACAAAAACGTTATCGTGTGAGCATGTCTGGCCCACTTGTGGACACAAAAATCCTGCTGGGAAACAAGAAAACTGACATGAAAAAGCACAAATATGCGGCCGTCTTTTACAACTAGTCAAAGAAAGTTGCATGAAGTCCAAGTTTTTTCGGAGATAAGGCGTTATAAAGCTGGTTACCTGTTCTTGGGTAATGGTATAGAAAACATGAATATCATGTAATAGTGGCTATGATGTTCTTCCACGAAATCTGTAACACAAGATAAAAATGAATCATTACTTCCCCAGTCAAAAGCTCATCTTTGATCCGACTACAGCCCAAAGTCACCCAAAGCTACAGAGGTAGTCATGCATGTCACCCAACCCTTCAGAACCAGCCAAAATTTACGACCGTCCTCAGCCTTCGTCAGCCAAGAGACTGAATCGCAATATATGGTCACGAAGCACTCATCAGACGCAACTACGCAGCCGTCGCTATTAACGCTGATGACCGACCCGAAGACATTTGGTCGGGCGGGCGGGCCACCGGCGGCGTTTTGTCGAGCCGGACCTTCGTGACCGGTTGGAGCTTGGCCGGCCGACCGGTCACGCAAGCCTCCTTGATCGCTGTCGCTATTTGGCCGGCCCTGCAGACCCTGGTCGGTCTGCTGGTCGTTACCGGCCGGGAGAACACGTCCGATGTCGCCGCTCTGTCAGTGACAGCTTCGGAAATGTGGCGGGAAGTGCGGGCGGAATCAGAAGCGGCGCCATTATGTCATGTGACGTTGATTTCTGGGCTGACATTCTGGGTGGCCTCATGAACTTCTCGGGCGACTTCTCTTTCTTCGGTGTCGTGTAACGAATCAACGCTGTCTTCGACCAAGCTTTGTTATTTTTTTCCTCGGTGATGACTGCAAGCACGCACGCTGCTATTGGGCCTCCATGGATGGGTGCTATAACAGTGAATTTAGGACTTTTTATCTTCAAAACTATGTATGGTTTGGTAGCATGAAGGGCTGTGCTGCATAGTCATTAATGCACTGAATCATATAACGATCATTAGTCGGCAGTAGGTGCCATCTGTGATTTATCGTGTCATGTCAGACGGGTCGGGACTTGTGGCGTATGCCACAACCCGTTCTATTAAACACCAAGCAGGTGCAACAAGAGCCGAGACGATGACAGATGATACAGGCCAAACTGCCTTAAATGCATTTTAATGTTATCCTGGTTAATGTGACTAAGATTTGTGAAGCCAGGTCATGACAGGCTAAACTTTATTCCTTGAAGTTTTTGTTAACCTGTGAAACCCTTGGCCTGAGTTAAATTTGCATGGTTCAACCTATTAACATTCTGTTGAATGACTTTACCGTGTAGCGTGACACAGTTCTGCAAATCAACAAAAAGAAGAACTGTAAAACGAAATATGCTGCAAGCATTCGTTGTACGTGCTTGAACCAAAAATGCGTCCACTATAATATCATCAATTGGATCACCATAAGACGGCTATCAAGCTAGTGAGCTAAAAGTTCTATGTTGAGTCAATAGCTTTCATGATACTTGGAGGAACTAGTAAGCACATTGTTATGCTAGATATCGAATGCATGCAGAACCGTCAATGTACTCGTCATTTAGCGCCATAACGTCGTTTCACCAATGCCTCCCGGTATATTGAACGTCGTTAACTCAAGAGAAGAACTTTGGACTTATAATGGTAAAAAGCCAGGAGGCTTTTCTATCTTATATCAAGTATAATATGTCGAGGTGTCTTTAATTTTTTCCAAGAGAGGCAAACTTGTTTTGTCCATAGCTATTAACAGTTTAAACATCACGCAATTGGTAGTTCAAAAATTAACAGCAAAAAAATCAGGAAAATCACCGAGGAAGCCCGCTCATTCCAAAATGGTCAGCTGAAAACTGCATGCGTGCTCTTCCATGAATTCAGTATCACGGAAGCCGTGAGGCCTATGAGACCGCTTCCCTACACCTCCTATATATATATATATATATATATATATATATATATATATATATATATATATATAGGTGTAGGTACCTATAACCGATTTGAGACCCACAACATTTCCCTCGTGAATTATACAAATAACTTAGCGCAAATCCTTCCCAGCTATATACCTGCTGACCAACATGTTTAAAAAGGCAGATAGCTCGAAGTCCGATGAGGCCTGCCACAGCATATCTTTTTGCCGATGCAGGAACTTTTGAAAGTCGGCAACATGCCAATGAAGAGCCGCACTAGCTACTTTCACGTTAATACAAAGACCGAACATGTGCAGTCACACAGAAACATGCGCTACGCAGGAGCATAGCTTGCGTTGTTGCTCGCGTGTACAATTCCCGCAGTGCCTCAGCATAATTACCTTTGATTGCATAGCGGCACTGCCGGGCCGGCCCAGCGACTTCGCAGCAACGGGAACTGCGTAGGCATTTCAAAATGCAAGCTCCAGCAATGCCCCAGTATGGCCGGTCCCTTAACATGTGTGTTACGACCTACCATGACGCCGCAAGCACCACATTACGCCCACTTTGGCCCGGGATTTATTATTCATTCTCACGGAGAGGGAGGCTTCATGCTTTATAACGGGACGGGGTTGATTTAGAAGCAAGCTGTTGGACCAAATAGTTAGCATGAAATAGCTGGACTTCAAAAGTGTGGCAAGTGCATTACGGTCAAAGGCTTTAGCTGCATAAATAAGCAATTTCAACGTACTGAAGGCCTTCTGTTTTTGGGGCGGCATTTTGATATTTTTGTTTTGTTTTGTTTTCCCTATGGAAACGCTTCACTTGTAATGTACATTGTTCACAGTCGAAGATGGACGCGATCCACAAGGTGGTAGAGGAGGGTGACTTACGCCAGACCAAGAGCCTGCTGGACCGTCGCAAGCTGGCCATGTCGAGGGACAAGAACGGCGTCAGCCTCCTGCACAAGGCCGTGATGAACGGCCGGACCGAGGTGGCCGAGTACCTCGCCTCCAACTACCCGGAGATTCTCAACCTGACCGACGCGGTAAGATATCTACCCGGAGAATCTCAACCTGACGCACACAGTAGGGTACCTCGGTGCATATTATCAGCCTGACGCACACAGTAGGGTACCTGGCTGCATATTATCAGCCTGACGCACACAGTAGGGTACCTCGCTGCATATTATCAACCTGACGCACACAGTAGGGTACCTGGCTGCATATTATCAGCCTGACGCACACAGTAGGGTACCTGGCTGCATATTATCAGCCTGACGCACACAGTAGGGTACCTCGGTGCATATTATCAGCCTGACGCACACAGTAGGGTACCTGGCTGCATATTATCAGCCTGATGCACACAGTAGGGTACCCCGGTGCATATTGTCAGCCTGACGCACACAGTAGGGTACCTGGCTGCATATTATCAGCCTGACGCACACAGTAGGGTACCTGGCTGCATATTATCAACCTGATGCACACAGTAGGGTACCTCGGTGCATATTATCAACCTGATGCACACAGTAGGGTACCTCGCTGCATATTATCAACCTGACGCACACAGTAGGGTACCTCGGTGCATATTATCAGCCTGACGCACACAGTAGGGTACCTGGCTGCATATTATCAACCTGACGCACACAGTAGGGTACCTCGGTGCATATTATCAACCTGATGCACACAGTAGGGTACCTCGCTGCATATTATCAACCAGACGCACACAGTAGGGTACCTCGGTGCATATTATCAGCCTGACGCACACAGTAGGGTACCTCGCTGCATATTATCAACCCGATGCGCACAGTGGGGTACCTCGCTGCATATTATCAGCCTGACGCATGCATTAGGATACCTGGCTGGATATTATCAGCCTGACGCACGCGGCAGGATGCCTACCTGGAAATTCTCCGCCTGACGGACGCGGTAGGATACCTGGCTGGATATTATCAGCCTGACGCACGCGGTAAACCGTCTCTGCCTAAACACGTCCGCAAGGTTAACCTCCACCGATTCGAAGGGAACATATGCGATCAGTGGTAACTGGCTTATGCTGGTCCGTATAAATGGGAAGGTATAGCGACTCTGGAAATAGTTCCACCTGCGCATCTTTTGACATCGCATGCACTTGAGGCGCTGCATGGTCTATGTTCCAACAGCCTGAGTGTGAGTTGGATTGAATGACATAAAAAACAAACATCTAGCCCAAATTGCTTTTGGCTGCTGGACGCTGAAGCGTTAGTGGTCGAATGGTTAAGGTATTATAAGCATCTTGAACGCGGGTTTATGGGTATCTTTAACACTGGAGAAAGCTTTCAGTCCCAGCTTCTGCCGGCTTATGACAACACTAATGACATAGACCTGACGATTGTTACCATACTTTGTTGTCGACTTTTGGAACAAGTGCAGTACGGATGGACACGGAACGCAATATGCTTTTATATGGCATCAAAGCGCAGAGACGTCGCACCGCAACGAGGCCTCGATTGAGAGCGCCGTGACCTGCCCGGCAACCATCCACCATCCACCAACCAGTGGCCGATGCGGAGAAGACAGCCGGTCAGCACCGGATCAGACCGGCACGCCGCCCTCGCTCTCTGGCTCCGGCCGCCGGCGCGCCGCCCGAGGGCCGCAGCCGCCTCCGCTGACCCCGCCCCACTGCCGGCAGGAGGCGGCGGTGGTCACTCTGCGGCGCAGCCGGCGGCCCGAGCGGCAGATGGCCGCCTACCAGCGCCACCTGCTGCGCATGCAGAAGCGGCGCAGCAGTGTCACGGAGGGTGCGGTCGCCGCCGTCGCCGCCGTCGCCGGAGGCGGGGGCGGGGGCGAGGCGCCGCGAGGGCGCGCTGGGATCCGCTCGGTGCAGCCGCGCGTTCGTCACGCACTGGCCGCACGCCACTGGGGAGTCGGCGGCGAGGGCTGGAGAAGTGAGAAGGCGGGGCAAGTCGCAGGGTCGCTCTGCGAGAAAGACGCCCACCGCCAGCGACACGGACCCGGTCGCTAAGAAGCCCGACCAGCCCAGGGAGAAACAGAAAAAGAAGAAGACGGTGCGCATGAGCGAGGGCGACTCGGACGCGGCGAGCACCGAGACGAATGGTTCTAAATGGCCGGCGATCCACGCGGCGCTGAAGCTCTGGCGCCGGCAGCCGGCCAGGAAGGACCAGGTGGAGGAGGTGCCCGTCTCGGGTCCGGACGGCAGCGAGTCCGTCATCAGTCTGCGCCGGCAGGCCGGCATCCAGCTGGCGTATGGCGCCCCGCCGGCGCCGGATGAGCTCTCGCCGGAGGACGACTGGACGCACCCGGCCGCGGCGCTGGCGCAGCCTGCGGACGGCGGCCCGGCGGCGGCGTGGCCCGCGCTGCCGGCGCGGCTGGCGGCGCAGCTGCTGTCCTCAGTGGTGCGGGAGGAGGCGGCGACTCTGCTGCAGGATGAGCTGACGGAAGAGCTGGCGCGCACGCTGGTGCGACGCGTGATCGGACGCGCCCAGCTGGTGGTGCACAGCCGTCACGGGCATCATGACGACCTGGTGGCGCAGATATTCCGCAGCAATATGGCCACTACCGGCCAGTCAGAGCGCTGAGAGCGACGTCCGGGAGACGGCAGAGTGTGCCAGGCTTTGAAATGCGTCTCTTGACGTAATCGCCGGCGACGGACGACCGCCATGAGCCAGTGCCATAAGTATTGCTAGTTAAAACTGGATAAATATGGCTTTACTTCCCTTGCTAGAGCTTTGCTAATTGCCCCTGTCAGGTGGATATCGAGAGTGGAGCGCACATCCGGATATCGAGAGTGGAGTGCACATCTGGATATCAAGAGTGGAGCGCATATCTGGACATCGAGAGTGGAGCGCACATCTGGATATCGAGAGTGGAGCGCACATTTGGATATCGGGAGTGGAGCGCAGATCCAGTAACAACTTAAACTGCTAGCATTCGATCCTGTGATCCGTTTGGGGGTTTAAGGCACGCGTCTGCTGATGCTTGTTTGGTGCACAAGCTTGTCGAGCGGGCAATACGTCGACGTACATTACATAATTCTGATTACACGGGGCGATGTGATAGCACGGAGTTGTGCTGAGGAATTGTAAGGGAACAAGTTAGCTTGTTTTACCCGTAGTGTAATGTGCAGTGGCGGGTCCAGGATTTTGTCGAGAGATGGGCACGCAATATTGTAGGACTCTCTGGAGTTTGGGGCCCCTCATAAAAATCTGGGATTTTGGCCAAAAAAAAAATCAACACTCATGTGTGCAATTCTGTGTGCGGAAAACTTCCTTCATGTGCACAGCCCTGGGGAACTAGGCGTGGCATGTATGCGCATGCATGGAGTGCGTTCATTTTCTCCGAATCATAGTGGATCCTGTCATTTCGAGACCAAGTGTCTCGGATAGCAAAGCACAAAATTAGCTAAATTTAGCAGTTACTTGATGCTGCCAAAAGCGGGCAGAAGCGCCAAGAACTGCATTTCATTTCAAGCCTGGTTACTCGCAGCCGGTTTTCGGCGGCTAGTCAGTTAGTTGATGTAATCAGCGGATGGCCCAGGACCAATTGCACAGTTTTTGTTTGGACTGTATTGGAGAAGTATAAAAACCTCTAAGTCAAAATGGGTTAAGAACATGATGCACGTAAAATTATCTCATAACGTTGAGTGTAAAAATTCAGTAAAGTTTATTCGACAGCTGCTCTGCGGTTAGGGCAGAAAGTCACCATTGTGTAAATCCCGAACTTGTGCACATGAACTGATTGAGCCAGGCCCGTGCACAAGAGCCGGCGAAGCACCCTGGCGTTCGAAAGCAAATGTGAGATTTTCGGGAACCAAGCAAGGTCCCTCTGACTTGGTGGGAAGAACTCACGACCAATGTACACAGCCTCGGGGCGGTCAAGTTAACATTCAAGTCCCGTTAACAGCGCAGACCCTCCGACAGAGTGGGAAACCCCAAGCTCTCAACGATCGAGAGTGCCCTGTCAGGTAATCATGTCGGGTCCCGGCTAGACCGCATGCCCCTCCGGACAAACAGGAAGAACTCAAGAGCAATGTATATGAATCAATGTCCTTGAGCGAGAGAGAGAGTTCTTTGGCAGATGAATGTATACAGCTTGCGATAACAGCGCAGGGTCCTCCGAGCAAATTAGAAGTGCCCACACCATTGTGCCGGGCCATATGCGATCAGGAGTGTCTGGGCAGGTTGACAGAAAGGGCTCCGACGAGAGCGTAGGGTCCTCTACATTTGAGATAAAAGGAAAATAGCCCTAGATCAATGTAGGAGACCGTGAGCGCCGAGTGCCTCGGCACTTCACCTAATATGGGCTCTAGCAATACCGTAAGGCGCTCCGAGCAAGTGAAAAGAAGCGGAAACCATTGTGAAGGGCCCCTGAGCAGCCGAAAATGCCAGACAGGTGAACACCTGGGGCCCGTGGAGCCCCTTCGGAGCCCATGGGTCTCTTTGAGGCCCACGGGGGCACGTCTCCGTGTCCCCCCCCCCTCCCTGGATCCGCCACTAGTGTATTGCTTGTGTAGTGTAGTGCTTTTCGCACCACGATATATGCCCATTTTAAATGAAGCAATATGGAACGTATAACGAGACAGATTTATTTTGTACATATTTTTGTACTTCTGTGAGTTGTGCAGAAGTACACCCGTTGGTTGGTCGGCCTATGCAAAACTTTTGAGCCATGCAGCAATGTTCTCAAAATATGTGCCTTATGTGACGCACAGCAAGATAACATCGCGCATCCCACGCCAGAGGTCTTTGTGATTTATCATGGGTGCGTCTCTTAGGTGGCAACTTCCCCTTTGTTATGAACAGGTCGATAGTGTTAAATATCAACTCCAAATGTGACAGAATCAATAGCAACAGAGTATACACTGTAGTGCGGAGAAGAAAACTGGTGATGACCTATTGACCTGCATATCTCCAGCATATGTTTAGCGTGATATATGTTTTTACTCATATGTTTGCATAATTATTGTGGGATAAATGTACAAAGGAGCACAGACTAATCTTGCTTTTGTACCTTGAGATCCAAGTGTGGCTATGCAATGCGGACGTGTTGCATTGATAGCCTGCATACTACTGCGTCTCCTATCGAATTATTTCTGCTGCATAACCGATGTAAGTGTGTTATCGGTGCTTGAATAGGTGTTTGGCAGAGACCAATAAAAATGGTTTAAAATATGGAATCGTGAGCAGATCGATCCTGAATCATAGGTGGTTTTTATTCAATCGAATGGAACACTACATAAACAGATAAATATCATTTTGACGTTTGTTTCAAATAGTAGGTACTATTAATATATTAGTACATTCATGAATGTAAATGTTACGTATCTGATTGCTCTTCACTTCGCAGCCCAGACACTCTAACGTTCCGCTACCAGTCACTCGTTGAAAAAATATGTGGGTCATGCTTCACTCCTTCTAACCTGAGCCATGCATGCGCTTTAAGACACATATGCGTGCATAGACCACATCTAATCCCCGCTAGTTTGGACGGTTTTGCCGCTTTCCGCAGCGGGTGGGGATGGCGCGAGCCCTGCCGATTTCGCACTTTAGGGAGTGGATACGTAGGAGCGAGCATATCCCTTTACGTGGTTCACGTTTACTTTTAGTATTTTAAGCTAAATCTTCTGGCTGACCTGTCAGGCTGTGGTAAACGGTGCCGGATTCCATCTGCATTGTCCCTGCGTGGTGTTCCATATGTTTGCAGGCTAAGCCTGCTCCAGGTCAAGGCATGCCACAATTTATTTCTAGGGGTAAGTTGAGTCGACTGATGGCAGACTGCCAAGCTCCTCTTGTAGCCAGGACCGGGCTGAGTGGTGGCAGGTTGCCGAGCCCCTGTTGTAGCCAGGACCGGGCTGAGTGATGGCAGGCTGCCGAGCCCTGTTGTAGCCAGGACCGGGCTGAGTGACGGCAGGCTGCCGAGCCCCTGTTGTAGCCAGGACCGGGCTGAGTGAGCAATGCGCGTGCAGTCGCACGACCTCGTTGTAGCCAGTATTGCCGCTTTTTCGCGAGTGCTCTTACCCGCAGTCGGAGCTCGCTCCGAAGAAGCAGCCAGTGGGTCCGATCAGCTGTGGATGGGGGGGGGGGGGGGGGGGGGAGTCAGTGTACGGGCGGCGGCCCGACTGCCGCTATCACGCGTTCTCCCGAGAGCTTTATTTGTCTAAGGGGCCCGTTGGTCAGCCTACGAGCAGGATGATGTTAAGCGCACGGCTCTGCACGTACGGATTCCGATACAACCGACATCAACACACACACACGCGAGCCCCACATAGCTAGGATGAAACGGGGAGACCGGTGAATTGGCGGGGTGGTTGGTCCGGTCCGGCGCCATGACCGGCTGTCACTCCGCGTACGGTTGTGTGCCCTTAACCACGGTACCCCACCGCCACCGTTAGCTGGTGACAATATATAAACGGGGCAAAACGGAGCCAGATGTTTTGAACAAAATCAACCGTCCCGAATCGCCTTGCACCTACGCCAAAATCGGCAAGGATTCCGGGCAACCAGCGAAATACATTGCCGCTGGATCGCTGGATATCAACCCTGGGACCCCACACCCTCCCTCCTCCCCTCCTGGTCCTTAGCTAATCCATCCGGACTTCATGCTTTCGGCGCCTTACCATATTCACTACAAGCATGTACATTCTCTGGTTTCCACATCAGCCCCCCCCCCCCTCATTCTTAACTCGTTCACCAGTAGAATCCCCTTTTCCTTGTCCTCCTCTCACTGCCAGTGTCTTGTCATAAGAACTGGCACGTCTGTGCAGGTTCCCTTTGAGCTAACCAAAATTTCATTCCAGCCACTTCAAGCATCCAATGAAGCCACGTTTATGCCCTATCCGAAGCGTAGCAGGTCGATTTGTTGTCAGCCTGGTATCGAGGCGACCACTAGGCTTCCCTCAGGTGTACCAAAGCTGGACGACGACTCGTTCCCTCGCCTGACGTCCAAGGTGACGGCTCTATATTTTTTACGGCACTCCCTCGCACCTTGTCCACGGTGGCGCCCCGCCCAGTACGGAGATGGCGCCTCCGACACTTCTACCCCCTTCGCCTCCCCCTGCCATGTGAGCTTTGCAAGGCACCGCCCACCGCGCGTCCCTCAGAGACCTGGAAGTAGACAGCGCACCTGATGGGACGGTGGAGCCCGCCGGCAGACATCGAGCACCCGGCAAGACCTGCGCCTTACGGTCTCCTCGGCCGGCGCACTCTGGAGACTCCGCCTGGCCGACATGCCCAGCGACTCAATTTCTTGTCGCCCTTCCTATAAGTGTCGATTGCGGAATCTCTATCCGAACCGAACTTCCCGTCACCAAGGCCTCATAAGGCCTGACGTACACCGCGTCGAAAGAGGACGAGCTGTGCCCTTATCTTTACGTAGGCGTTGTACATTAACGAATGGTCCCGTGAGGTCCAGTTACTGCCGCACGTAATCCTGCATTCCGGGTGGTCCGATCTGGTCCCTGGTCATACTATGACCTACGCCTGTTCATCTCGCCACGCCTGAGGTCAAGGGAGAGGCAAACTAAATGGATCGACCGTCTTCTAGCCCAAAAATGAGAGATATCTTGCCTCCGAGTAGCGCTACCCATCGAACAGTCAATCTGCATAACGGCAGGTCTCTAGTCGTTTGGTTCCTTCGACTCGTAACCATTGGCGAGCCGCATTACTCGGGCGTGGTTCGCGCGCCCATCGTGACCGTAACTATCCCTATATGATTTGACCCTCGGAGAAGGGCAGCATGGTGCGCATCGACTTCGATCAATCAATTAGGTTAAAGTTTTGCGAGCTGGACCAAGCAGCAAATGACAGAAAGGGAAAAGAAACATAAAGGAAAAGGAAAGAGGGAATAACGAAAATCCGCTCACGCGCGCTGGACGGGGTTCAGTTGATAGTTCCACCAACATACAAACGAACCATCTGCCCAAAGAAATCTTCCGTGAACATGCGGACACAGCCGTGAGGCCACGTCCAGCCGCGACGCAGAACCTGGGAGACCCATAATAAACCGACATCGGTCCCTATGGTTGCCTCCAACGGCTACATCAAGATAGTCTCGGCGCAGACGAATGAAAGAGCCGTCGCGCTGAAGCGCCCGTGACCGGCCTTGGCTACAAGTCCGCCCATACAACGGTCGGCTGTTGGCATGCTGAGGGGGTCATTTCCGCTCCATGCTCTCGCCAGCGGGCCTTCGGGTCCCCGCCGGTCTTTCCGTGGCCTGTCTAGCTGCCAATCTCGCGGTTACTGTGGGCAAGTCCCGCCCAAGAGCCTGGCTGAGACTGGTCGTACCGCAGCGCCACGGGAACGTATCGTCTGCGTCAAACCAGAAAGTCTTGTCCGCGACGAACCAGGTCTTGTCTGCGCCGAACCAGCAGGTCTTTTCCGCGCCGAACCAGAAGGTCTTGTCCGCACCAAACCAGAAGGTCTTGTCCGCACCAAACCAGAAGGCCTCGTCCGCGTCAAACCACAAAGTCTTGTCCGCACTGAACCAGAAGGTCTTGTCCGCGCCGAACCAGAAGGCCTCGTCTGCACCAAACCACAAAGTCTTGTCCGCACTGAACCAGAAGGTCTTGTCCGCGCCGAACCAGAAGGTCTCGGCTGCGCCGAGCCAGCGGGGCTCGTCTGCACCTGTAACTGGTATTTGCAAATGTCTGGAACCGTCTCGTCTCTTCGTCTGGAATTGGGCCTTCCACGATAGGGCCAGTACATCAGCTTTTCCCCACGATGGATCTGACACTCAATGATCGCACTGGGGCTGCCTGCTGCCCAATACTATTCATTTCGCTTGTTCGACGTCTGTTTCAGACAGAGACATTTTTAATGAACTCAAGTCATTGTCCCTTCGAATTCAACTAAGCCATCAAGAAACCCAGTTTCTCGACAGCCCTCTCATGTGGTTACAGTAAGAACTAAATGGATGCGATTAACTATGATGGCTCATAAAAAGGGTTTCTTATTTAACTGCACTAATGTTATGTCTTATGATACTATCTCTTGATTACGGAAAGTGCACTTTTCGTTCTGTTAGATTCCGTGCTAGATCTTGGAAACCGATTACAGGTACAAACACTGTTATCTTTGTTCTTCAAACAAACCATCAAGGCAGTAAGTCACGAAGACAGTATTTTGCACGCTTGCAGCTGCTCCGTTCGCAGAAAACAGTTCAGGGGAGCATCCCACGTAGGAAAACTCCTTTGATATTTGGAGTGTTCATGGTCTTGGGACCAGGGGACGGATCATGTATATGCAGGGACTCAAAGCAAATCATGGTAAGTCACAATCAAGGAGTGGTGAAAACACTGAAGGTCTAACGGCGTTTTATTGTTTGCAATACCCATAAGCGCAGCATTTAATTACACAAAACCTGAGCGGGACCCACCACTCGCGCCTCCGACTGCTGGGCCTATTTATCTCTTCATGGCACGCCCCCAAGCTCACATCGGATCTTAGTTCAAATACACCAGCGGCCTTCGTCCATGGTCACCCAGCTCGCGCTGGGCAGACCTCCGGTGGCGGCTGAAAACCGGCCACACCGCCCTCAGCCCGCTCACCCGTCCGTGGGCCACACAATCAGCCGATTCGGCGAACGGCGGCGACCGTCGCAGCGCTGGGAACCGGTCCACTCGGAGCGTGTTTACCTGGCGACGGCGTCGGCAGCGCCCGCGTCACAGCCACGACACGCGCCGCCGCGTTACCATGGCAACCATTCAACAGCGGACAATGCGTGTCGACGCGCATGGACCGGCGGCATTGCCTCGCTCTTTGTACAGTGACGCTGTCGGCGTACACAGAGGCAGGGACCCTGGCTGTGCGTTTGTCACGTGGCCTTGGCGCCAATTATGGATGGAAAGGTTGTCAGGTGAATTAGTGCAGCTGCTTGCTCTGGGTAAGACGTGAGCAAGCATAAAACTCAGAAGTTCATGCCAAGGTTTGCGGGTCGTAATGCTTTAAACTGCCGTTCGTGTGAAGGCTGTGGGAGATTTTTTGTGAGCAACTTTCCCACTCTATTATTCTTGTCATTCAGCTGGCTTTCATAATGATGGAAATATTTACCATGGTCTCTGCATGGAGTAGCGTGAACATGTCCACTAGACGGGAGAGAGGAAGCATTGCGCTCCCTCAAGTTTGAGTCCTGCTAAATTACATAGAGCCTTTTGATTGGAGGGATACCTGGGATCAGCGCCCAAGCTAAGCAGAGCGCACTGTGTGAGGTCACCCTGCCCAACCAGCTGCCACCATATCGTAAAATTCCGGGACGGTGGCAGAATTTGGCAGCGGAATTTAAATGTGCCGCAAATTGTCCAATGGTCCGTCCTGCACTCTTAAGTCACGTGATGTTTACAGCAGCTGCAGCCACCGAACGCAGGTCAACCCAGTCAGGGGCAAATAGCGAGTGCTTAAAGCGGCTCGGACCCACCCCGCCGCGATTGGGCGAATCGAAAGTCAGTCGCTGTGACCAAGTTACCAACTATCTGGACAAAGGCATTACCGGAAAGATTGTGAAAACAGTTTGTGTCCAAGACGATAGTAATGCATACTAGACACGTGACATATGTATCTGTAACCATACTAGACACATGACATATGTAACTGTAACCATACATTTCATGGTGTTCGGAACGCTGGGTGTTGGAAGAAGTTGGAACTCATGAAATGGTCTTCGTACTTTGTTACACTGCCCACTTTCTCGAACACGGTGAGTTCACTATTTTTCCAAATGCGTGGCTATTATGACCAGGAATGGTCCATGCACACGCCCATGGCCCACTTGCCATCGGATTTTCCACCATAGAAATTTATGCACAGCCTACAATGTGTTCAAGGGAGAGAATGATAATGGTAGCCTTTTGTTTTGGTGACATAGCAAGCCTTTACATGACAACTGGGCGCAATGGACCTTATTGAAACGCCAAATGAACAATCTCATATCTCCCAGTTCACTTATGAGTTTCTGCTGCTTGCCGCATTACTCAGGTACAAACTATTTTTTACGTCTGATGTTCAGAAGTGTTAGGACTGGGTCATGACCAGGAGGTCCTGTCTCTCCTGGATCTCATATCTCCCAGTTCACTTATGAGTTTGTGTTGCTTGCCGCATTACTCAGGTACAAACTATTTTTTACGTCTGATGTTCAGAAGTGTTAAGACTAGGTCAGGACCAGGAGATCCTGTCCTCAGCCATAGCCCAAGTAAATGTGTCAATCAACGATCATAGTGTCAGTGCATGGTACAAGTGTGCATGTTAGTGCAAGTGCATGGCAATAACTGACAGATAAATCAGTTACAACCCTGTATGCCCTGCATTGGTGAACATCGGGACGGGCCATGGTCTGGCGCGAGCTATGGTCTGGGTATGGTCTGGTACGAGCTATGGTCTAGGTATGGTCTGGAGTTGGTCCTCCCAGCTGCTATTCCATGATTTGCTGAAGCAAAGCTGTGATCTGTGAAGTGGATATTTTAGATACGGCAGCTAATAAAACATGTGTCTGGTTATAAAGCAGCCTTGATTTTTCGTCGTACCTGCTGGACTCGGCAGCGTTAAAGGCATTACATATTATTACGGCAGCGTTAAACGCAAACGCAAACGTTAAACGCTGGGCACGGCAGCAGCGGCATTATGTAAAAAGGGGCAATGTGAACGGCTTCCCGTTCAACTGGTGTGGACTTGTTACCACCAAACAACGCCTCTTCGGCGTTGATACCTTGCGAGCTACGATATGCCTTATCTCCTCCAGCTGCTCATTATGGCCAGCATTCCGTCATGCAACGGTGGAACAATTACATGACTTTGCGAGACATGTGGCATATGTGATTTTGGCTTCTGAGCGCAAGCTGTCGAGACAAGTGCACCTCGTGCATTTCGTATGTAAAGTTGTTGACAAAACAAACAAGACGAACGAGGGGTGGTCTGAGGTCGGTAAGTGCCAACATTCACCGGATATTGCCTTCGTTCTTATTACTAAGCGCCCTACATGTATGATATTGTAAGGGTCCAACTTTGTTTATTGCTCGCCATAAGTGTTTGCGTAAGATAGAGAAGCTTGAAACATTGAAACGCAAGTCAAAGGGCTAATGGATGGCTGATCTTACCCGAAATAAGGCAGTCAGAGGTTTGGTGGTGAAAGAAATAATATTAGCTGGACGGCAAAAGACATGTTTAATATGAGCCTTATAAATGATCATGGACACATTTCAATGCGGGGATGTAGATTCCCTCACGTTTTGTTTTACTGTGCTGGAAAATCACGCAGGAATCTAGTGAAAACCATCATACTGAAGGACAGGCACATCAACGACTGGCTTGCGTTACCTCATGTCAATATTATATACATCACAAACTTTTCCCTTACAATTTAACATCCAGTGATATCCCGTACCGATCTGGAGATGTGCATGCATTGCTTTCTGCGGCAATACATTGTCATGTACCAGTTACTAGCACTTGTGCAGGTACAGAAATATATTGCGATTCACTTTTCTGTCTGATTATGCATATTTTACGCCTATAGCCAACAAAGAACCATGTAATCGGGAGCGTCCGAACATGATAGATAAAGTGGTTGGCTGTTCACTAATAGATGTGCCCCGTCTTGCCATTCTTCGACACGAATACAATGCAGAGGTGCTGATGCACTTAACCACCACATTTGACTCGCAGACGAATATACCCACGTAAATTAACGGCTGTATCATGCTCCCATTTACACACGTTTAAGAGTTGGCATCGACTCGCGGCACCGACGGCCACATGCGCCTTCAGTGGCTCGCAGCCGTGAGCCCCGGATATGACCCGACGACGCAGGCATCGATCGGCAGCGCACCTCCCCCTTCCCGGGGGAGAATCCTATAAATAACGTATTAGCAGGGAGGTGGACCCCGTGTTTTGTCTTTGTTTGTTTTTTGCGAGCCGCTCGTGAAGTTTCCTGAATGCTGGCTGTTGCGTCCAAGAACACTGGCTGGAAGTGAAGACGTATGTTGGATCAAACTGACTGAAAACGTCAATAGTCAGGCCACCACTGACTAGAACGGCGTTGGCCGGCCGCGCAAAATGGTTACGAGACTTTGCGCTGCTTAAAAGACGATTGCGGAGACCTTCACGTCGTGTGTCGTTGTAATATGGTCACTAACGGCAATTATGAGCCTAGTAATGCTGAAACTGATGTGTGTCACTGACGAATGGGCGTTTACGGTGCCACTGGCGTATGCTGCAATCCACGATCCAAATATGGTGTTGAAATGTCGTTCGTGCATATAGAGCGGAATGCAGTACAAGCGCGTCGCATTTACGTCGGGCTTATAATTTAGCTGTCGATAGTTGAAACCTTGGTAGCACTGAAGCTCCTTTTCAACTGCGAACTACATGTGAAACGTCCTAATGCATCGCAAGCAGCATAACAATTATCCCAGTAACCATCCTTCTATGATTTGTTATTATCTTCTGTATTGCTTCTGAGATTCGCGGCCAAATACAACTCGCACGCAAGCGCCATGTCATTGGGGTCACACAGCATGGGTGATGACGTCATGCGGTGACGCATGTTCCGCCGTTGACCTTAGCTACCTCATAAACAGCTCTCCATAGGCGAAGGCCCCCTCATTAACTCAGGCGATCGCTCCCAATTATGGCTAGACAAGCATCAAAACCATTCGCGAGAATCAGACCATGACCTACTGACCCATACGGACCAGCGGGCTGTTTTCCAGCGCCGTTAGCATTCAAAGATACTCATATAGATACTCACGAGTATCTATATGACTGGACATTATCGCTTAATTGTTAAGCGTTGATTTATGTTTGGAGAAAAGAAGCTCTGTACTTTCGAACTGACATCTGGTTTTATATTCCATCGATAGATGTCTTCTGGTTCTATATGCCATCAGGGATCGATGCGTCTTGAGACACGTATGTGTGGCTTGAGACGCATTCGATCCTGATCATGAACGACGCAACTTGGAATAGTCAACAGGTAATTTACCAGGAGGTGCTAACCGCACGAAGCTACCAAGCAGCCAGAGGAAATGTTGTCAGTGCAATGGACATTGGAAGGCATTGGTGATCTGATACTTGCTACGATGAGCATTGCCTTGAGACGCCGATTAGTATGATGATATTTCCCAATGGCTGCTTGGTACGTTCGTTTAGGCACCACCTCCTGGAATATAGAAGGTCGTTTTTCAACACGAGAAATCATAATGCCGAAAAATGGGGCTTCACGCTTGTTTTGATGATATAGAACCTACTTGTATTAAGCATAACCTCCTTACGACTTTTAACATTTCATTTATTTTTATCGTGCTTGCTGGTTAGCTCAGAGCACATTCAGGTGATAAGGCTGTGGAATTAGCCTCGTATTAAGCTGTAACACAATTATTTGAAGCAATGCGTACATTCCAGTTAGACCAAAGAACAGGTGCTCATCATATCGGTCTTCGTATCACTGAATCCCTAACCCTACATCGGTCACGTTCAAAACACGCCTGTTCCGTTGCCTGTCCGTACCGCGCTGCTACGTAACTCTTACAGATAGCTTCCGCTTCCTGTCCAAACCAGTCGTGTCCCTGCTCTGCGACCGCGCCCCTGAGACTGCACCCTGTGAAAGCACCCTTACGACTGTACCGCTGCGCTCTACCCCTGTGACTTCACCCCTGTGACCGCACCCCTGTGAGGGCACCCCTGTGAGTGCACCCCTGTGGCTGCACCCTTGCGACCGCTCCCTGTGACTGCAGCCCTACGACTGCACCGCTATAACTGCACTCCTGTGTCACGGAGTGCAGTCACAGGTCACCGCTGCGCCGCTGACCGTACCCGGCTCCGGCAGGACGGGCGGACCGGCGCTGCACCTGAGCGCGGCTGCGCCCGACGCGCGCGCCACCTACGACCTGCTCGTGCGTGCCGGCGCGGACGCGAAGACGCGGGACCGGCGCGGTCGACCTGCCCAGTACTACCTGGAGCACCCGGACGACCTGGCGCTGCCCACCAAGGCAGAGCCGACCCGGAACCGACAGCGGCAGCGCCGCACGCCGCCGAAGGACCACGTGCGCCAGAGAAAACGCGGCGACAGTGGCGCCACCGCCGCCGCCAAGCGTGAGTTCGCCGACGTCCGTCGGACGGCGCTACAGTCGCTGCTGGGAGGGTCTCTGCCGTCGAAGCGGTGGCATGTGCGGAGACGAGCGAGCGGTTGTACAGATGCTTGCGAGTGTTCCTACGTGGGGGATGATTCACTCGCAGTGTCTACGCAGCGTAGTGCGACAGGCAGCGTGTCGTCTACGCAGTTGCATTTTTATGCGCCAACGCTCATGTACCATGTGTGGTTGATGCCATGGGAACCGCATCGATTGACTGAATGTTTCCTGGGGACGACCGCTTTCCCATTGATTTAACAAGAAACCCTAAGGTGGTGGAACAAACTCCTTGCAGAGCTCAGTCCGTTATGTCCACCATGTCCAAAGCATAATGCAAACACCGACTGATCTAGAGAGCAGACTACGGTAGTCAATACCGCTCTCAGTCAGCCCAGGACGGCGCCAACTGATATCTGTCACACCCGGTTGAGCCTGCCGAACCCCGTCAACCCCTGTCACCATGCTCGTACCCAGTGCCGATCATGGCCCGTCCTGTCACCCCTCCTCCACCCAGCCGAACCGGCCGACCCCCATCGACCACTGTCACCCCGATCGTACCCAGCGCCGACCTTGTCGCCCCCGGCCGAACCGCCGTGCCCCCGCCGTCAGCCGGCGGAGCACCCGTGCCGCACGCCAGCATCCGCATCTGGATTCATGACCGTGACATGGACAAGCTGGAGAAGGTGGTGATCGACGGCCACGGCGAGCAGCTGCTGAACGAGACGGCCGGCTCGGCGCGGGTCAACAAGTTCCTGGTGGCCGTCCGACCGATGATGGTGGGTCTTACCCAGGCTCGGGGCAGCCGCGTCAGAGTGCGGTGCCGGTTCTGGTCGGAACAGGGCTGATTGATGTTTCGTGTTGGGAAAGCCATCGTCGCGAACGGAGCACCAAACCGTTCCAACGCTTTTGATACAGTAGATGCGCTACAGCTGACGCTGAGGCAATGATAAAGGAAAAATTGTTTGTTTGTTTGCGCACATATAACACGTGTGATAGAAGACTGTTTAATGCTTCCGAAAGATCTGAGATATGCTGACAGATGAGTTATTACGTTCAACCCTGTATGCATTCGAAAAAGATGAGCCTTTACCCTTCTCGGCAAATATGGGACGCAATTCGTGTTCTACACTACCATCTCTGCTCTAAATGGTGTGATCCTCAGCTATTCTGTTCTACACTACAGATTCAGAGGCAGCAAATCGAAAGTTCATGCGGTGTATTTTTTGTCCCCACTTTACCTTCTCACAACCGATTTACGCACACAGATTCGGATCCGCGAGCTGCATTCATCGGCCATCAACGATGACCTTGACAAGGTCGAGGCCATGACCGAGGGTCAAAAGAACTTACTGACATCCAAAGACCGGCGAGGACTTACCATTCTGCATAAGGTGTGTGCCCATTTCAAAACCTGACCTCATGTGCTAGTGACAAGGGCTCAGCCCATTCAGCTAGTTCGCTAATCGTTTCCTGCTTGCCTTGCTTACCCTGCGCGAAGAGGCGGCATCGTTGGAATCGGCACAGCACGGCCTCAAGCCACAATACATTAATGACAGCTCAATGATGCACAGTGTGTCTAAATAAGTTTTTTTTTTTTGCTTACTTTTGGTGCCAGTGTCCATTTTCAGTCACCTAGGCATAATGGTGTCATATAAATCGCTGCTCCGGCGGTACGGCATGCTTTCTCAACCGCTTGGCATTTGCACACCTTGTTTGTCCTTGCATACACGAAAGGTGTCCTCATGCTAGCTGCCAAACATGCCAGCCTCTCGCGCGCTGTGCTGACGTTAGTACCGGAGGCGGGGGGCGGGGGGCGGGGGGGGGGGGCACGGGGAGAGAGATTAATGTTGTGGATTGTCACGAAAGTTGACCCCGCCGCGAGCCCCAACCTGGCGGCGATCCATGCAGCCGTCTGTCCTGAACGTCTGCCCAAGCAGTGCGCACGGACACGCGGTCGTACCCTCCTTTGGGTGTTTTCAAGCGGCTTCGGCTTGTTGCACCACGCGAAGAAGTGATGCCGTCGAGTTCCCGTTTACGTGGCGGTGCCAAGAGTGGACGCCGCTGGCGTCGGTAGCGCAGCCACAAACGACGTAACGTTCCTCATGTCTCAACAGCATGAAGTGGATCTCAGCTATCGCTGTTCATACATTCATGGGTCGCTCAGACAGATTGTCCAGGAAACGCTGTTTCACGGACCCATGACTTGAATCGATGTCGTTTAGTTTTAGCTTAGTCAGGTGGTGGCTCTCCTTTGCTCTGCCTGCGCGAAGAACATGTTGACTTGCAAGTTCATGATGCACAGTGTTGGGTGATGAGTTATTCTAAGCTTTCAACGCTTGCTCAGGGGGCAGTCCCCGGAGTGCGTTGACGCTGTACTCAGGGCTGTAGATTTGCATTATTTTGTGAGGGGCCCGGTTGGTTGTGGCTATGTATGTGCTTGTTGGTTGTCGGTTTGCGCTTCGAACATGGTTTTCTACATATATTACAAACAAATAGTTTGTCACATGAAATCTATGCCCGTTTGTGCTGTCTGGTTGACTGCAGTCAAAGTTTATTTTCCTTGGGTATATTGTACTGACCAAGACTACCGTGACATAAACGAAGCACTACAAATGGAAATTGCCGCTAGTCAAGTTGCAGTTGCTAAAGTAGCTGGTAAATACTCATTTGGTGGCGGCCAGGCTAACGGACGATCGGCTAGGCCGCCAATTATCTACAAAATGGACGCTCTCTGGTGATGTCCATTCTTGCTCCTCCAGCTTTGAGGCATGCTTTCGACGGCTCGGTCTTTGAAAACATGGTTGATCCTACATGTATACGAAAAGCGTCCCTGCTATGTGCTAAAACATATAGACCACTTCGTGCGCGCCGCAACCGGCATCAGTATCAGACGGGCGTGAATTTTTGTCATGGATCGTCACGAATGTTGACACAGTCCTATGTGCGAGTTTCACAGCAATCCGTGCCACCGCTGGTGCTGTCCATCTGGCTAAAAATACGGAACGCACAGACACATGCCGCAACTTTAATGTATTAGCTACAGCGATTGACAACATCTTAGTACGAAGCGTAGACCTTTACAGCCTTCACTGCCACCGAAATAAGAGGCTTGAGTGACGAAAAAAGCGACAGACCTGAGACGTTGTATCCTCGTAGGTAATGTCTTTACATTGTGCTTCGAATAATCGTGCATCACACCTGAATAGCAGCGGCAGTGGTGTATTGCAATACGTTGTTACATTACTTTCATGCGCAGGTTATGTTCGTTAAGGTCTACGTAGTGAAGGCATCTAAGAGGATATGCCATCCATGCAAAATGCTAGCTTTCACAAGTGGTTTCTTGCCATTGGCTTCTTTCTCCTGGGATGCGGATGCACCTGGTCATTTCAGAATCAAGTTGATACAGCCACGGATCACTGCACAGGCTTTCCCTGAAGCTTTTCTGTGCCGAGTCTCGTCAGTTATTTACACGTGCTTCCCACACCGCTTAGCCAATCCCTTGAAAAGTCAGCTACAACCTTTTCACGGCTTCTGTTTTCCACATTGTGAGAGTGACGGTAGTTTACTAGTGTCCACCTCACTGTTTGAGCTAGTCAGGTCTCTAAACGTGTTCGGCCGTGGGAGGAGGGTCGGAACTTTATCCTGCTCGTTCCGGTGCCTGATATGGCAGTCCTGATCAGCTCGTTGCGGCGCCTGATCTGACGTCCTGATCTGCTCGTTCCGGCGCCTGATCTGACGTCCTGGCCGACAGGCGGCGGCGCTGGGTCACGAGAGTGTGGTGCAGTACATGCTGTCCACGGTGCGGGACCTGAAGAACGAGCCCGACAACGACGGCCGCACGCCGCTCTTCTACGCCGCCGTCAGCAAGGAGAGCAGCATCTACGACATGCTGGTCAGGGCCGGTGCCGACGCCAGCCTCCAGGACAAGGTGAGGGGCTCGTCGCGGGACGGAGGCAGGCGGCGTGGAGGCAGGATCGTGGAAGGCCGCTGATGTTTGCGGGGGGGGGGGGGGGCAAGGGACCGTCCCACCTCGTGGCCGAATGGCAAGAGTAAAATCCGCGTCCAATTGTGCTGTGGTTGAGTCGTGAAGCACGTACACTGTTTCATTTGTTGTTACCTGACGGCCAGAGGGGGCGCGGAGCAGCCGTGCGCGCTCCCAGGCACCAAACTGACACGGGACGCGCTATACAGCCGGAAACAATACTCTCAATAGAATTGGTTCGCGAGACTTGGGTGATTCTGCGGACACACGAAAAGCCTTTACCTGTGGTGCTTGTCGGTACTCCGAGACAAAACCTATTTAAGCCAACCGCCGGCGGAGCAATTTTCGCATCTCGTTACGCTCGTAACAGCCTGTCGTCAGCGCACCATGCATTCCAAAACCCATACTTCACGAAGGAATTAATGATGCGTACATACACACGTAGGGCATCCTGCAGGAAGCTAATGCTCGCTTCTTCGCTCCTTCCTCAGCGGAACAAAACGGCCGACCACTACCGGAAGCACCCGCAGGAGCTGCCCATCCAGCATGTTTACCAGCTGCCGGACGCGCCGCGCAACTCGAGCGACAACCTGGGTGTGCCGGAAGCGGCCGGCAGGCGGCGCTCGCTGAGCACCGACCGACACCAGGGCGGCGGTGGCAAACGGTCCAACAGCCGCCGAGACCGGGTAAGGATACGTGCCCGAGAAGGCGGGAGAGGTCGAACAGCTGCCGAGACTAGGTAAGGACTCGTGCCACAGAGAGAGGGGGGAGGGGGAGCGCCGAACAGCCGCCGAGAGGGATAGAGGACGCGTGCCGGGGAGGGGGGGGGGGGGTCGAACAGCTGCCGGGACCAGGTAAGGACTCATGCCAGAGAGAGGAGGGGGTGGGGGCCAGACAGCCATGGGGAGCGGGTGAGGAAACGCGCAAGGCAGGAGCGGAGGCGCAGAGACAGGCTGAAGTCGCAGACAGTCGCAGAGACAGGCTGAAGGCAGGAAACAGAGGAGCATTAGGGGTCGGACAGCCGCAGAGACAGGGTGGTGAGAGCAGATGAGACGGAGAGGGGGCCACAGATCCAGATCCGGATCCGGAGCCACAGATCCACTGGCCGCCCGGACTGGGTGAGTATCTAGGACGGAGTCCGGAAAGGGGAAAATGATTGAAGAGACGTTACCAGACAGATAACCGCTTCCAGGCGTCCATTCCAGTTAGGACAGGGCTTAAGTGACCGCAGGTGACTGCAACATCGGAGCAAACGCTTACCAACAGATTGAGATGGGAAGGACGGGATTCAGTGATTGTAGCAGATTGATTCAGTAGTTGTATGGATGGGAGAGTTAGAGGAGAGTACGTCGCGTAAAACGCGGATGCGTCGATGGACCGCATGTTTACCGTGTACGTGCACCGCAGAGGCACAGGCCCCCTCAGTGACGGAAATCAAAGCCCATGCTTTGTAATAAGCGGCTGAAAGGACGTTGCTGTTCACTACACTTCGTTTGAAGGGCATTTGACTTCCGCTCTAATGCATCTGTTCTCCGTATGAAATGCATTCTGTTATCAGCGATTCACAATGCCTGTTGACACGAGAAGATAAACGTAGTCGCAGCCACGTTGCCCGGAATGTGCCAGCAATCTGTACTAGGCATCCTATCTTGGATCGATATGTAAATAAGACCAGCTACAAAACGCACCCAGATCGAATATGCATGTCGATTCACCCATATAAATCGCAGGTAGGGCAGCTCAGGCCCGGCCTGGGAGGCCAGCCCATCCCGTCAGTTGCAACAGACCCAGTCCATAGACTCAGGCGGGCCGGCGGGCCGCCGCAGCTGTGCCCGCCGTGTCCGCTCCACGCCTGACCGGCCCACCACACCAGGAGTCCACCACGTCCGAGCCGCCGCCCAGCCCGCGGCTCGACGAGAAGGACGTGACCTCGGCTCAGATCGACACCTGGATCCGCCAAGGCGACCTGGAGAAGCTGGAGCAGGTGCTGGTCGACGGGCACGGCGACAGTCTGCGCGGCAAAACGGCCTGGAACGAGCAGGCGCGAGGTATTCTCAAGGCGGCACCCGCCTTCATGGTGAGTGAGGGGCAGCATCAGCATCGCTGCCTCCGCGCTGTAACGTCCGTAGGCCGAGGAGACACGCCCCTGCACTGGAGCAGCGCATGGCCTGAGCTCCATCCCCACCCACCAGCCAGCGGGGCCGCCGGTCATGCGCCGGGGCTGCCGCGTCAGCGACTGCATGTATCAACCGTCCTGCTGGTGTCGCACGCTGCCGCCGATCCGGCCCGCCCCCGTCCCCTCCGTCACCGCAGCGCCGCCTCTCCCCGCCGCCCGCAGGAGCAGATCGCGGCCATACACATCGCGGCGGCACGCGGCGATGTGGCCGAGGTCAAGGAACTGGCGCGCATCAAGGGCCCCCACTCGAAGTCCGCCAAGCTGGTGCAGTCGCTAGACGAGCAGGGCCGGCTGCCGCTACACCTGGCCGCCTGGTACGGGCACACGCCCGTCATCCAGTTTTTGACCGAGCGCTACCCGGCCGGCGTGCATATCCTGGACAAGGTGAGTACGACGGGAGGAGGGGATAATCTGCCACGTGCACATTTGTCTGGTGGTGAGATATCCGCGAGACAAGCATGTCACATGTCCAATGAATATTAAATGTCAATAAAAGTACACATGACCAGCACACAAAGCACACGCAGCCATCACGTGCTGCGTTCCTCGTGCTTCACTCAAATTCACTTTTTTAGATGTATCCGTCACCTTCGTTTCACATTTATACTGGTCTAAAATGCTGGCGACACAATTCAAACCGACTTAGTTGTGGTAATCTATTTAGGAAGAATGAGCGCTAGCGGTACCGGGGCTTCGCAACTGGCAGCAGGCTTCAGCGTGTTTCACTGACGTCATGCACTCATTTATTCAAGAAGAAGGAATGTTTCACGGGGCAGTGACGTATCACAGCCGACAGCAGGGTTCAGCGTGTTTCACTGACGTCATGCATTCGCTTATTCAAGAAGGAAGAGTGCTTCACGGGGCATTGACGCACCGCAACCGACAGCAGGCCTTAGCGTGTTCCGGACTCACTTATTTAAGAATCAGGAGTGCTTCATGAGGCAGTGATGTATTGCAACCAGTGGCAGACGTTAGTATATCAACTTATTAGTTAGTTAGTATATCAACTTTAACTTTTTTTTGTCACGCTCGTTCAGGACTCGCGGGCGCCTCAGCATTATGCGGCCATGGCCAGCGATTCTAAGAAGGCCAAGAAGAACTACAACTACTTGATTGAAAAGGGTGGCAACGATAATGTGAAGGATTTGGTGAGTCCAGAGCACTGTCGGTTTTGGCTGCTCAAATGAAATTATACTCATCACTTGGACGAGCCAAGAAGAGAAGGTGGCTGGATGAGTGTGAAATGGAATCGTCCCCTAGAGAGCATGAGAATATTGATTATGTCACTCACTTTAAGAGCTGGCGTCGTTTTCCAGCTCCGTATGAACCGAGTCCCTCTCTCCCGACTCCGTGTAAGACTGTCCGTTCAGCCAGCAGTCGCCTGATCAGATCTCACACCTGAGAGACGGCAGATGACGGACGGGCAGAGCCGTATTCCCGGATCCGTTCCGAGAGCAGCTCAGACGATCCCCTGACGGTCCCCTCCGGGCGTCGGCAGCGCGGCAACACCGCCAGCTACTACCTGACCAACCCAGCGGACGAGTCCCGGCCGCCAACGCCCGAGAAGGGCGCTAAACTTCGGGAACGGAACAGGACCCAGGACCGCGGCCGGGACCAGGACCATGACCGGGACCGGGACCGGGACCAGGACGGGGGCCGGCGGTCGCGCGGGCAGTCACGCCACTCGCCGCGGCGAGGCAGCGACCGCGGAGAGGACGCGGACATCGATATGGACACGGTGGAGAGGATGCTGCTCACCGGTCGAGGCGAAGAGCTCAAGGGCGCCCGGTCAAAGGATCCTGATGTGCAGGAGCTGCTGGACTCTGTGCCGTATATCCTGGTACGTCCCACCGTCATAGGCTGCTTGTGTTTGCTCTTGGGGCGGTCTGGCGGGTTTGCCATGTGTCATGTTTGCTATCCATAGCAAACTGGCAACCAAAAACTCCACATTCGCACAAATTTTGACAACGGTCAAGTACAGTACTTCTGTGGAGCTCATTTGAACGACAGGTCAATCAGGTATTTGCCCTACCGTAAAGGCATGGCGTCAGTTTCCACCAACTCCGCTGAAAAGTCTCAACGAACGCCAACCCACTCTGGTGATAGATCTTCAAAGCTTAACTTTTTACAGGGCAAGATAGAGAGCGCGCACCGCGCGGCGGAGAGTGGCGAGACCCGCGACGTGCAGGCGCAGCTGGACCGCAGGAAGCTGGCCGGCTCGACGCTCAAGGATGGCGCCAATCCGCTGCACCGGGCCGCGTTCATGGGACACGCCGGTCAGTGAGATGTTCGGGGGACACGCCGGTCAGTGGGATGTTCGGGGGACACGTCGGTCAGTGAGATGTTCGGGGGACACGCCGGCCAGTGAGATGTTCGGGGGACACGCCGGCCAGTGAGATGTTCGGGGGACACGCCGGTCAGTGAGATGTTCGGGGGACACGCCGGCTAGTGAGATGTTCGGGGTTCGTTCATGGGACACGCCGGTCAGTGAGATGTTCGGGGGTGGTCGCTCATGGGACACGCCGGTCATTAAGATGTTCGGGGGTCATTCATGGGACATGCCGGTTAGTGAGATGCTCATGGGACACGCCGGTCAGTGAGATGTTCGGGGAGACGGCAGTTTGTGGAGCCTTCAGTGGTCGCGCCGGGCAGTAACGCGCACTTAATACCATCCATAAAACGACTCAGAAGAGAGTTGACAGTAGGCGGTGAAATATTCAGGGATCGAAATCAATGGAATTGCTCGGTTTTTGAGCCTCCTTCTGGGTGATGCATCTTCCACACCATTTCTGCGTCTATGCAAACCATGTATGCAAAGTATATATGCAATATATATATATATATATATATATATATATATATATATATATATATATATATATATATATTCTTTTGCGTTATTGCACTACTTTCGACTGTGTTCCAAACCGCAAAAGATAAGTTTTAACCAAGCACGAGACGTCGCTGAATGCGCCCAGCCCCGCTCCAGCACTACGGCACCAGTCACCTGCCCCCCCCCCCCCCCCCCAGGCGTTGTCCGCTACCTGGCGCAGAACTTCCCGGACACGATGGAGGCGGCGGACAGGAACGGCCGGACACCGCTGCATTACGCCGCCGGGAGCCGGGACGGCGGGCACTGCTACAAACTGCTGCAGAGAGCCGGCGCGCGCGAGGACGCCACGGACAAGGTCAGTCGGGGGTCACGTGTGTCACTGGGTCGTCGATGGCAGTTGTCTCGCGTCAGCGATCATAGCTAGCTGCATTAATGTGATTAGTCGTCTTACGGCGGCGATTTTCATCAGCTATCTTACGCCATTCTTTTACTATCTATTTTGCGCCAGCGCTTATTAGTTAGATTGCGTCATTAGTACAGGAGTTATTTTACGCCAGTGGTACCAGTTATCCCGCCCGTTGACATCAGGGTGGGGCCAGGAGTGCTGGGGTTTTGGGCGCATAGCTTGCAGTGACAGGCTTGCAGCGTGTAGGTCGCGTATAGCATGCAGTGACTTTGAACAAGGATCCAGCAGCGCTTGCTGCTCAGGTCGAACCCGCCTTGCTCGCTGTCCGGGTGCTTGTCGTGCGTGCCGCGCACCTACGCGCACTAGGTCGCGTGCCACGCATGGGGCCTGCGGCTGCGTCCGACGACACACCAAACCTCACTTTGCCTTGACCTACACCTCTTCAACAGTCTGATGGTAATGGCCGACAAACAGAAAACGTGAGAACTCGCCAGACTCCGCAGGGCGTTCGAATCAACCCAATGCATCAGGTTCCACCACGTTCGCCAGTGATCTCTGCTAACGAACATCCTTCCCATCCGAATGTCTGCATCAGTGTCACCAGCTGTCGCACCACCTCCCCGCCGACAGCACTGCCGCTGTGCCCACGCTGCTGTCGCGTTCACAGCGAGGCCGCGAGCCGCGGTACTACCTGGAGCACCGCGGCGCGCTCCGCTACACTTCCGTGGACCAGCAGACGGAGGACTACGCCGACTCCGAGGACGAGGCTGACGGTGAGTGAGCCGGCCTGGCCCGGCCCGGCCCAGCGGCCGCCGGCTGCCGGCCGTGCAGTGGGCCAGCCCCGGGGCCGGCGCGCGCTGCCTGGCTGATGATGATGCCGCAGTGCAACAGCCAGTTGTCCTCGACGCCGCCCCGCAGCTGAGCTCATGCTTGCTGGCTGTCGGGCTACAGATGTTGGCAGCAGGTGCTTAGACGAATGATGCGCGGGGATGACGTTTGCGGTGGACCTCGATGTGGCTGTATTGGCCCTTGTCTCTGGGGTTGACATTGTTGAAATATTTGCATTTGCTTTGTATGCAATGACTTATTCCGGACGTGGAAAGTGGAAGAGAGGTAACAACAGCCCATGCGTGGGTCACTGAAAACCTCGTGGGCTATCGTCTCCTGCCGAAGGCACCGCCATCTTGCTCTGCAGACTCCGACTGCCACGATCGCCAGATATTAAGAAAAAAACAGAGGCACCCGACGGTCACGATGATGACGTCATTGATGACGCTATTCCATCCATTACGCCATTGCATAAGCCCAGTAATCCACGTCGGATGGCTTAGAACAGGCCCACGACAGTTACAAACCTAGATGATGGCAAGTAAATAGACAAGAACATGGGCCGATGATGTGAGTGGTAGGATGTGAACGCTCTGCTAGCTAGTTTTTTTGTGAACATATCCTAGACACAATGAAATAAGATCTCACAAGAACTTGTAATCATTTAATTCCAGTGTGAGCCGATGGCACAGCAAACGTGGGTCACTGAAAACTGCCGAAGGGACAAGGCACAAGTGTTAACGCAAACCTGATTCTCAAGCCGAGTAGTACGCATACCATAACGCCGAACCGTTCGGAAGCCTCGAGTCATCCTACTGGATGAATTTGACGGCTGTGACGTCTCATGTTTCTAACGTGTTACTAGCACTAAATACGTTATGATCAGCAAAAAGCACAACCGAACTAGACGCCGCTTCGTTTCAAAGTGCGAGGAGACCTGACCTGACCTCTGTCTGCGTCGCCTGAGGTAGCAAACGATTGCGTGCGGACAGCCATCCTTCCCTGGATGCGAGGCGATCCTGCCAAAAACCCACCAAACAAAGCTTAGCATATAACTTTTCCGGGATCTACAGCGAGACAATTGAATATGGTATGAATACTGAGCAGTCAAAGCTGCTTAGAAAATGCAAAATATAGATAACGGAGTCGTTCACTGCAAATTACTATGGCCGCAGTTGTTACCATTGTTTAACAGTGTGAAGCTGCCTGGATAACATTAACTAAGCCCAGCATCACTGTCTTACCCCAGCATTGCCGACCTGGCCCTGACCTGGTCCAGCACCGATTACCTGACCTAGCACCGCTGACTTGACCCAGTATCGCTGACCTGACCCAGCACTGTTGGCCTTTTCCAGCACCGCTGACCTCTCCCAGCAACGCTGACTGTCCCAGCACCGCTGACCTGACCCAGCATCGCTGACCTGTCCCAGCACCGCTGACTGTCCCAGCACTCCTGACCTGTCCCAGCACCGCTGACCTGACCTATTACCGCTGACCTGATCAGCACCGCTGACCTGATCCAGCACAGCTGACTGTCCCAGCACCGCTGACCGTCCCAGCACCGCTGACTTGTCCCAGCACCGCTGACCGGCCGCCGTTTTCAGCCGGAGCCGGCGCGAGCCACCGCAGTCCGGACCGGCTGGGCGCCGGCTCGCGGCTGGACGGGCGGCGCGCCAGCATGGACGAGCACGGCTCGCGCAGCGTCAGCCGCGCCTCAGCCGCGCCCGACATCGAGTTCACCGAGGACGCCAGCCGAGACGAGGTGGACGAGATCGAGCGCGCCTTCGAGACGCTGCAGCGCTCCTCGTCCAAGTCGCTGCTGCGCAAGCACCTGACGCGCGATGTGCTGGAGCAGGTGAAGCGGCGCCGCACGCGCCATGGCGCCACGCTGATGGATGTCATTCGCTCTGGCGTGGCCAACCTCGACTCGGGCGTGGGCGTGTACGCCCCGGATGGCGACGCGTACACCGTGTTCGCGCCTCTCTTCGACCCCATCATTGAGGAATACCACGCCGGCTTCGGGCCGGCCATGCGCCAGCCGTCCATCTCCTTCGGCCACCCGAAGCAGCTGCCCAAGGTGCTGGGAAACCTGTCGCGGCTGGGCAAGTACGTCATCAGCACGCGCATCCGAACGGCGCGCAGTCTGGAGCAGTTCCCACTGAACCCGCTGATGAACGAGCACGACTATCTGGACCTGGAGTCGGAGGTCAGCCAGGTGTTGAAGGACCTCAAGGGCGACCTCGCAGGTACTTACTACCCGCTGGACGGCATGAGTGCTAAGGACAAGAAGCAGCTCATCGACAACCACTTCCTCTTCAAAGAGGGCGACCGCTTCCTGCAGGCGGCCAACTGCGTCGCGCCATTGGCCCAAGGGCCGCGGCATCTTCCACAACGAAGCCAAGACGTTCCTCGTCTGGATCAACGAGGAGGACCACCTACGCGTCATCAGCATGGAGCAGGGCGGCAACGTGACCAGCGTGTACGCACGCCTCGTCACGGCCCTCGTCAACCTCGGCAAGCAGCTGCGGCTGCGGCGCGACCGCCGACTCGGCTCTGTCACATTCTGCCCGACCAACCTGGGCACGGCCATCCGCGCCTCGGTGCACATCCGGCTACCGCGGCTGGCGCGCAACCCGGCGCAGCTGGAGGCGGCGTGCGCGCGGCTCGGCCTGCAGGTGCGCGGCACGCACGGCGAGCACTCGGAGAGCGAGGAGGGCGTGTTCGACCTGAGCAACAAGCGCCGCCTGGGCCTCACTGAACTCGACGCTGTCACCGAGATGTACCGCGGCGTCTCGGAGATCATACAGATGGAGCGCGACGCCAAGAAGTAGTGGGCGCCGGACGGCGGGGTGCGGACTCTGGGCGGCTGTGGCGGCAGCGACGACCGGTACGCGTCGAATACCGACAACGGCACAGGCGCGGACTGTGGGTACCTAGGAGAGATGAATGGGGGCGCTGTAGAGGACGCGCGTGTGGTGATGGTGCCTCGCTGGCGAACGCGATGAGGGAAAGGGTGTGATGCATGACTGCGCACGGGTACGCCGTTGGGGCTTGCACCGCCCGTGGCGTAGACCGCTGGAGTGGTAACGGATGCTGGTCGTGGTCGTTCTCAAGCGGTCATAGTTTTCGCTGTAGTACTGTTGATCCGAGGAGTGGATGGTGGCGACCGGGAGCACCCTGCAATAACCCATGTGCGTTACCCTGTTGACGCCAGTTTCGTTTTGGCCCCTCGAAGATGTGGAAGGTATTGGGTCATTTGTGTACTGTGAATTTGCGTGTTAAGTTCTTGAAGGTGTATAGTTAGCGTGAGCTGGAGAAAGGCACAGAAACCTGTCCTCGCATAATTGTGAAGCCTATATATATATATATATATATATATATATATATATATATGTATATGTCCTGTGGTATACTCATAGAAGCTCTGCTTGTGTGATATTTGGATGGCACTTGGCGTTAAGAGCATACATAAACATTTCACGCAAGGGTAATCACTTCGTTGTAAACGCAAACAGCAACCATCGCTAATTTCTCGGACGAGAGACTAACGATGAGTTGAGATCGAGGGAGGGTGCGGAACTTCTGATCGTTTAGCTCATTGTTAGGCAGTGTCATCTGCAGTTTGGTTATCATTCTCAGCTGAATGTCCTGCGCTGTTAGTCTACGTGCTTGCTTGTCTTGTCGCGTGGCTTACATAAGGGTATGCGTCCAACTGACGCCTCAGTTCTCTCAAGGTGTAGAGAGCGATATCAACGCAACGGTCCCCGTGCTATACGCATACACGCTGTTGCTCGTTTCGGCACTGAGATGAGCGGCATTCCGAAGGGACTCCTTGGAGTCGATTGGCGTGAAGAGCGTGGCACTGCAAGGCAAGAGTGCCGTCTGACAGTCAATTGATCGATTTTGGAACGCCCCTGGACCGACCAAATTACGATCTTGTACCGTGCTTGACTGATAATAAATCGACAGGCGGTCGGCATGATTTTGTTCGGAGCTATGTCACGAGGATGACCCAAACCGTGATTACCATGGGCAGTAATTAACCCCAGATGTCGCGGCTGACCGCTGTCTCGGAGAGGCCCGTGTGTAGCATTACCTCCCGCGCTGAGCGGACGGGAAACAAGCCGCCGACACAGGGCGTTCAGGTCAGTGCACTCGTGCAGCCGTGCGTGATGATGCAGCGCTCGTGCGCTGGTGCAGCTCACCGTGCACTCCTCACTAGCACTTTGCAGTCCCGAACGAAGTGCAACGGCCCAGGTGGCACTGCTTTCCGAAGTTGGTGGCTTGTTTTTCGCACCGCTCGTAAGGTTCGCCTCCCAGACACGGGCGGCCTCGCCGGTTGCGCCCTTGTCTTGCAGTGAATGGTGTGTGATGCATCTAGCTAGTTGTTCGGAGTCGAAGCATGGCGTTTGCAATGTCTAACTTGAGTCGGTGAAGGTGGTAGTCCTGAAGACCGCCATCCTGCCTTGGGTTTGAATCGAAGCCGACGGGTTTAGTAAATGTCTGTACTGTCTTTACTACATTCGGATCTGCCTAGCTCACTTAAGAATAAATAATGACCGTAGAAAAGCTCAGCATGCCCCTTTAACTTAGTCGAAATTTAACGCCGGTAATCCAGTGCGTAGATAAATGTATGCTGTATGCACCATTAGATTGGTTTTCCTGTAACCCTCCGCCTGTTATCTACTGGATTTTGGGCATACCCTCCCGCTGTTCATCAAAATCGAACCGCTCACCAGTTTACAGTCCACTCTCCATTTGCAACAGCGTGGTCTCATAGTTCCCTCAACAGTGGCGACCACGCGCTAACCCACTCTGGTTGCATAATCATGATTTCACCCGATATGTTGACGGCCTCTTGCCAGCGTCATTAATGCATTGCATTGTGTGACGAAGGGCTAGGCATGAATCTAAAAAATTAATTGTTTAGTACGGAGGCTAACAAAAAATGACCCCTCGTTACTTGAAGTTAAGCGCACAAAACGCCAGGCCGTTCGCAAAAATATTTATAAGTCTAAACCAGCATGTTTGCATTTCGCTACCAATGAGACGCCTGGCAAGGTGTCGATGCGTATGGTAACGAGCGAGGTGGCACAGACGTGGCGTTTTCCCAGTGTGCACGGTGTCCAAACCTAGGCGAAAGGGGCCAGATACCTGCGGGATCCCGTACAGCGGCGTTTGATGATCACCGCATTGGAATGCCTATTTTGTGCGGGGTTTAGGCCCTGGAGGGGTCGCCACGCAACATTGGCCGATCACGTGGCATGGCAGCTGGCTGGCAGGAAATCTGGCAGGGTTAAACAGATTAAATAGCAGATTATGATCGTGACACATCTCGAAAAAAATAATTTGAAAATATCACAATGTACCACCTGAGTCACCAGTGGGCGGTACAGGAAGCCCTTCATCAACGTTCTACGATATCTGTGCTACCCACAATGAGTATGATATATTCGTAATGGGTGCCTGCGAGTACGTGCCGCGAGAAATGACGGACAGGCTTATAACAATGTGCCAAACTTATGTCCATTGTATGAATGGTACCATGACATTTCGAACTACATCTATGTAGGCAAGAGAGCACCAGAAAGCCAAATTCGTGACGGTGCATGTCATTAGCACCAAATCATTAAAAACGCTTTCACCAAGGCTTTGTTCCTTCGTTAAAAATGGCGGAGCCCGGTTACCGCTGTATGAATGACGTCACCCTAGTAAAAATAAAACCTAGTTGCGCACCTGCGAGAGCGGAAACAAATAAATAGCTGTAGTTTTCGAGCTTAAAACATTGATGTGCATGTTAAACATGTAACAGGTGTGCATGCACCTACAATCGAGTGCATGATTGTGTTTTGTGTGTGGTGTTGTGTGTGTGTGTGTGTGTGTGTGTGTGTTGTGTGTGTGTGTGGTGTGGTGTGTTGTGTGTGTGTGTTTGTGTGTTTGGTGTGTGTTGTGTGTGTGTGTGTGTGTGTGTGTGTGTGTGTGTGTGGTGTGTGTGTGTGTGTGTGTGTGTGGTGTGTGTGTGTTGTGTGTGTTTGTGTGTGTGTGCGTGTGAGCAAGACGTCATGTGTAAGCGATGTTTGGGCTCAGAAAATTGACGGCTTCATTGACGCATTGACAAAGAGTTTGTGTGATGTGAAGAGCTGGAGCTACTGAAGATCTCCCTACAAAATGTGTAATGTGACCCCCAATGTCGCTCATTTCGTGTATTGAATTCTGCTTTCATTTCCGACAGGTACCGTAATGAAGCCGAAACCTGTGCGAAAGAAGAGGAGCGAAGGCCCTCAAGGGAAAGAAGACGGAGGAAAACAGGGGGTTAAAGGGAAGGGTAAGAAGCGTTCACCTGGAAGCATGACAACCGAGGAGGGAAAATATCTGATGAAAGGTCAGTAATGCGCCAGGGGACCCTGAGCCCCGTGCCACCTCAAGGTCATATTGTGATGCATGTGATAATGCACGGATGACAGACGAATAATGTGTGAAAGATGATGCGCTAATGCATGATGTAGATGTTAGGATATGATGTATGTAAATGACTGATGTTAGATCCAGATAGATGCGTGATGATTTAGAAGTAAAGATGCATGATGATGTAAAATGTATGAAAAGATGCAAGATGGTGTAAGGTGTGGGTGAATATGTATGCAGATGCATAGTGTATGCTTGATGTACGATGCAACATGTACATGATGAAAAATGTATAGAGGGTATGATGATGATGTAGATGATGTATGACGATGATGATGTATGTATATGCACATGAATGATGTATGATGTCCGCACGCATATATGCATGTATGGCGTAGGGTATATGCGTGGTATATGATGTGTGTGAGATGTATGATGTAAGAATAGATGATATATGATGTTTGCACCTATGATATAAATTATGCAAACGAGATCCTCCACGCCGCGTGTGCAGCAGGCCGAGTTGGCCGCCTCCCATGCATGGCCGCGTGTGCGGCAGGCCGAGTCGGCCGCCTCCCATGCATGGCCGCGTGTGCAGCAGGCCGAGTTGGCCGCCTCCCATGCATGGCCGCGTGTGCAGCAGGCCGAGTCGGCCGCCTCCCATGCATGGCCGCGTGTGCAGCAGGCCGAGTTGGCCGCCTCCCATGCATGGCCGCGTGTGCAGCAGGCTGAGTCGGCCGCCTCCCATGCATGGCCGCGTGTGCAGCAGGCCGAGTCGGCCGCCTCTCATGCATGGCCGCGTGTGCAGCAGGCTGAGATGGCCGCCTCTCCCGCACGGCCGCGTCTAGCAAGGCGCAGCAGGGATGCGTCGGGAGCAGCTCCTAATGAAACCGCTTGACTGGGTATCGCACCCACCCGTGATGCGCTCCCATTGGCTGCTTTTAAAACCACCGCGCTGGTATCGCCAGCTTGTGGCGATCAATGCCGATGTCACTTGGGGTCAATGTTGATGGCATAAAAATGGTTAAGACCGCGGCACTCGCAAGGTCGGTTCTGCCTTCACACCGGGCACAGCAGGCGCCTCGCCGCATTATAGTAGAATACATATATATATATATATATATATATATATATATATATATGCGTGCATATGTATGTGTATATGTAACGATATATGTATATATGTATCTACACACACACGCACATATATATATATATATATATATATATATATATATATATATATATATATATATATAAATATACTTATGCGTGTGGCCCTCAATAATTATTATGTGCAGACTTTTGACCTGATCGTCATGATAACGAGTCTGTCGAAAATTTTCGACCACGGCGCTGCTTATAGCGATGGCAAGTAATGTTCTGTGATGTTGTTCCTAGCTTTTATTTCCGTGGCTCTTGACCTCACGTCATGGTGCTAGGCCGGTGACTTACGCTTAAACGTTTTCCCTCACGTCACTTGGTGAAGTCGTGGTACATGTCATGTATCCGAAATGAGCATTTGCATCGCGTATTTTGCTGTCCAATGTCATTGCATTTAAGGAGGAGTATGCTATTTTTCAGCATACTTATTTGGAAAAAGCATTTTGGTAAACCCTAAGGAGCAGTTGTGCTTAATGATTTTGTCTACTATATGTTGCGCTACAGCATATAAAAAACAAACAAATATGGTGATGCGTCGTTCAAATTGCGTCATCAACGTTTCGGCCCTACACTTCTTAATTACTTTGCAGCTCCAGATCGCATTTCTGGAATGGGCGACCTTGGCGCATGCAAGACATTCAAGCAAGATATTTATTGAAGCTCTCGGGACTGTACGCGAGGTTTTCACGTGGATCTGGTCCAAAATTGGCATGAAAATTGGCATGATAAAGCGGGGTGGCGTAGCATATTTTGAATTGGGAGCTATTGCCAAGGATTTCTAGATAACAGGCGTTACGAAAAACAATCAGGCACATCTTATCTAGTTATGAGAGAAAAGTAAAAAAAGGTGGGGCATTGCCTTTCAACAACGACTTAACCACGTGCAGGTATGTCGCACACCGCGAACACGTTGCACTGCACAAAATCACAGAACCGGGGCTCCTGCGATCGGCGCCGGCCTGTGTGACGTGACGAACCCGTGCCGGCAGAGGTGGGCGGCCCGCTGACCGAAGCGCTGAAGGCCGTCTCGAAGCAGAAGCCGCGTGACCCGATCAAATTCATGGCGGCGCTGCTGTACCGGCGGGCGGCGGATGGCGGGCGCTCGGCCGCGCTGAGCGCCGCCGAGCCGCCGCTGGCCGGTTCCGACCTGCAGACGCTGCTCCGCCGGGTCAGTACGCCGCCCACCCCCGGGCGGGGACCATTGGGTCACCGGCGGCGGCCCGCGGCGCCAGGCACTTTGAAAAAGATCATACGGTTCGGTGTCAAATGCAACACATACCGTATTCGTTTCGGCGTAGCATTGTGATAATGCGAGGGAAGGAGCGTAATGAAATATGTGGATCAAAACGCATTTTTAGCTCAATGATTTCCATTATTCACCTTAGCAAATTCACGGCAAGTGGATGAGCCGTGGGTGGGCATGCTCCATATTTCCACAACTGTGCCGATTTAAGAGCCGTGCGGCTCTGCAACAGAGTTGGCCTCACTAGTCTGATGGTGCGACATTCGTATTTCGTATTAGAGGAATCTCCATCGGCACGGGCCGCCTGACGACCCCTCCCCTCCCCTCCCCTGCCGCGGCCGTCGTGCAGGACGACCGCGGCCGGTCGATCCTGCACTTCGCCGCCGAGCGGTCCCACCCCAGCCACGCCCTCGGCCGCCTGCTGGACCAATCGGCGCTGAGCCTGGCCGACCGGGACGAGGCATACCGGACGGCGCGGGACGTGGCGGCGGCCGCCGGCCAGCACGAGAACGTGGCCGCGATCGACGCCTGGCTGACCGGCCTGGCTGCCGCCGGTGAGACAGCGTCCAGCGCAGCCGGCGCTGGGAGGTAGTCACCCTGGCAACATCAGGCCACCAACGAGGGGGAAATTCAACACAGCTAGGAGCAGGGGCGGATCTAGATTTATTGGGGGCGAAAACCGTTCTTGAAGATTAACATTTAAAACATCTAGGGACTTTTACACCCATACACAGGTACTCTGATATATATGGCACCACGTATATATGTCATATATATATATATATATATATATTGATATAGATATGTAGATATATAGATATAGATGGATGGATAGATAGATATATGACATCACCCCGGTTTGGTGGCTTGGGGTCAGGTCGCTGTGTCGCGCGCGAAACGGCTGTGTCCGGGAAGTACGACAATCTGTGAGCCGCAGGCAAAGATTGACAATAAAATTAACAGGTCGCTAGGGCATAAAGTCAACAGAATAGCGGGTCCCTCACTTCCCGAAATTGCGATGCAATAGTGGGTTAAAGAGAATGTCCCAGCTTTGGGACATATTTCAAAGACATATTCGGGTGATACTTTAGGACTAGTTACGCCTAATAATAGCACTTGGTGGTTCCACTGCAGTTCTGTCAAGAGATAATAAGGATATCAATTCCTATCGTTTTCCAGCCCAAATTACGCTGCCAACGCTTTGTAACAGCACTACGCTCCTTCGCTGCAATCGTGACCACCGTCGTCATGACAACCACCGTGCGCACATCTACTGCTGGGAATAAAAGAACGTTTGTGATTTGCCCAGCGGGCGAGGGCCTGTTACCGAGAGGCGTGTTGGTTGAAGCCTGAACCAGTGCGTTACATGGATCATTAGGTGCTCTCCTTCCGAAAGCCCAAGTGTGCCTCAAACGAGCCACTGCGGTAAGCGCAACAGGGGAGAAATAAAAGGCAAAGTATAACGTTTCGTTGAATTTGCAGGATAACATAAACACAGTGTTGCAAGCTTTCGTAGCATTTATTACACATACATTTTGACACCATAGGGCGTGGCAAACATTATAAAACACACAAGTTGGGAAAAGCAAGGAAACTGAAATTCCTTTCTTTCATAGTGAGAGATTTATACTGCAGGGCCAGCTACTTCAAATCAAAATTCTGAGCTATTCGAAAGGATTTCGAAAAAGCCAGTATTTTACCAAATCGTTCACGTCTTATGTAACAATAAGCGAAAAGTACAGAAAGGTGGGGTACTCCCTTTATTCCACCAGCAACGAGCTGCTCATGCTAAGCCCGCAGCCGTCGTAAGCTGCGGATTCGCGTTGACTGCTGACACAGTTGATTGCTCTAACAGCAGAAAAACGAGAACTTTATGTAATATTGAGAGTACTTCCCTCTAATATCGCCCAACAAGCGTAAGGGGAGCCCAAAGCAATACTACTGTTCTAAATAATTGTGTCATGAATTTATCTGAGTTTAACTATGCGTGACTACTTTCTAGGTCGCAGGCGATATCTGTTGACGAAACTATTTAGTTGGCGGACAGTTTACAAATATTGCCTTTCCTCGAAATCGCTGGCTGCAATGCGTAAAATGGTCGTACAAAACGTATATTGCCGCATAGACACCAATCGTAATGCCGGAAGTCCAACCTCGGTACAGTGATGAAGTTACTCTTTCCACATTTGTGATGAGGCGAAACGCGTGGTGGAAAGTTCGCCTTTCAGAGTAAAGGATCGTGTATGACTCATTCAATTTTGCTGATGAACTGAACCAATAATCTAAACTAGCGATGCCGCGCAGAAAAAAAAACATGTTGGCCTATTTTATTCCTCGTCATACCTTGAAACCATCAGACCAGGGACATGTGACCCGTGTAGGTTGACCAGTGGGACCCGGTCCTCGTATCGCCAGTACGACAGCGGCTGGAGACCTCGGGTGAGCACAGAAACTTCAACTTGTTGGAAATGTCCGCCGCTAGGTGTTAGCAGAGAGCCAACACCGCAGGGCCCCAGGAAGCTGTAATATCGGGCGTCGGTGTTCTCTCACCTGAACTCTGCGCGCTTATGCATAAAACTGGTTTATGTAATTTTTCGATCATAATTTTTTTTGAAAATGAGCTTTCTCGGGCAAAAAGGAATGTGTGTGTGTGTGTGTGTGTGTGTGTGTGTGTGTGTGTGTGTGTGTGTGTGTGTGTGTGTGTGTGTGTGTGTGTGTGTGTGTGTGTGTGTGTGTGTGTGTGTGTGTGTGTGTGTGTGCGTGTATCTAGGCGTGGGTGTGGGTGGGTGTGTGGGTGTGGGTGTGGGTGCGGGCGTAAGTGTGCATTACATACACATTATATTTTTCGCCCTGTTTCGATCAACGCTAGCGTTCGATCCACGGGTGCCTCACAACTTTGTAAATCCCCGAGGAAATCTTACAGTAACTCGTGGTTGATTATTTAGTTGTCATTTGGTCATTTATAACAAATGACTATTGTCATTTGATATGAATATCCGCATAGTACGCCGAATTGAGCCATACAGTCGTTGAGATCATGTGATATTACGTTTAGGACACCATTTCGATGGCAAGGGAGCGTGACTCCTCACGTGCATAGAGCGTTTTTCTGGCGTCGACTGTGCCTGTCCATAGTAAGCCTGACGCCTGCGCCTGCCATCACGCGCCTGACACCTGAGCCTGCTGGCCGCCAGGCAACACGGCACGCCTGGAGCAGCTTCTGCTGGGCGGCTACGACCGACTGCTGGGTGCCGAGAACGCTGACCGTGCCAACATCCTACATGTGGCCGAGCAGGAGGCCGACGCCACTACCGCTCGCTTCCTGCGCGGCGTCTTCGGCTTCGAGGTGGGCGGCGGCGTACGGCCAGGGCCGCGACGAGGAGAGAGCTGGGAGTGGGGCGCGGGGTGTCGGGAGGCTGCCCCGGGGACTGAAGCTGCGTGAGCCTGTAAGGGTTTGGGGAGTTCGGAGAGGTCCTTGGGAGTCTGGGAACAGCTGATAACAACGGAGGCTGTGACTACCACTATCCGTGGGGCTGGGGAAGGGGAGCGCTGTGGGAACTTAGGCAGGGCTCGGAAGTCTAAGAGGCCTGAGTCTGGGACCGGCTGTGACCATAACCATGTGGGGGACATCGCAAGGCTGGGGAAGGGGGGGGGGGAGAGAAAGGCATCGAATGTTCGGTGATTTACGGAATGGCTATGACAGTTTGGTATTCTCCACAAGGATAGTCTGAGAAAGCAAAAGCCTGAGCTGGAATGCAATGAGCCGGGGAAGAGCTTTGGGACTCCAGCGTCGACTGAGAGTTTGGCCTTATGTCATGCTAGTTTCACGCGTGCACGTGTGGCACTCGCGAAATGTTCGCAAAAGTTCGTCACCTGGGTACCGGCAGCTGGTGCAAAAGCGGCACCAGCTGTTACACAAAGGTATGCAGCCTGGCGGCTATGAGACTGCCAGGAAAATTTTGGGCCCAAGTTAAGACAATGAACCCCGGCATTAACGCTGGCACTGCAAGTTTTAGGGACTCCCTCATCTTTAATGTGCATCAAGTAGACAGAACATTAACGAGAATCAATTTTCAACACACCAACAACGACATACTCAACCCGCTTGCTTAATTAAAGAAAGCAACGGGAGTATTAATGCCATACTGGCACTTAACAAGTAACGCCGTTGTCAGGGGAGACACGGTGCTCTTTCTTTCTCTCTTTCTCTCTCTCTCTCTCTCTCTCCCCTCCTCTCTCTCTCTCTCTCTCTCTCTCTCTCTCTTCTCTCTCTCTCTCTCTCTCTCTCTCTCTCTCTCTCTCTTCTCTCTCTCTCTCTCTCTCTCTCTCTCTCTCTCTCTCTCTCTCTCTCTCTCTCTCTCTCTCTCTCTCTCTCTCTCTCTCTCTCTCTCTCTCTCTCTCTCTCCTCTCTCTCTCTCTCTCTCTCTCTCTCTCTCTCTCTCTCTCTCTCTCTCTCTCTCTCTCTCTCCTCTCTCTCTCTCTCTCTCTCTCTCTCTCTCTCTCTCTCCTCTCTCTCTCTTCTCTCTCTCTCTCTCTCTCTCTCTCTCTCTCTCTCTCTCTCTCTCTCTCTCTCTCTCTCTCTCTCTCTCTCTCTCTCTCTCTCTCTCTCTCTCTCTCTCTCTCTCTCTCTCTCTCTCTCTCTCTCTCTCTCTCTCTCTCTCTCTCTCTCCTCTCTCTCTCTCTCTCTCTCTCTCTCTCTCTCTCTCTCTCTCTCTCTCTCTCTCTCTCTCTCTCTCTCTCTCTCTCTCTCTCTCTCTCTCTCTCTCTCTCTCTCTTTCTCTCTCTCTCGCTCTCTCCATATCTGGAACAAGAGCCTCCTGTCTCATAACGGGGGTCTCCCGGTCAATAACGGGTCTTCCTAGTTCATAACGGGTCCTCTTCGTTCAAAATGGGACCCTGTTAGTTCATAACGGAGCATCTAAGCTCAAAATGGGGGCCTCTTTGTCCATCAGGTGGCCCCCTTGTTCCTAACAGATACCTGCGAAGCCTGTAGAGGGCCTCCTTGACACAAAATTGGGTCTCCTGATCTGGGGCATGGGCTACCTGACCTCATTGTCCATAGAGCGGACCTCTGGATGTTGACGAGTTTTCTAGCCCAATTTAGCCTCCACTAGCTCAGCTATGACAGCCTCGATTAGAATTTGGATGATTCATGTGAGCCTTTGTTTAAAATGGCCTCCCAAAGTTTTCTGCCTGCCGAAATGGGGGTTGGGGTAGCTATCCCACTAGCCACCCTCTCCCCGGTGCGCCGTGTCAGCATGTGAGACTAGTGTTGAGTACGTATATGATGCCAGCAATTCTGACAACTTCGTGTGGGCCTGACGTTCAACATATTGATGGCGCACCCTACGAAATGGAACAGCAGTCGGGTCTGGACTGAGAATGTAAGAGGAACGACGAGCGTTACAGAAAACAGACACTTCGTTTCTGTGATGTGATTTACAGAGCAACAGCGCATCTCTGCACAGCTAGTATGATAATGCCAGGGTAGGATTGACATGGTACGGTGAATTGTCAATCCCCGTTCTACGGACGATCCCACGCCTCCACCACACAGTCGTGGGTGTTTTGCGATAATCACTTACGTGGTGTTTGTGGATAATCACTGTTGTGGTGGTGTGATAATTATGTGGATAATCACTTATGTGGTGGTGTTTTGCGATAATCACTTATGGAATACAGCATCTGGACAAGATACAAATGCATTCCACATTTCGTTGGCTGGTCAGGATGTCGTTCTTCATGTTAAATTTAACGTTTAACGGGTGCATACGGAACGCTTTATTCGTACATGCTTCGCGTGTCTGATGGTCTCCATGCGACAGTTTCGCGGTGCCGGTTTGCTTGTCATTAATTTGAATTGTCCTGAACTCGGCTGATGTTTCCAGTCATACTACTTAATCCAGTAGAGGACGGTGCCAGCTGTGGGACAGAGGCCCTTGACCCAAGGGGTTTTAACTGGCTCTTGGGGGCCATTGTCGTAAGCCACCAGTGTTCCGAACCACCGTCTGACTTCAGTGGAAGGTGTCATAGTTAGAAGTGGACGGCGTTCTGCAGTCACGTGAGCCTTGTTTATACGGGGCACTATTAGATTGAAGGCGTCCGATCCTTGCGGCCAGCTGCCGTACCGATGGGCTAAGTAGACACCTTTCCTTTGATCCCTTGTTGACATGAGCCTGTGCGTCTTTGGCGACACAAACAATCCACCCCACTGTCTACGCCTTTGTTCTGATTTTCCTTCGATCCGGTAATGAAATTTCGTTTCATCGTTCAAGCTTTTGATATGGTCACCCCAGCTCAGTATGGAATAATCATGAGTCAGTGATGGGGTCATATGGTTTCTTTTGCCGATGTTCGCCAAAGTCCAGCCATAGGACGAGGCTGATGTCAGCAAAAGCGTCCAACCACCACCGTCATGCGTGAAGTCACAATAAACTGGCATGGTCATTCCGCTGAACATGTAAACACCATCTTGATGTTTTCCCCCTTGCGCATTCAGCTCACGACATGATCGCGCACACGCTCTCTTCCCGCCAAATTGATTTGCTTTGGAGTTTTTTTCACACACCTTATCAGGGTCACACGCTTTTTCCATCTTAGTCTTCATTGACGATATCTGCGCGGTAAATGAGCGCTCCAACTGTGTAAGCAAATCATCCAGAGCATTCTCGTCTTTACGACTTGCACCATGACGGCATCTTCGAAACTCTTCCAGCCACGACAGGTAATCGGAGAGTTCAGATTCATGCTTGTATGCGCCTCGTAATACCCATGACGAGCGTACAGCTGAACATGAGTTTCGTATTGCACTCTTTTGCCCAGCAAATCCCTCTTTGAATGTATTGCGCAGCTTTTGAACTACATGCCTGCTGTTAACATGGGCACGAATACCTCCACTGACAAGAACGAGGCTAAGAATAAAAGACAAGAAATGCATGGCTGTGCTCGTACACGGAAGATCTGAATTTTCAAAGCCGAAAATCTACTCGCTGGTCACTTTGAAGTTTAAAAAATAGGCGCCATGACCACTGACTTAAACATGCAAGGTAAGGACTATGACGCGCGCTAGAACCACGAATATCTACGCCATGTAACTTCGTGCCTTTAACAAAAAGCTTACAGCGTTTAAAAGTCTAAAAGTAAGAGTATTGGGCTTCGGATTTCCCTGTCGCAGACTATCTTTTTAAACATGCGTCTGCTAGCAATTTAAACGGCTGTTTTACGAGACAGAAGCATGTGAAATAATTTCCAAGCCACCATCATTTGGAGGGATCCGGAGCTCGAACACAATTATAATGTGCTAGGACGTCGACCGATTGAAATCATACGCATGCACCAAATAATCTTACTCCGGGAACACAACGTGTGTACCCGAAACACATCTTGGATATGCCTGCAATGCAGCGTATGTCCGGGATCGAAATGTGTTGATCCTGGTGCTTTTCTAAGTTTTCAACTCCGGACGGATTGCAGAAGTCGTAGTATAGCACGAAGGCCTTAATGGATCACATGGAGTCAGTTTTAAAGCTAAAAACTACCTTCCGTGCCTGAGAGGCAGCTTTGCTAGCTGACCCCCAACCGATTTGAAAAAGTGAGATTCCTGCCTGTTAGCCATAAAAGTTGCTTCCTAAGCTGAGAAAACTGACTCCAGTTTTGCAACACGTGACCCTTCAAGACTATCGTGCGATGCCAAGGCTCTTGCAATTCGTTCAAAGCTGAAAACATATACAAAGCTAGCAGGATCAATGCGCTTTGATCTCGAACATAACATCATTGCAGACATATCCGAGATGCGTTTTGGGTGCACACTTTTTGCTCTGGCGATAGGATAATTTGATGTATGCGTGAGAAGGATTTCAACCAGTCGTGGTTGCAGTCGTTATATTCCCATACAAACTTGGAATTGCTCCGAATGATGGTGCCATGGAAATTCGCTCAGATGCTCCTCCTGGTAAAAATACCGGTGCAAGCTGCTAGTAGATATCTAGTTGTAGTAGATAGCTAGTTGTTATAAGGCCTTGGTAGATACTTATTTTTAAAGAGATAGCTTTTGTCAGGCAAATTCGAAGCCTCACACTTTTTCTGCTAGGACTTCAACCATTGTAAACTGTTTGATAAATACATAACCTTACATGGTATCTGTCTTTGTGGTTTTGGGTGCGCCATGGTCGTTGCCTCACTTGGTCCTGCCCGATACAGTGTATCGATTATTGTTGAGAAGTAGAAGGTTGCAGAAGTTGAGGCCAGCGATATTCACGGGCATTGCTTGAGGCAGTGGTCATAGCACCTATTCTTCAATCTTCAAAGTGACTTACGAGAGGCTTTTCGGCTTGGCGAACTCAGAACTGCTGTGTACGCACGCAGCAATGCATTTCTTGTCTTCTGTCTTGTCTTGGTCTCGTTTTTGTTGGAGGAGGTATTGGTGTCGATGTTCGCAGCAAGCATGTGGCTCAAAAGCTGCGCAATGCATTCAAAGAAGCATTTTCTGGGCAAAGGAGCGCAATACAAAATTCATGTCTACCTGTACGCTCGTCAAGCTTATTACAAGGCGCATGCAACCATGAATCTGAACTCGCCGATAACCTTTCATGGCTGGATAAGTTTCGAAGAGGCCGTCATGGTGCGAATCGTACATTCAAGAAAACTCTGAATAATTTATTTACACAATGGGAGCGTTCAGTTACCTCACTGATACCGTCATTGCAAACTAAGGTGGAAAACGCGTTGTGTAAGCCTGTAAAGGTGTGTGAAAAATCCCCAAAGCAAATCAACTGGACGGAAGGAAAGCGCGTGCGAGATCATGTCGTGAGCTGAATGGGCAAAAGGACATATATAAAGATGGTGTTTACATGTTCAGTGGAATGGACGTGCCAGTCTACTGTGACTCGACGCATGACCATGGTGGTTGGACGCTTTTGCTGGCATCCGCTTCCTCCAATGGCTGGACTTTGGCGAACATCGCAAACGAAACCATCAGAATCCATCACTGGCTTATGATTATTCCATACTGAGCTGGGGTAACTATATCAAAAGCTTGAACAAGGGAGCGAAATTTTGTTACCGGATCGAAAGAAAATCAGAACGAAGGCGTAGAAAGTGGGGTGAATTGTTTGTATCGCCAAAGACGCACAGTCTCATGTTAACAAGAGATCAAAGGAAAGGTCTCTTCACATACTCACGGTTCGGCAGCTGGCGGTATGGACTGAACTCCTTAAGTCTGATAGTACCCCGTATAAACAAGGCTCACGTGACTGCAAACCGCCGTCCACTTCTAACTATGACACCTTTCACTGTAGCCAGACGGTGGTTCGGAACACTGGTGGCTTACGACAATGGCCCCCAAGAGCCAGTTAAAACCCCTTGGGTCAAGGACTTCTGTCCCACAGCTGGCACAATCCTCTACTGAATTAAGTAGCACGGCTGACAACATCAGCCGAATTTGATGACAAGCAAACTGGCACCGTGGAACGGTCAGATTGAGATCTGCCACTAGACAGATAAAGCATGCACGGAAATAGTCTTCCGTATGTACCCGTTAAGGCGAAATTCTGATATGAACAACGCAATACCGTACAGCTAACAACGAATCTTAAAATGCAATTGTTGTCCATGTGTCGTCGTCCATTTGTTGTCCATTTGTCCATGTATCGTCCAGGTGCCGTATTTCATGAGTGAATATCGTTAAAATGCTCACACTAAACGGGCAAATATGTATTGTATTGTATTGATGTGTTGTATTGCATGTATTGTATATATGTATGCATGTATTGATGTATTGATGTGGGCAAAATGTTAACGACCATCAAGTACACCTATCGCACACAGATCCATCCTGCTGTATCGTTGGAGGCATGTTCCAGAGCATTTTACCGTCATCAGCAAAGTGTGGTCGCTCTCATTGCTAATGCCATACCCTGAAGAATCTTACGGCAAAATCCCACGACTGCGCGGCGGAGGCGTGGGACTGTCCCGTGGAGCGGGAAGGGACAAGTTTACAATGCCATGTTGATTCTCCCCGGCATCACCACACTAGCTGTTCAGACATGCGCTGTTGTTCTGTACATCACATCACAGAAACGACGTGTCTGTATTCTGTGACGCTCGCCGTTCCTCCTACGTTCTCAGTCCGGACCGGACTGTTGTTTCTCTGCGTAGCAGGCGCCGTCAAGAGTTTGAACGTCAGACCCACATGAAGTTGTTAGAATTACTGGCATCATATACGCACTCAACACTAGTCTCACAGACGGAGACAGCGCACCAGGGGAGAGGGTCAGATGGGCTAGTCACCCCAACGATCTAATTTAATTAACGACAATCTCAACGACTTTTTAGCAGCTCAAGCAAGCTGGGCCGGTTGGTGCCGGGGGAGGGGGGAGGGGGGGGGGGAGGAGATAACAACGTCGGAAGTAAAGGGCTCGAGAAAAACGTTGTGAGAACATTGTCTTACGAATGTTGCGTGGCGCGAGCTAGATGCGAACATAGCATGGACACGGCAGGCCAAAACGACAAACCGTATGTATGATATGATGAACCGTATGATCGTATTTCACGAAAGTGAAATATTCTCTTTGAAATCTGCTTTGTATGGATAAAATCATTTGTCGGAATGGGTGTTGGCTACTAGGCGATTCATGAACACTATGGATACATCCACTTTCCACCAAGTGTGAAAATTCATTGATGCCATTCATTTTTCGCGTTATCTCATCCTCTTAAAACCATCTGTGGCAATATCGGCGAAGTCAGAAAGCTTCTAGGGACTGTGCATCAAGCCCAAAATTTGCGATTCGTTTGAAAAATGTTGGAAGATCTGACAAGTTTGCTTCTAGATGCACGCACACATGAGGTACGGCGTCACCATCGTGTAGATGGTAATGCCTTCAGTTAGTTACTCAGCCTTCATTTTATATCAGTTTTATTGATGGACCCTGGCCTAGTTGACCTTTTGGGTCAAGTTGAAGTGTCACATTTTGCATATCTTTCGAAATGACACCATTATGCCTATGTCGATGCAGAACAATTAAGCAGACGCTGGGTTTCCTTGCCGTTACTCCAACAGACACCACGTGACTGTTGGTGCTCCTCCCTAGCTAGACACACACTTCTACCATGTCAAGTTAAGTTCAGCTCACGGTAGTTGGAGGGATGTTAAGGTTATACCCTTCGCTCTCGTTATTATCATTAGTAAGGTAGAAACGGGTTCTGTCGGCTCCGCAAATCAGCGTCCTTTTCAAATTAGACCGCGTGTCGTTTGCATAGTTATCTCGGGAACAACTTTTTGCGAATTCAGTACGAGATGGCAGTAACATGTGTCATGTTATGGTGCCTGTCACACAAGAAAATTGCATGGTATGCTTAACCAGATTGAACGAAGCGGCCTGCTGATGCGCACATGGCGAGTATGATTGTTTGGGACATGCGTTTAAAAATTTTAAGTTTATCATCCAAACAATAGATTGTTTGGAAAATGTATCCACCACTGGAAAATTTCTAGCACAACGGAACTTGCCAATGCCTACGTAATTGAAATGTCGATGGCATTACAGGTAAGCACGAGTGTCGCTTTGTATTCGTTTGAAAGGATCCTGCTACCACAACCACGACCTACAACCACGTGTTTCGCAACATCACGAATCTTGTCAGAATAACCTCAGCGCTTTTCAGAATTTAACCTTCCGCCACGACGATTTGTCTGCGCGGCAATACACGCTCTTTTTGCGAGTATTTCACGCATTGGCACCAATTAGTACGGAGAAGGCTATCTCTCTATATATCAAAAGAGTATCTTTCTATCGATGGAGGCCAACAAGCTTTGTCCACGAGATGTCACATGTGACCTTAAAAGCAGCCAAGCGCAATTAGACTAAAATGAATGTACGACACTATTGATTGGAACAGTAGATTTGTTTTTGACACCCGTTACGTTTTTCGGGGCCATAGTAGGGAATTGTTTGAGCTTCATCTGCAATCCTGAGCACCCCTGCAATCCTGTGGTCAATGAGCTTACCTTTTATCTCCGTTCTTTTACCACGGTTGATAACTCAACGATTCGGGATGAAATGAAACTCTCAGACTGTACGGGAGAAGAGCTTCACCGCGTGCGGCACACGATGATCCAATTAAATAATATGCAATCTTACGTATTGAAGTCAAATGTATGCTGTATCATGATGTCACTGGCGTGCGCCTGAGGCCACCCCTGCTCGCGCCGCCAGTGCTGCTGCACCTTGGTACGCCGCTGCCCCGACTGGCGGTGTACTGCCTGGGGCGCCGCCCGCCGGGGTCGGCGCCGCCCGCTCGCCTCGCGGGTTAATACAGCTGCCATTTCGCAGCGCTCGTGTCTGGTCTGGGCAGACAGAACACGTAAGACTTGAATATGGCGCAGCCGCATTGAACCTAGAGTAAGCTTAAGCAAGCGTGAGCAGCACATTAATTTAAGCAGTGTGAGTTGTGAAGCAAGTCGAGATGCCTGGATTTCGTCCTCCTGAGGAATTCGACTTCACATCGCCTGAGAGGTGGCCGACCTGGCGTGATCGGTTCGTCCACTGCAGACTGGTATCGGGACTGCACAAAGAGGACGGTGACGTTCAAGTACCTGCGTTGATTTACAGTATGGGTCCGCAGGCTGAGCATATCGTACCAACATTAAAGCTTACTGCTGAGCAGAAGGAGGATTTTGAAGTTGTTGTCTCAAAGCTAGACGGGTACTTCATTCGGAAAAGAAACTTTATTGCAGAGCGTCACAACTTCAAGCTTAGATCTCAAAGCTCAAGCGAGACTAATGAATCGTACATCAGAGCTTTGTTCTCTCTAGCTGAGCACTGCAGCTTCTCTGACGCTGATGAGCGTATCCGAGATCGTCTCACCTCAGGAATGTCTGACAGGAAGCTGTCCCATAGAACTCAGCTGAAGTCACTAGAGGAGGAAGTGTCTGTAAATGCCGTCACTTCGATGATGCGTAATGTCGAGATCGTGAACGGCCGTGACAGCTCTGGTCCGCCTGACATCAGTAGGGTTTGTGAACCGGCGCAGCACAGGCAGCTGCGCCAGCAGCACCAGCAGTACAGACGTCAACAGCAGCCTTCCACCGCGCAACGGCAACAGCATAGTCAGCGTGCCGACTTTTCAACAGCATGCAGATACTGTGGAAGAGCGCGTCATGCGTCTCCGAAAGATTGTCCTGCTAAGGGAAAAATCGAAAAATCACACGATGATGGAATTAAATAATATGCAATCTTACGTATTGAAGTCAAATGTATGTTGTAGACTGGTCATTTATCCCTTTCTTATGCTGATAAAAAGAATGAAATGGAATTACGTGGAATTACACTGGGTTACATGATATGATGTAGGCAGCATCCATTTAACGGAAGTGTACATGCACCTCAGGCGGGCAACAACAGTTTGATAATAAGGATTATGTGGCAGTCCCTTCAATACCACATGCCTTTTCTACGATACAGCTACAGCAACGGCAACAGCATAGTCAGCATAGTCCTTATCGTGATTGTTACGGCGCATTTTCGTATGTCATTGAAGCAGTTTGGTTTAAGCGTGAATCCCATACAGATATTGGTCAACGCGAATTGTTCGTTATGAGTTGTCGAACATAACTGAGTATTGTCGAACATCATTGAATATGATTATTTTGTTGGTTTCGACTGTTGATGCTATGACATAGTTGCATTGAAAAATGTGGACCGACGTCAAATCACCGAACGACAAAACTTGCCGTTCTCCACTTGTGAGACACGGAAAAATCATCACGTGAAAAAAGCAACGCAGTAAGTAAGTAAAAGACAACACACAGCACCGCTTTACATGGACGCGTTGTGCTTTCTATCCAAACATCAAAGTGGTGTAGGTTATGTAATTTGGCCGGGTGGGTTGGCCACCAAACACCGTCAGTGGATTTGTTAATGCATTCGGATGTTAACGCTCATAGACACAAAACATGTTTGTTTGTTAAATGTAGCAGCGTAGCTGCCAACAGTAAAACACCACTTCCCTCGTAAAAAGCCGCATTTGCGGTCACCGCTAGCTACCGATCCGTTTGATTTATTTGCCATACGTAACCTCAATGTGTGGGAAAGGTTTCAGTCGTGTTGATAGCTCAGTTGGATTGAGCGTCCGCCTTTTCATTCATGCATCCGTGGCGAGCTAGGCTTAAGTTGCATTATGCACTGGCTGTTTGCCTCTAACTGAGATGTCCCATGGCATGTCGCAACAGCCGCGCCCACGTTCAGACAATGTTAGAGGGCAGGACTGAGCGTGTCGAGCATTGTGGCTCGCAAAGTTTTCCCCGCAGACTCCTGCCGGCGACCCGGGTTTTCACGATCGGACGGTGGGGTAGCGCTCACACGAGCACTTTTTGGCTGGGACACTGATCTCTGAAATATATTTCTTCAAGGCCTTAATATTTTAACTCGCCTAGAGCAACCAGCTTGGGCATATTAAAAGAATGAATATAAAATGAAAGCTGTACAACTTCTGTGCGCGGTCGTGACACCTACATGTTAATACAGCAATGTTTACGTTTTTGGAAGCATCTTGTAAAGTTTAGCAAAATTCTCGCAAAAAGGCTTGTTTGGCGCGATAGTGACCGCTAACGTGTTTGTCATTTTGTTGATTCTGGTACTAATATGCTCAGAAGGAGCAAAATGATTATAAAAGATACCACGCCTACCCACTGAAAGCAAAGTGAGCAGCCATCATGAATAGTCATGTCAGCCAATACCTTCTCCCTGTGAAACAACCATTTTCGAGCCTACTAAACTTCTACGAAACAAAGGATGCCATCGGGGTGTTACGGCATGGCTGTGACGAGGTGTTAACATTGCGGATGGTATAATTGTTGGGACTGTCGCCCTCGTCTTGTGCGTCAGCATACGCGCAGTGTTTCAGATAGCCAGTTCCCGACCGTCGTCAGGGTTGCCGGTTGATCTGGGAAAGGCGGACTGGTGAACGACTTCCTGAGCCTTGTATACATAACGTGAAAATGTGGTAATGCTGTGCCCATAAGCTATGACAAATTCCTTGTCAAACCCAGACGGACAGCGTTATGAACATAAGACTGAACCGTGATTTTGCCGTTCACTCCCAGCTGGCGTAAGTTGTGTAAGTCGTGGCCTTCCTGAGCCACCAGTGAGCCTGCCCGGCCGCGCCTGCCCGCTCGTGTAACTCCTCTTCACGGCGCTTCCCTCGCAGGAGAAGCGCAACTGGGTGTTCGCCGCGGTGCGGGCTGGCAGTGTGGCGCACGTGCGGCAGCACCTGGACGACCCGCGGCTGGCGGTGGCCCGCGACTGCCGCGGTCGCACGCCCCTCCACACGGCTGTGCTCGGTGAGCACGCCGACATCGTCCGCCTCATCGCCAGCAAGTACCCGCACGCCGTCGACTTGGGTGACAATGTGAGTGGGCCGGCGCCGCCGGGGCCTCTCAACGGGGTTTTGCCAGATATCCACAGTCTTTGGCTGGGCTTCATTGATGTTGAGTGGTTGCATTCTTTAAAACAGGTCGCTAATGATTGCTATTGATAAAAGATTGCAAGAACGGCGCACTGTTGCAGCACCTCGTCGTGCGCATGGTCGCAACGTTAATGCCATCTGCGGAAATCGCAGACTAATTCCTTTGTTTCCTTCGTAATCTCTTCCACTTGTTTTGCACATTGGCAATAATCCCCACTCCCCTGACACGTATCATTCATCACAAAGTCAATATCCCGTCATAAAGCCGGCGCCTGCACCGGTGTTTCCGCTGCGGAGGGTTCCCCCGGGTAGGCTCGCCGCTTCCACTCAGCCGTGGCCAGCCGGCGCAAGGACCCCTCGCTGTCTACGCAGCGATAGTGGCACACCCGGGAGAGGCAGCTGTCTTGTAAAATCAAGCTGCTGCTCTCTGACGGCGTCAGTTGTCCCCTATGACTTGGAATAAAGATAGCTGATGTCCCCTCAGATGGAGCGGACACCAATGCACTACGCCATGGGAATGAGTCAGGTGGAAACCATCGGCAAAATCCTGCTCGACGCTGGGGCATCCCGCCAAGTGAAAGACCTGGTACGCCATGCTAGATATTTTCAGATGCCGTGTGAACCAGGCTTCGATTACGGAGATTTGTCTGCTGAACTATCCTGAACTGCATGACTTCATCCGCTTGTCAGTAGGTTATCAGTAGGTTATCAGAAATTCATACGCTTATCAGTAGGTTAGGGTAGCTCCTCATCAGGCTTCCAATGGCCTTTTCGTTCTCTGGTCTGCTTTCT
>NW_023596545.1:34930217-34977717 GCF_011947565.3 Pollicipes pollicipes | reverse complement strand
AAATAGGCACCATGACCACTGGCTTAAACATGCAAGGTAAGAACTATGACACGCTTCAAAACCATGAACATCTACGCCATGTAACGTCGTGCATTTAAAAAAGACGTTTAAAATGTCTAGAAGCCTAAAAATATGAGTACCGGGCTTCGGATTTACCTGTCGAAGACTATCTTTTGTGAGTATGGACATCTGCTAGCAATTTGCGCAGCTGTTTTTACGAGGCAGAAGCATGTGAAATAATTGCAAGCCAACGTCATTTGGAGGAATCCGAAGCTCGGATAGAATTATAATGTAATAGACCACGACCGGTTGAAATAATGATCAATACCTACAATTACTAACAACTTACAAACTACAAACTAGCAATGCCTACAATTACTAACTAACAAATTACTGCTAACAAAGTTACTCAGCCTTCACTTCATATCAGTTTCAGTGATGGACCCTGGCTAGTTGGCCCCTTAGGTCAGTTGAAGTGTCAAATTTTACATATCTTTCGAAATGACGCCATTATGTGTGTGTCGATACACAACAATTAAGCAGACGCTGCGTTTCCTTGCTGTTACTCCATTTGACACTATGTGACTGTTGGTGCTCCTCCCTTACTAGGGACACACTTCCACAATGTCAAGTTAAGTTCAGCTCACGTTAGGTCGAGGGACGTTGACGTTATACCCTTCGCTCTCGTTATCATCATTAGTAAGGTAGAAACGGTTTCTGTTGGTCCCGCAGTTCAGCATCCTTTTCGAATCGGACGGAGTGCCGTTTGCATAGTTAGCTCGAGAGCCACTTTTTGCGAATTCAGTACCAAATGGCAGCAATATGTGTCATGTTATGTTGCCCATCAAGAAAATTACATGGTATGCTTAATTAGATTGAACGAAGCGGTATGCTGATGCGCATGTTGCGAGAATAATAATTCGGGACATACGTTTAAGATTTTAAGTTTAAAATGCAAACAATAACTTAAATTTTTCTTTCAAATCAACATTCAAACATAAAACATGCGTTTAAACAATTCAACACCTGAGAATACTTTCCGACTTTTAAAATGTATTGCATTAGTAGCCGAGATTCCTGGAAAACTTCTGGGACAACGAAAATTGCTACTGCTTACGCAAGTGAAGTGTCGATGGCATTACGGGTAAGCACGAGTGTCGCTTTGTATTCGTTTGAGAAGTCCCTGCAACCCCTCCTCCCGCCCCCAACGTTGAGTTGAGTCTCTTCAATGATGGCTTAGACTCCTCTCCGAAATTTTTGGCAGAAGGCTAAAATGCCACAAAAGTTGCCATGGTGGATGCAGCGAGGTTACTTGAACCCGCAACCTCAAAATTATATTATTAAAAGTGTGTGGGGGGGGGGAATAAGATATTATGGTTGAACCATTTCATACCAGGCAGAGCGACTACCTCAATTAGAATTATGAGCTTTTCTTAAGGATTTCTAGACAAACGGCGTTACGAAACAAATCAGACACACCTTATCTATTTATGACAGAAAGGTGAAAAAGGTGAGGCGTTCCCTTTCAACAACGACTTAACCACGTGCAGATATGTCACACACCTCGGATACGTTACACTGCACAATATCACAGAACTGGGGCTCCGCAGCAAATGTCACCTAAACCCGAGACGTCAGGCACGCTGTGAGTCCTGCGACCGGTGCCGGCCTGCGTGACGTGACGAACCCGTGCCGGCAGAGGTGGGCGGCCCGCTGACCGAAGCGCTGAAGGCCGTCTCGAAGCAGAAGCCGTGTGACCCGATCAAATTCATGGCGGCGCTGCTGTACCGGCGGGCGGCGGATGGCGGGCGCTCGGCCGCGCTGAGCGCCGCCGAGCCGCCGCTTGCCGGTGCCGACCTGCAGACGCTGCTCCGCCGGGTCAGTACGCCGCCCACCCCCGAGCGGGGACCATTGGGTCACCGGCAGCGGCCCATTGTTCGGCGAAGCATGGTGTTGATGCGAGGAAAGGAGCGTAATGAAATATGTGGATCAAAGCGCATTTTTAGCTCAATGATGTCCATTATTCACCTCACCAAATTCACGGCAAGTGGATGAGCCGTCGACGGGCATGCTCCATATTTCCACAACTGTGCCGATTTAAGAGCCGTGCGGCTCTGCATCACAGTTGACCTCACTAGTCTGATGGTGCCACGTTGGTATTTCGTATTAGAGGAATCTCCATCGGCACGGGCCGCCTGACCACCTCTCCCCTCCCCCCCCCCCCTGCCGCGGCCGTCGTGCAGGACGACCGCGGCCGGTCGATCCTGCACTTTGTCGCCGAGCGGTCCCACCCCAGCCACGCCCTCGGCCGCCTGCTGGACCAATCGGCGCTGAGCCTGGCCGACCGGGACGAGGCATACCGGACGGCGCGGGACGTGGCGGCGGCCGCCGGCCAGCACGAGAACGTGGCCGCGATCGACGCCTGGCTGACCGGTCTGGCTGCCGCCGGTGAGACAGCGTCCAGCGCAGCCGGCGCTGGGAGGTAGTCACCCTGGCAACATCAGGCCACCAGCAATGGGGACATTCAACACAGATAGGAGCAGGGGCGGATCTAGATTTATTGGGGGCGAAAACCGTTCTTGCAGAATGCTATTTAAAACATCTGGTAACTTTCACGTCCATACACGGGCGCACTGCTATAATATATATATATATATATATATATATATATATATATATATATATATAGATAGATAGATAGATAGATAGATAGATAGATAGATAGATAGATAACACCACCCCGTGTTGGTTGCTTGGGGTCAGTTCGCGTGAAACGGCTGTGTCTGGGAAGCACGACAATCTGTGACCCGTACGCAAGGTGTGACAATGAAATTATGAGGTCGCTGGGACATTCAGTGAAGAGAATAGCGGGTCCACTCACTTCCCGAAGTTTCGACGTAATAACGGGTTAAAGAGAATGTCCCAGTTTTGGGGCATGTTTCACAAACATACTTAGGTGAAACTTCATGACTAGTTGCGCCTAATATTAGCACTGGGTGGTGCCACTGCAGCTCTGTCAAGAGACAATAAGGATATACATTTCTGTCGCTTTTCGAGTCCAAATTACGCTGCCAACGCTTTGTAACAGCACTACCCTCCTTCGCTGCAGTCGTGACCACCGTCGTCATGACAACCACCGTGCGCACATCTACTGCTGTGAATAAAAGAACGTTTGTGATTTGCCCAGCGGGCGAGGGCCTGTTACCGAGAGGCGTGTTGGTTGAAGCCTGAACCAGTGCGTCACATGGATCATTAGGTGCTCTCCTTCCGAAAGCCCAAGTGTGCCTCAAACGAGCCACTGCGGTAAGTGCAAGAGGGTAGAAATCAAAGCCAAAGGATAACGTTTCCTTGAATTTGCAGGATTACATAAACGGACTGTTTCAAGCTTTCGTAGCACTGATTACACACATATTTTGACACCATAGCGCGTTGCGAACGCTATAAAGCACACAAGTTGGGTAAAGCAAGGAAAATGAAATTTATTTATTTCATAGTGCTAAGCAAGGAGTCAAATGAGATTTCTTCCACAGGGCCAGCTACTTTAAATCAAAGTTCTGAGCTATTCGGATGGATTTGGAGAAAACCGGTATTCTGCCAAATTGTTCGCGTCTAATGTAACAATATGCGAAAAGTTCAGAAAGGTAGCATACTTCCCTTATTCCACCAGCCATGAGCTGCCCATGGTAAGCCCGCAGCCGTCGTAAGCTGCGGATTCGCGTTGACTGCCGACGCAGCAGGTGAAATCTTCGGCCCGTCATACCTTCCATACGCATGCGAATTGATTTCACAAAGCGTTGGAAATGTCCCACATGTTGTCGTGTACCGCCGTCCTTTGACCTTGCCAGGTATTAGCAGCTGGCCAACGCCGCGGGGCCCAAGGAAGCTGTAATATCGGCAGTCGGTGTTCTCTCACCTGAACTGCGCGCGTTTATCCTTTAAACTGCCTTATATAATTTTTCGTTAATAAATTTTTGAAAAATGAGCTTTAGCATGCAAAAAGGAATGTGTGTGTGTGTGTGTGTGTGTGTGTGTGTGTGTGTGTGTGTGTGTGTGTGTGTGTGTGTGTGTGTGTGTGTGTGTGCGTGTGTGTGTGTGTGTGCATGTTTGTGTGTGTGCGTGTGTGCGTGTGTGTACGTGTGTGTGTGTTTGTGTGTGTGCGTCTGTGCGTTAGTATGTGTGTAGGGGTGGGTGGGCGTGGGTGCGGGTGTGAGTGGGCACCACCTCACAACTTTGCAAATATCCGAGGAAATCTGACAGCAAGTCGTTGTTGGTCATTTATTTCTCATTTGGTCATTTATATCAGATGACTTTTATCAGATGACTATTGAGCATTGCAAGGGGATAGTTCCCGTGGTTTACTCGATGCAGTCATTTAATTTCTTAGTGGTTTCATTTCATTTCCTTCCATGAATTTAGCAGCCACCTGTAACTCGCTCTGCCATATCTCCTCCGACATAATTAGCTCAGAAAGAAAGAATCAGTGGGTCCCTAGAAACAAAACTACACACCAGCCATGTACATGTCTACCTACTTTGTCTAGGTCACCTCGATGCGCGCAGGAAGGGATTAATTCTCCGAATCAAACCAAAAGAATACAATCATAAAGTGGCCGAAATCTGGGGTCTTTTGTGACGGGGGGCGGACGCCAAGTTCCAGGGGGTATCGAGGTGAAGCATGGTACCTCCCTTGACGAAATCCGAGATCCGTCTCTGACCTGTACACGTTCAGAGATGGGCACACAATTTTGATTCTGTTCTGATAACAAATATTACTCAGTGCGAGGCCGCTAGGGCGTTTCAATGCAGTTGTGGCAGCAAAGCAAAGCACCACCGCCGCCGTTATTTGCCACTTGCTTAGACTAACACTTGCTGTGTGAAACTAGCACTCCAGATTATTCACATCAAAAGAAAATAGACATTCCCACACCCAGTTTTAGTACGCCGAATTGAGCCATACATTCGTTACGATCATGTGATATTGCGTTTAGGACCCCCATTTCGATGGCAAGGGAGCGTGACTCCTCACGTACATCGAACGTTCTTCTGGCGTCGACCGTGCCTGCCTCACGCCTGCGCCTGCCATCACGCGCCTGACGCTTGAGCCTGATGGCCGCCAGGCAACACGGCACGCCTGGAGCAGCTTCTGCTGGGCGGCTACGACCGACTGCTGGGTGCCGAGAACGCTGACCGTGCCAACATCCTACATGTGGCCGAGCAGGAGGCCGACGCCACTACCGCTCGCTTCCTGCGCGGCGTCTTCGGCTTCGAGGTGGGCGGCGGCGTACGGCCAGGGCCGCGGCGAGGAGAGAGCTGGGAGTGGGGCGCGGGGTGTCGGGAGGCTGCCCCGGAGACTGAAGCTGCGTGAGCCTGTAGGGGTTTGGGGAGTTCGGAGAGGTCCTTGGGAGTCTGGGAACAGCTGATAACAACGGAGGCTGTGACTACCACTATCCGTGGGGCTGGGGAAGGGGAGCGCTGTGGGAGCTTAGGCAGGGCTCGGAAGTCTAAGAGGCCTGAGTCTGGGACCGGCTGTGACCATAACCATCTGGGGGACATCGCAAGGCTGGGGAAGGGGGGGGGGGAGAGAAAAGCATCAAATGTTCGGTGCTCTACGGAATGGGTATGACAGTTTGGTATTCTCCACAAGGATAGTCTGAGAAAGCAGAAGCCTGAGCTGGAATGCAATGAGCCGGGAAGAGCTTTGGGACTCCAGCGTCGACTGAGAGTCTGGCCTTATGTCATGCTAGTTTCACGCGTGCACGTGTGGCACTCGCGAAATGTTCACAAAAGTTCGTCATCTGGGTACCGGCAGCTGGTGCAAAAGCGGTACCAGCTGTTACACAAAGGTATGCAGCCTGGCGGCTATGAGACTGCCAGGACAATTTTGGGCCCAAGCTAAGACAATGAACCCCGGCATTAACGCTGGCACTGCAAGTTTTAGGGACTCCCTCATCTTTAATGTGCATCAAGTAGACAGAACATTAACGAGAATCAATTTACAACACACCAACAACAAAGTACTCAACCCGCTTGCTTAATCAGAAAACGCAACGGGGAGAGTTAATGCCATACTAGTACTTAACCAGTGACGCCGTTGTCAGGGGAGACACGGTGGCTCGCCCATACTAGCTTACCACCAGTGATCTCCGTTGTCAGGGGAACACGGTGCCCGCTCTCTCTTCTCTACTCTCTCTCTCTCTCTATACCTCTCTCTCTCGCTCTCTCTCTATCTCTCTTTCTCCTCTCTCTCTCTCTTCTCTCTCTCTCTACTCTCTCTTCTCTCTCTCTCTCTCTCTCTCTCTCTCTCTCTCTCTCTCTCTCTCTCTCTCTCTCTCTCTCTCTCTCTTCCTCTGTATGTGTAAAACGCTCCGCCATATCTGGAACAAATGGCTCCTGTCTCATAGCGGGGTCTCCCTGTCAATAACAGGCTCTCCTAGTTCATAACGGAGCCTCTTCGTTCAAAATGGGATCCTGTTAGTTCATAACGGAGCATCTGAGCTAAAAATGGAGGCCTCTTTATCCATCAGGTGGCTCCCTTGTTCCTAACGGTTACCTGCGGAGCCTGAAGAGGGCCTCCTTGACACAGAATTGGGTCTCCTGATCTAGGGCATGGGCTACCTGACCTCATTATCCATAAGATGAACCCCTTGATGTAGACGACTTTTTAGCCCAACTTAGTTCCAACTAGCTCAGTTATGACACCTCGATTGGAATTTCGGTGATTCATGTGAGCCTTTGCTTAAAATGGCCTCCCAAAATTCTCTGCATGCCGAAATGTGGGTTAGGGTAGCTATCCCACCAGCCACGCTCCCCCCGGTGCGTCCGTCTCTGCATGTGGGACTAGTGTGAAGTGCGTATATGATGCCAGCAATTCTGACAGCTTCATGTGGGCCTGACGTTCAACATATTGATGGCGCACCCTACGAAATGGAACAGCAGTCGGGTCCGGACTGAGAACGTGAGAGGAACGACGAGCGTTACACAATACAGACGCATCGTTTCTGTGATGTGATTTGCAGAGCAACAGCGCATCTCTGCACAGCTAGTATGGTGATGCCAGGGGAGGATCAACATGGCATGGTGAACTTGTCCATCTTCGTTCCACGGGACGATTCGACGCCTCCACCACACAGTCGTGGGCGTTTGCAATGATGGCGATGGCACTTGGTGATCACGATGAAACACCGGGACCACACTTAGTTGATGACGGTAAAATGTCCGGCAACATGTCCCCAACGGCACAGCAGGAGGGATATACGTGCGATGAATGCACTTTTTCATTTTTTGCCCATGTTCGTACATATTCACCCATTTTCTATGCTAATTTTTGCGATATTCACTCATGGAATACAGCATCTGGGCAAGGTACAAATGCATTCCACATTTCGTTAGCCGGTCAGGATGTCATTCTGCACGTAAAATTTAGCGTTTAGCGGGTACATACGGAAGACTATATTCGCACATGCTTTGCCTATCTGATGGTCTCCATACAACGGTTTTGCGGTTCCGGTTCGCTTGTCATGAGTTTGAATTGTCTTGAATTCGGCTGATGTTTCCAGTCACACTACTTAATCCAGTAAAGGACGGTGCCAGCTGTGGGACAGAGGCCCTTGATCCAAGGGGTTTTAACTGGCTTTCGGGGGCCATTGTCGTAAGCCACCAGTGTTCCGAACCACCGTCTGACTTCAGTGGAAGGTGTCATAGTTAGAAGTGGACGGCGTTGTGCAGTCACGTGAGCCTTGTTTATACGGGGCACTATTAGATTGAAGGCGTCCGATCCTTGCGGCCAGCTGCCGTACCGATGGGCTAAGTAGACACCTTTCCTTTGATCCCTTGTTGACATGAGCCTGTGCGTCTTTGGCGACACAAACAATCCACCCCACTGTCTACGCCTTTGTTCTGATTTTCCTTCGATCCGGTAATGAAATTTCGTTTCATCGTTCAAGCTTTTGATATGGTCACCCCAGCTCAGTATGGAATAATCATGAGTCAGTGATGGGGTCATATGGTTTCTTTTGCCGATGTTCGCCAAAGTCCAGCCATAGGACGAGGCTGATGTCAGCAAAAGCGTCCAACCACCACCGTCATGCGTGAAGTCACAGTAGACTGGCACGTTCATTCCGCTGAACATGTAAACACCATCTTCATGTTTTCCCTTTTGTGCATTCAGCTCACTACATGATCTCGCACACGCTTTCTTTCCGTCCAGCTGATTTGCTTTGGGGATTTTTTTACACGCCTTATCAGGCTTATGCGTGTTTTCCATCTTGATCTGCATTGACGATATTGACGCAAATGAACGCTCCAAGAGCGCAAACAAAGCTTCCAGAGCGTTCTCGTCTTCACGATTCGCACCATGACGGCATCTTCGAAACTTATCCAACCACGAAACGTAATCGGAGAGTTCAGATTCATGCTTGTATGCGCCTTGTAATATGCTTGACAATCGTACAGCTAAACATGAGTTTCGCATTGCACTCTTTTGCCCAGCAAATCCCTCTTTGAATGTATTGCGCAGCTTTTGAACTACATGCCTGCTGTTAACATCGGCACCGATACCTCCACTGACAAGAACAAGGCCAAGAATGAAAGACAAGAAATGCATGACTATGCTCCTACACGGCAGATCTGAATTCACAAAGCCGAAAATCTACTCGCAGGTCACTTTGAATTTTAAAAAATAGGCACCATGACCACTGGCTTAAACATGCAAGGTAAGAACTATGACACGCTTCAAAACCACGAACATCTACGCCATGTAACGTCGTTCATATAAAAAAGAAGTTTAAAATGCCTAGAAGCCTAAAAATATGAGTACCTGGCTTCGGATTTGCCTGTCGAAGACTATCTTTTGTGAATATGGACATCTGCTAGCAATTTGCGCAGCTGTTTTTACGAGGCAGAAGCATGTGAAATAATTGCAAGCCAACGTCATTTGGAGGAATCCGAAGCTCGGATAGAATTATAATGTAATAGACCGCGACCGGTTGAAATAATGATCAATACCTACAATTGCTAACAACTTACAAGCTACAAACTACAAACTAGCAATGCCTACAATTACTAACTAACAAATTACTGCTAAAAAAGTTACTCAGCCTTCACTTCATATCAGTTTCAGTGATGGACCCTGGCTAGTTGGCCCCTTAGGTCAGTTGAAGTGTCAACTTTTACATATCTTTCGAAATGACCCCATTATGTGTGTGTCGATACAGAACAATTAAGCAGACCCTGTGTTTACTTGCCGTTACTCCATTTGACATTATGTGACTGCTGGTGCTCCTCCCTAGCAAGACACACACTTCTACCATGTCAAGTTCAGCTCACGGTAGGTCGAGGGACGTTAACGTTATACCCTTCGCTCTCGTTGACATCATTAATAAGGTAGAAACGGGTTCTGTCGGTTCCGCAGTTCAGCATCCTTTTCGAATCGGACCGCGTGCCGTTTGCATAGTTAGCTCGAAAACCACTTTTTGCGAATTCAGTACCAGATGGCAGCAATGTATCATGTTATGGTGCCCATCAAGAAAATTACATGGTATGCTTAATTAGATTGAACGAAGCGGTCTGCTGATGCGCATGTTGCGAGTATAATTATTCCGGACATACGTTTAAGATTTTAAGTTTAAAATGCAAACAAGAACTTAAATTTTTTTCAAATTAACATTCAAGCATAAAACATGCGTTTAAACAATTCAACACCTGAGAATACTTTCCGACTTTTAAAATGTATTGCATTAGTAGCCGAGATTCCTGGAAAACTTCTGGGACAACGGAAATTGCTCCTGCTTACGCAAGTGAAGTGTCGATGGCATTACGGGTAAGCACGAGTGTCGCCTTGTATCCGTTTGAGAAGGCCCTGCAACCCCTCTCCCTGCCCCCAACGTTGAGTTGAGCCTCTTCAATGATGGCTTAGACTCCTCTCCGATATTTTTGGCAGCAGGCTAAAATGCTACAAAAGAGTAGGAAAATTTAACTATCAACCGAAGAATATCCGCTTTCATTCATTCTCGTAGTGGCGTTGCCATGGTGGATGCAGCAAGGTTACTTGAACCCGCAACCTCAAAATTATATTCTTAAAGGTGGGGGGGGGGGGGGGAAATGAGATATTATGGTTGAACCATTTCACGCCTGGAAAATTCTTCTTTTTTGTCTGTCAAACGTCCAGACGCTTTTTTCCTTCACCACACAAACATGATATTGACGCCACTGTTTTGCCCGCCTCGTGGACTCCTTTACGCTAAGCGACCTTTGGTTCTCTACGCATGGTATACCACGAGCCTAACGCTGTTTTACTTGAAGTTGAGACCAAAATCCATGGTGTGCAAGGTTTTGTAAAAATAAAATCGGGCAACATAAATTTATTTTGGGGCGTCTTCTTTAGTTCAGATTATAGGTCCAGTCCTACTACAAAATGAGAAACAATATGCGGACAAAAAAGAATTGGAATACATTTTTAGCCTTATTCCGCGCTGAACATCATGTATTGCTAGCACTCAGAACCCAGCATTCCATGATTGTAATGCACGCTTAACTGATTTATTTCACCTTGGTCTCACATGCAAAAAGCACGAAAGGGTATTTGTCATGAAAGGGTGTCACGTGACTGTAAGTCTGTCGGCTGTCATGTGACCAGATTAACGCCATCAAGCCAAACGCAAAATAGCTTCTCATACACGAACGCTTATCCTAGAAGGCGAACCTACAACGGCGCGTTACGCAACGTCACGAATCTTGTCAGAATAACCTCAGCGCTTTTCAGTATTTAGCCTTCCGCCACGAGACTGATTTGTCTGCGCGGCAATATACGCTCTTTTTGCGAGTACTTCACGCATTGGCGCCAATTGGTTCGGAGAAGGCTAACTGTCTATATATCAAAAGAATATCTTTCTATCGATGAGGGCCAATGTATGTTTGTTATATATAGCAGCGCAGCTGCCAACACTAAAACACCACTTCCCTGGAAAAAAACGCATTTCCCGTACGAGCGAGCTACCGATCCGTTTGATTTATTTGCCATACTTGACCTCCACGTTGTGTGAAAGGTTCAGGCAAGTTTCCGTCGTACCGATAGGTCAGTTGGCCCGAGTGCGTGGCGAGCTAGGTTTGAGTTGCTTTTTCCACTTGCTGTTTGCCTCTAGCTGGGATGTCGCGTGGTATGTTGCAGCAGCAGCGCCACGTTCAGATAATGTTAGAGGGCAGGACTGGGAGTGTCGAGCATTGTGGCTCGTAAAGTTTTCCCTGCAGACTTCTGCCGGCGACCCGGGTTTTCACGATCGGACGGTGGGGTAGCGCTCACACGAGCACTTTTTGGCTGGGACACTGATCTCTGAAATACATCTTTTCAAGGCTTTTGGAGAAAATGGTAAAAATGAGCAAAAAGTGGAACACATTCACGTCTGGAGGAAACTAAACATGGTCTAAAGAAATATTTTGATTAGTTTGCACACAAGCTTGCTGTTTTTGGTTGATAATTGCGAGACTTAAATGAGCGGAGTAGTGCGATAACCCGCAATAATTTTGTTAACAAGCGGGAGCAGTAGGATCGTGTAGTAGATATTGAGGCACCGTGATAGTATTTCGTAAAAGCCTTTCGCATACTCGCGCCCATATCCTTAATTTTCCAAAATTTTGAACAAACCCAGACGATTACCCGTTCTAAATGGATACCCACGAGCTTAGCAAACCCGTGAAGTTGTATTTTTTCGAGCCGCGGCTGGCGGTGGCCCGCGACTGTCGCGGTCGCACGCCCCTCCACACGGCTGTGCTCGATGAGCACGCCGACATCGTCCGCCTCATCGCCAGCAAGTACTCGCACACCGTCGACTTGGGCGACAATGTGAGTGGGCCGGCGCCGCCGGGGCCTCTCAACGGGGTTTTACCAGATATCCACAGTCTTTGGCTGGGCTTCATTGCTATTGAGTGGTTGCATTCTTTAAAACAGATCGCTAATGATTGCTATTGATAAAAGATTGCAAGAACGGCGCACTGTTGCAGCACCTCGTCGTGCGCATGGACGCAACGTTAATGCCATCTGCGGAAATCGCAGACTAATTCCTTTGTTTCCTCCCTAATCTCTTCCACTTGTTTTCCAGATTGGCAATAATCCCCTCTCCTCTGACACGTATCATTCGTCACAAAGTCAATATCCCGTCATAAAGCCGGCGCCTGCAGTGATGCTTCCGCTGCGGAGGGTTCCCCCGGGTAGGCTCGCCGCTTCCACTCAGCCGTGGCCAGCCGGCGCAAGGACCCCTCGCTGTCTACGCAGCGATAGCGGCACACCCGGGGGAGGCAGCTGTCTTGTAAAATCAAGCTGCTGCTCTCTGACGGCGTCAGTTGTCCCCTATGCTTGGAATAAAGATAGCTGATGTCCCCTCAGATGGAGCGGACACCAATACACTACGCCATGAGAATGAGTCAGGTGGAAACCATCGGCAAAATCGCGCCAAGTGAAACACCTGGTACGCCATGCTAGATGCTTTGAGATGTCGTGTGGACTAGACTTCGATTACGGAGATTCGTGGGATGAATTATGTCGAGTTGCATGAGTGGTGGGCGGTGCAGATGATTTCGAAAAAGTATACGTAGCCATCGCGATACCTATGCTTGAAGTACTTTATGTACATGCACACTGCGCTGTAGTCCATATGACAGCATGCGGAGAACTTCACACGCTTAACAGCAGGTTAGGGTAGCTTCTCATCAGGCTTCCATGACCTTTTCGTACTCTGATCTGCTTTCTACAGCTTATCTGTCAGACGTTATGCATCTGAACAAAATTATACATGATATAGACATCATAATTCAGCATCTGTCAGACAGCACATATCATCGTCGCAGCGTTTTTCGTCCATTCGCCATTATGCTAAAAGACAAACCAAAGGGGCCAAATAACGTAAGTCTCCATTCGCGAATGTCTTCTTGTGACTCGAATTATTCATATTCTAATATAAATGCCCGAGTTTGGCCAGAGTAGCATCCCAGCACAGGTATGGCGTCACCAACTCAGTTGGGAAGCAATGTGTCACCCAGAGGTTATTAAATAGCATTACGTGCCCCCACCGGTATACCCTCCCCCCCCCCGCCCCCACACTCCGTTAGTCTGTGTGATGGTGCCTGGGTTTACAGGGCGGTAACACACCCAGCTTCTTCTTGACGCACCCTGAGCTGCTGGAGGGCCTCGTGGAGGAGGAGCGGGAGGCCTTGGCGGCGCAGGGTCCGCTGCCCTCGCCACCCTCACAGCCCCAGCCGGCCTCAGCTTCATAGGCCGCTGACAGCTGTGAGTGTGAGAGCGAAGCTTATAATGTCTCCCGCTCTTCAGTGGCATACCAGAGGGGATATGTGGGGTCAGGTTTCCACCCATACCCTCTGGGAGTATCAGAAACCGCTGGGGCCAAAAGCCTCAGTGTTTTTTGGCAGTTGAACACGTCAATGGGTTTCTAAAACCCCCAAAAAGGGCCCCGAGAAATCAGAATTGGATTTTGGGCTTGAACAGGTCACCGCAATGAAAAGCGGTGTTCCTATAAAGACAACGTGGACCCCTTTAGCTGAAGGGGCCCCTATGCCGTCCTAGGCGAATGCCGTCCGGCGTGTCCTGGATGTGGGTGCGTCAAATAATCTGCGCTGTGCCCCGATCAATCAGCAATGAACACGTGAAAGTGACATCAGCTGGAACGCCGGTGCAAAAGTCTCTCGTCTCATGGTTTGCTGACTACAACACTGTGGGTCCTCCATCTAGATTTGACCTCTGAAGAGACCCACGGGAGCAGCATAAACAAACCAGGTTCTCGTAATGTATCGATGCTTGCTGCACAAAACACGCACAATCATAGCCATGCACAGCTGTGGTACGCATTATGTACGCGCGACTTGTGATGTTTCAGAGTGAAGAACCCCATCCGATCTGCTCCGGACAGACCTGCCGATGACGCTGGCGGATCCGCGGGAGCAAGCTGCTGAACTCTCAGCTGGCATTGATGGCGTCAAGCGTGCCCGAGTCCAGATGTGCTTCGCTTCACTCTGGCTCAGCGCCTCGTTGGATGTTTTCCGCGTCGCCCCGTCAGTGCCTGGTTCAGATGTTAGAGCTTATCGCAGGCCACGGCCCAGGTCCACTGCCCAGGCTCACGTCTTTTGCTGTATTGTTAACAGTCATTTTTCGCCGATCGGAATTACCATTTCCAAAGTTGACATAGTACATTTCTTTTGTGTTTGGTTTGTGATAGCATTTTGAGGCAGGAAACAAAGCTTTTAGCAACAGCCTTTTTATGTTACGATCATCCGTGACCATCACACATGTTCCAGTGTCCAGAGCGGGCGATTTTGGAACCGAGCGTCATTGGTGTCGGTGCCTTAAAGTCTCATAAAACGAATTCATTAAAACACCATACGTCTGATTTTGCACTTTACGGTTCTGTGAAAAACAACCGTATGTTTGCCCTGCAAGCTTGTCGACCACATGACCTGCTGAACTTTGTTTGAGTTGATTACTTCAGGTTCCAGTATTGCGGTGCTGCATAGGGACAACAATGGCCTAAGTAGGGTGTCTGCGTGCTGTACAGTTAACAATAAGAATTTAGCAAATGATGTTATTTGAGACGTTGTTATGGGTGTTCATGAGACGTCGGATCATGAAATGTTTAGCGCACGACTATTCAGCCAGTCATGCTTTATGAAACGAAGCACTCAGTAAGAAATGAATCCTTTGCTTGACCAGAATGTTCGATTTACATGTTTGTGTTTCCAATAACTGCGTAAAGCGGGAACGAACCGTTCGCGCTCAAGTCAATACTTTTTATGGAACTGAAGAAATACGCAATAAATGGCGAACAGACGAATCTGCATTTATTTTCCTCTTAAACGACGGAATACCTACGACGTAAACCAAATCTTCACACTGGACTAACGACCCAAAGCAGCGGCGGTATGATAAAACCCAAATATCTGCTACGCTTTTGATTCCCGTAAGTGTTTGATTACGGACGCTGGCGCGGACCTGGGCGACATTTTCCCATGGGCAACATGCGCTGACCTGCGGCCACGCACCTCTACATGCAATGTCTCAATCCATGCTGCAGGCCTCTGGAGTCCTGACGCCAAGTAACCATCCTTTTTGTGACGTCACTGCTCCGGCTTGGCCCGGCCCCACCAGCAATGCTTTCGACGGGGTTGTACTTTTGTAACCGCCAACTACACCATCATTGAATTTTCAGACACTATAGGCGAGCATCTCAAATGCGGACCGTTTGATTAGACAGCAGTTTATTTTTGCAGTGTTTGTCGAAATGACCACTCCTTCACCCCCCCCCCTTCCCCCCCCCCAGTCGATTCATAGGTAACATAGACGCAACAGACAAAAAAGACAGTCGTACGGATCTCCTCCTACCGAAACTTTTCCAAACTCAATAAAAGCAATTGGTGGCATCTATCATGCAGGCGCGACAAAACAAACTCCTACAGTTTTGTAGCGTCTCTGTTCACATGTATTCAGTACCCACAGAGCTTACATTTGCAGTGCTTATAGAGCTTTCAGGTCTTATATACCTTAACATGATTCCAGATGAATGACCCTCGGATGAAGTGATCCTCAAAGTTCACCTTGCTCCCACAGCACCGATGTTGACAATAATGGGCAGCCGGCATTCAACGTCCTCGACCGATGCACGATGCTAATTGCCAGGCCTAGCATTCTTCTAGAATGTTGTTGAACCAAAGGCATGAGCTGAGCGAATGTCTATACAAGGTCTTGTTTCACATAGCAATGTTATTTTTAGTGGGATACATATAGTGTACATATTGCGTGGTTATGGGAATGCGTGAAACAAGATTTGTGGCTCGTCATCTGCGTTGTTTATTTGCTCATCATAATTCATCTCATTGATTACATTTTCAGATCCTAGGCAAGCTCAGAGGTGGTTAAAGGCTTGGCCAACTTTTTGGCTTTTCATTTATTGTTACATCAGACGCATACGATTTTGAGCAGGGGTGAGTTTCTCGAAATCCGTCCGAACAGCTCAGAATTTGGGTTAGAAGTAGCCGAACCAGCGGGAAAAATATCATTTGACTCCCCGCTCACCACTATGAAGACAGTACATTTCACTTGCATTGTTTTTCCAACGTGTGTGCTCTGCAATGTTTGCAACACACTAGTGCGTTAAAATGTTCGTGTGATAAAGACTATGAAAACTTGAAACACTTCCTTGAGGTAAAAAGACATGCGAACATGAAACTATTATCACACAAATTCAACGAAATGTAATAACATGGTTTTCATTTCTCTCCTGTGTTTACCATATGCATATGTGTTTACCATATGTATAAAGTATGGTTGAGGTATGCATTGTATAAAGTATGCATTGGAGCATATTTACTATACAGAGAATTGTGCTGTTTAGTGCAGTCTTTTACACTTAAAAAGTATACCAATAGTTATAAGTGAGCTTGTTTCATCATACCTGTTGCTTGCTTTAACATCTTCAACCGTGAAACATTCCCTTTAATATGTCAATCACAGATCCCTATGCAGAGCGCGGACACAGAGCATCAGTACACCTCCACCAGGCGGAGGTCATGAAAGTAGCATGTGCCCATGTTTCGGTTAGCTAATGTTTCGGTAACATCTGCATGGAGGTAATCATCTCTGTCATCACTTATTTCGTGCCGTGCCGCCAAAGGCGTGTTGCTGATCTGGCACGTGAAATCTACCCCGGCTGACGGTCGACTGCTGCAACCATCGTCATACCATGATAGGAAATCTTTCCTTCCAAATCTTTCTTCGGCTGCGTCGTACATGTACGCACCAGACGCTGGATAAAAAATGCGTGTGTTTTATATGCCATTGGCATTGTATGTTGTGAACATCATCAGCACAAGCAAACTTATGTCGATGTTGGCACGAGCAAAGAAATTCTTACGAATAATAAGCACAATCAAGGCAAACTCACACTATAAAAACGTATCGTTCTGGTCCACTCGTATTGCGTCACCGCATCGAGGCCTAGCTGCTCCTCACAACAAATGCCTTCACAGCAAACATGAAAACGTATTTCTGTGTTTGGAAGACCGCGGAACGGGTGCACGACGCATCGCGTTATCTACTCCGCTACCGCCGTTCAGATTTGAGCGGGGCGAAGCTACAATGTAACACCCGCAATCGTCAGCAAGCAGTAGCACGGAGGGCAGAGCACGCGCAGCTGACTGACGGACACTCGGAGCCGCAAGGAGTAGGGAGAGACGTCAACCCGGGCAGGGGTGGGTAGGCGGGCAGCGGCCGGCAGCTCAGGTAGAGCGCAGCTGACCGAAGGGCATCCCGGCCGGGCAGGGGTAGCGGGGGTGGGCAGCGGCCGGCAGCTCAGATGGAGCGCAGCTGACTGAAGGGCACCCCGGCCGGGCAGGGGTAGCAGGGGGTGGGCAGCGGCCGGCAGCTCAGGTGCTGCTCGCCGCCCTCCTGCTGTCCGCTGAGCAGCTCCCCCATGAAGGCGATGTACGTGATGGCCAGCCGGAGCGTCTCGATGCGCGACAGCCGCTTCTCGTAGGCGAACGTCGGCACCTGGCGAGCGCAGCACCGTCACCCCTGAAGCACCCCGGCGCACGCCCCCCGCCTCCCAATGTGTCACATTCGGGCGTGAACAGTGAGTTAAGTGCGCGGCTGGACAGGGACGAAGCTAAGATGTTTACACTTGATAATGGACAAACCCGCAGAAATTCAGTCCAGATTCGCATTAGTTGGGACAAAATTTGACAGTGCTCCCCCGTCTCACCGAGGGAAGTCCTGGTCATGCGTATGAAAGTGGACAAGATGATTTGCCAACCCAGGTACAGTGCGCCCATAGGGCCGTACGCGGCCTGCAATGCCCCACCTTGCGGCGCAGTCGGTCGAACGCCTCGTTCAGGCTGAGCATGCGCCTCCTCTCTCGGATGTTGGCGGCGCGCCGCTGCGCCATCGACGCCACCCTGCGCCGCATCTTCTTGGTGGGCGGCGGCTGCAGCGAACCGGGCCTGGGCACAGCGCTGCCCGTCGACACGGCGTAAACAGCGCGGTGGACGTCAGCACGGGTCGCGTGCGGTGTCAACAGTCTCAGCGGCACGGCAGCATCGGCGCGATGTCAGTAGCCTGGGCAGTATGCTATGCATGCTATGCCATGCAGCCGCGATTGCTCGCACTGCGATACTGACACACTGCGAGCAATCGCGGCATCGTAGTGCGAGCAATCGTAGTGCGAGCAATCGCGATCGCTCGCACTGCGATATTGACCCATTGCGAGCAATCGCGGCATCCTGACAGCGTTTGCACGGCGCTGGTGGCCTCAGCGACACAACGAAGTGACGAACAACCCAGCAGCGAAGCGCCGTGGAAGCTCAAAACCCGACAGCGGGCTGGTGTTATAGTTGGCCGTCAGGATCGCTTCGTTATAGAAGCATGGTTTACATTATCACTGCCTTAGTAATGGCATAAACGTGCTCCCTTCTGAGGTCGTAGAATCGTTGCCTGGAACAATAATATTATTGCAGCCAAATGTCAAATTTGTATCGTTTCAGCTTGCTACGCCTTTCACTAAGGCGGCAAGACTGGTAGCAGGTATTAATATTCATGCAGTTCCTACGTGGGTCTGAGCCAATCTTGACACGCGCTCGGACGGGGGTTGAAATTGACTCTCCCCCCCCCCCTTGGGGTTTTCCGGAATGGTCTCCGAACGTTGCGGAGTAGCCGCGCCAAATTTTGCATGGCTGTAGACAATTAAATAGCGGATCTTGCGGCATCGAAAAACGAAATGTACCTTGTAAGGTCGCTGACCTACGGTAGGTCAAAATCAGGCCATGGATTGGGCAAATTCAATTTCTTGTGAATCGCTCAATCTGATGGAACAGCGGAGTGTTGCACGAAGCCATACATCTCTGATATATTTTCTTGGGCAACACAATTGAATGACCAAATTCCAATGACTTAAGGCCAGCTATGAAAGTCAGACCAGGTCAAAACCAACCTGTTTTATTATTCTACGGCTTGGCTTCATGGGGTAGTTTCTGGTGCCCGTTTCAAATTGATTGATAACGAAAACCGCATAAAAAACCTTCTATGGACTTGTTAAAGGTCAGAATAGGCCACTGAACTAACGTGACCAAGGTCAATATTTCGTTTTTAGGAACATACTGGTTAGCGTAATCTTTGTTGCTTATTCAAATGCAAAACTCAAAGCAGTCTTCTATGATTCTGGTCACCATGACCTCCCAAAGGTCAAAGAAGGTCAGTGATCTTAAATGAGCATGTGACCTTTTGCTCAGAACAGGTATCTAGGTTCTGGAGACACTTTGGAGACCGGCTTGGAGTTTGACCTTGTTTGACCTGATTTGACCCGAATTTCATGCCCTAGGAACCTCCAAATTTGATTAAAGTAGGTTCACATACAGGTCAACACACCCTGTGAATGTGGTGCCTCTAACCCTCTTAGTTCCGGAGATCTCAGAAGGGTCAAATTGACCCCCACCAGAGCGATGGGTATCCAACCGGCCACACGGGCGCGTGTTATGAAGTTAATTGCTGACGTGCTATGTGGCTTATGAGTCCCGCAAGCCATCACTTCCCCACCTCTAACTTTTAGTTAAGTTATCAGAAGTCAGACGGGGGAATTTTACGACGCGCTCTTTTAATCAAATTTTACAGAAGCAACGAATGCAAAATGGCTCACAGGCTCGGTTCATGAATTTCGTGGGGTATGTTCAAGATTAAAGAGATCAAATAACACCCATTGCAATGGGTGTTATTTGACACCATCACCATCAGAAAAGCAGCATGTTTGCTGTACTTACTAGTTCTGAGTAGTCATGCACAGCGGATAGTGAGTCCACAGCAAGACGTACGTCGAAATGGCACGGAAAGACGGACTGCGGACCATCACGAATGGCACGGAAAGACACAGCAGACCATCACGGATAGCACGGAAAGACGCGCAGCGTACCATCACGAATGGCACGGAAAGACGCACAGCAGACCATCACGAATGGCAACACGCATGCAGTCTCCTCCAATGGAGGAGCGCATCATCTTGGCACCGCCACTCCCCATGGAAGAAAGTTTCACTTTCCGTAGTGAAAGCTGCACGCATCACAACTTGTATGAACGTATGCATTGGGATAGATCTCCAAGATCATTTCAAAAGGACTTGGCATTGAGTGAAATTTCGCTTCACAATGCTTCACTTACGCTTTCCGAGTGGTTTAAAACCCGCGCATCATCGATGATAAAATGCACAAGTTCATGTATAAATACATGTTTTACTAAGTGAGATCGTAATCGCGCTGAGAATAAAATATTTGTAGCCTTCTTACTTGAAACCTGATCAACGCTCAACGATGGAAAGCTGATGAGCAAAAATGGAAGATTACCTACCTGTAACAAAAGGGAAACAACTCTGACCTTCTGATACGGAACTATGAGAAAGACTGTCACGGCACATCTCCAAAGTATACAGTATAATTACTATATTGTGGCAGAATATGGTTATTCGCAACATCTCGACACGGTACAGGTAACTAACGTGCAGCAAACAAAATCATAATATATATATATATATATATATATATATATATATATATATATATATATATATATATATGCCATCTCGTCATAAACAGTCACAAGAAGACATAAGGCAATGCATCAAAAGGATAGCCTAAAAAGCGCAACATGATTGTTGCAGCCCCAGTGACTTTCCTAAGCATCACTCGTGCCTGATATGATGGGTTAAGAGCACGGAATACCGGACTTGACAGCTGACATCCGAACTTCAATAATTCCAAGAAATTGCCGCGCTACATTTACCAAAACATGTGACGAAATTGTCAGCTTTCTACCTCCCGAGTTCCACACCGGGTACCAAATATCCTCATTTTGATAATAACTCCTGTATGCTGTCAGCCTAGGCTTCAAAAGCATGCACATCTCACATAGTGTGCTTGCATGTCCCTCAGTTTGTATAACTTTAATTAAGTTATGAAGACATTCGTTTATTAACACGCGCTCGGATGGGGGTCAAATTGATCCCCCAAAGGTTTTTCCAGAATTATTTCCGAAAGGCGCGGCGAAGCCGCGCCAAATTTTGCATAGCTGTAGACAGTCGAATAGCAATTGTTTGGCATCAAAAATTTGGATGGAACTGGTAAAGTTGATGACCTATACCAGGTCAAAGTCAGGTCATGGTTTCAGCGACGGCCATTTCTAGGGAACTTTTCGACCTGATCCAACAACAGAGTGTTAAAGGAAGCGATACATCTCTGAGATGTTTGCTTAGGCAACACAACAGTGGAATGAGCAAATTACATTGACCAAAGGTCAGGCATGAAGGTCACACCAAGGTCAAAACCAACCTTTTTGTTACTCTAGGGATTGCTGTATGGAATAGTTTCTGCTGCTCATTTCGAATTTATTGATGGCAGGAACCGTATCATACATCTCACATGGATTTCTCAGAGGTCAGAATAGGTCGTTGAACTAAAATGACCCAGGTCAACATTTTGTTTTAGGAGCATACTGCATAGAGTATCCTTTGTCACTTATTCAAATGCAAAACTCAAAGCAATCTTGTATGATTTTAGTTACCTTGGCCTTCAAAAGATCAATCAAGGTTGCTGACCTTGAATGAGCATGTGACGTTTTGCTTAGAAACGGTTATCTAGGTTCTGGAGGCACGTTGAAGACCAACCTGGAACATGACCTTGTTTGACCTTGTTTGACACAAGGGTCATAGTTTAGGAACTTGAAAATTTTACCTAAAGGAGTTCACGTAGAGGTCAATACACCCTGTGAATTTGGTGGCTCTAGGTTTCTTAATTCCCGAGATCTCAAGGGGGGGGGGTCAAATTGACCCCCCACCGAGCGAAGGGTGTCAAGCCGGCCACCCGGGCGCGTGTTAAGACATCCGCTCTACCAAAATATACGTTCATAGCTGAGCAGGCGAAGGTGAAGAAGAAAACGCAATCCAAGCCCTGTTGTTACGGAATCGGCAAGCAGGAAGTATACCAAGCTGCCACACTCACCTCACCTCCAGTAACAAAAACAAATTACCTGGACAAGCAACCTATGAGCAAGGGCAATGAATTTGCTACCGTAGCATTTTCCTGACTTTTGCCTTGACCTCTCGAGCGTTCGGCGAGCTAAGTCCATGTATGCGCACTGCATATGCATGAACCAAGCCTGCGAACTTGGCGTCACACATGGGCACACTTGACGTCATATATTTTCCATTATGTAAGCTACGGGCATGATTTATTTTAGGTGTAAATAAGGAGAACAAGCTTTGCGGCGACTCACACCTTGCCTATAAAGCTCATTTGCAGGCTGTAATGTGTGTCTTACAAATTGGATCAGGATTTGGGCACGAATTTGATCTGACATACCAGTTTGCTCACAGCTGTGACCACGAATCGAAACGCATTGTTAAAAACGGAGACGACCTGCGCGGCCTCACCTGTGCTGGATCATGCAGGAGGCGAGGCGAGGCTGGGCGCTCCAGAGATCATGGAGCCCGATCAGGTCGGGCTGGTCCCAGCCGTAGCCACCGTAGAAGCCGTACTCGGTGTTGGTGAGGTCCCACAGCTGGCTGCACTCGCTCGGGTACGCCTGGATGCGGCCGTATACCATCGGCGGACCCATTGGGCCCCGTCGCCCCCGTTCCGAACCGCTCACCGCCGCGGGCGGCCCGCGAGGGCGCCGGGTCGCGGGGCTCTGCGGCGCCGCCAGAGAGCGAAGGTCGTCCGCCGACCGTACGCGGTCCGCGGCTGTGGCGGCGTGTGCTGCGCGGATTACTGTTACAGGAGAGGGCCCGTGATTTGCGCCGCCTCCCCTCCTCCTACCCTCCAATCTCGACGGCCTCTCAGCCCCGTCTGTATCGTTCCGAAAGCTGACATTTCCGCCAGATTTAATATCAACTTATTAAATGTTCATCAGAACTGCCTGGGCCACTTTATTAGCTACATAAAGCCGGCGCCATATTGTTCGCCGTGCCAGCCACTGGCGGCACCCCATTTTTGGCGGCACTTAATATTCGCGCCGCTAATCGCATTGTTTGCGGAAGGGGTTGCTTCCATTGTTCGGTTAGCACGCGTTTCAGTGTTTTGGATACGCTTGTTTTGCACGGATGGGATTGGCAATTACTGCCAGCTGAAGTATATGCCCACGAAAAAGGAGCAGGCCGTTGGACAGGCGGTGCGGACCCGGGATATTAGTTTTGTGGTGATACATGGGACTCGAGCAGATGGCTGCCGTGCGCGGAATTCGCGCGACGTGCGAGAAGAAATCCGAAAACCCTAGGACGTTCGGATGCAGCCGAGCGAGACCCCAGCATTAGGCGGGGGGGGGGGGGGGAGTTCAAAACAAAGGCTGAATGGAAACAATGGATCATCGATCACCCCGACAACGTTGACCGCCCGTTTTTACCGCTTTGCTGAGCCAGGGGTGGCCCCCGGATATTCTGTTGAGGAGGTGGCAGAACCTTCCAGGGGCGTCCCGGACAAAATGGCACCTCAGCGCAAGGGTCTTCTGGAAGGCGTCTTTTCCAAGACCGGTGGAACACGTTCCCCTGGTTAAATTGTTATTATGTGCTCCATTGTTCGTTCGATTAAATGCCGACATTAAGAAATCTCGAGTAGGGGTCTTCCGATTAATACATGGGATTCCCGATCCAGCCAAAGGCCTTCATATCTCAGGGCAGAGTCTTCTGTTCCATAAAAGGATGTCACGACATTAGTGCTACGGCAAAACTGCTACCAACAAGAGTGCTACGATATCATTACGATACGACTACGGATACGATTAAACGCGACATTTCTTCTATTGCAAAAATTTAAACGCGCTGTACTTTACTTGTACGCAACTTTACTTCCACTGTAAATACTTATAAGCGTCATGAGTGCTGCGCGACAAAATGCAAACTTCAAAAACTCACCATTATACATGCTGCAAAAACTTATGCAGTTTTTACTTATACGAGGCATGACTTCTACTGCTAGCACAGATACCAGCCATTACTTGTACAGTAGACCTACACAGTCTTTACATATACGCGACATTACTTTTACTTAGGGGTGTCAGCATGGGGAGCGGGGGCTTCAACCTCTTCCCACTCTGAGAAGAAAATGTGCGAAGTCCGGGAAAAACCTGTTTGTCGGCACATTTTGAGGGCTGGTTTGGACATTTTTCACTGTTCGAACCCTCCCCCCCTCTCCGCCCAACTCATGTTGCAAAACTACGCCTCTGCTCCCACTGGAATGAGTTGTATCTGACATAAGTGCGACAAAACTTAAACGAAATAAATGCCTACATTTGAAAAGCTTATCCCTATTAGTATGTACAACGTAAGGGCCTTAGTAGACATTTGTGCAATACTACACAGGTTGTGCTCCACAGAAGATTGCCGTCAGCACTCCAACTCATAGGTTAACCTCGCCAAAATCCTGCAGAGGAAACAAACACATGGAGACAATTGGCTGGGCGAAATCAGACTGCGGGTGCGCGTCTGACTTCGCCCGGCCAAATGATGCTGCCCACACCCCATCGCTGCTGTAAATATTGCGATTGACAGACGCACGACAATAGTTCTACGTGACATCCTATCACCCTCCTATGACCCTCCCCCCCCCCCCTCCCTATTTATCGACGCCCTCTTCGACAGAGGAAGTGTGGATTGAGTCCCTGGCTGAAAACGAAACTACACCCCTGGTCTGATGTACATTACAATGACTTTATAAGGCTCTAGTGCCACAGGACAAAACTAATACATGAAACAGTTAAAACCGTCATGAAAATTTGCTTTCTTTTCTGACCATATGGATACGCCAAGCACCACATATCGACAAAACAACATCATATAATAAATACCTAACTTTTCGTATCAGCACCAGGTACATTCAATCGCAGTTCTACCCAAGTAGGGTTCCCTCCTAGCCTGTGAACTGTTCTTTCACCCCGGCCAGATGTGCACCCATTTGACCGTCCATGACAAGTATTAGCAGTAGAGATAATGTTACGCATACGTAAAGCCTGTACAACTTTTAGGAGTAAAAATGATGACAGTAAGACGGTTTGAAAGTATAACTTTTGGCGTGTAACATTCATGCCGCGTAAAACTCCTTGCAGTAGAAGCAATGCCGTGTATAAGCAGTGGCTGTAAAAGTTTTTGCAATGCAGGTAATGACAAGTAAAGGTTTTTGAAGCGTAAATTTTGTCGCGTAGCACTAATGTCACGTATGTTTTCGGAACCAGTGATGTTGTGTGTAAGTAACGGTATTTGCAATAGAAGTAATGCCATAACATTTTTGTCGGTAGAAGTTTGTGTTGTAGCAGTTTGTCACAGAACCCCATAAAAGGGGCTTCTGATGCATAGAGGAGCCTTCTTATCCAGAACAGGATCCTTCTGATTGACAGAGGCGACCCCAAATCCAGAACGGGGATTTTCCGATTGATAGAAGGGAGCTCTGAATCTAGCACAGGTTTCATCATCCCAAAACAGGCCGTCCTGATCGGGAGTAACCGCCCTGTGACACATGCGATGCGGTCTCCTGGTTTAGTGGGATCCTCCTGGTTTAGAATTGAAGTCTCCTGGTCTGGAAAAGAACCTCATTCAATAAAGAAGATGCCTCCTAATCCAGAGCAGCAAACCTTCAGCTGGTTGCGGAGACATCCTGAACCAGCGAGGGGTCTCCTTAACACAAAATAGGGCCTCTTGGTCCAGAATGCGGGTCTCTTGATGCAGAAAAGTGCCTTCTGGTCCCGATTCGGTACTTTCTAGCCCAGACAAGGAGACTCCTTGACCTGAATTTTGGTAAATTGTTGTGACTTTAGAACCATCAGCTCAGAAAGGAACCCTCCCAAAATTCTGAGGGGACAAAATATCATTTTGCTCCCTTTTCTCCCTGCCGCGCCACCACTGGCGTGAAGGTGGCTGATGGGTACCATGCGGGTTGCGGCTCGCGACCACGCAAATACAGGTGCACGACACTCTTCAGCTGGCAGCAGTTGTGCCAGCCACGCTATTTAACGCGCCCTCGGTCATGAGCGTGTGGTGGTTTGTCATAGTGCTCCTGGTTGGGCTCATCGATTATGCCTCCAATTCGGCATCGGCTTTGATGAGCGTCACCAGAATCCCGTTACGACTTTAAGATGATAACGACGGTTACCTGAATCCCGTTACGACTTTAAGATGATAACGACGGTTACCTGAATCCCGTTACGACTTTAAGATGATAACGACGGTTACCTGAATCCCGTTACGACTTTAAGATGATAACGACGGTTACCTGAATCCCGTACGACTTTAAGATGACAACGACGGTTACCTGAATACCGTTACGACTTTAAGATAGTAACGACGGTTACCTGAATCCCGTTACGACTTTAAGATGATAACGACGGTTACCTGAATACCGTTACGACTTTAAGATGATAACGACGGTTACCTGAATCCCGTTACAACTTTAAGATGATAACGACGGTTACCTGAATACCGTTACGACTTTAAGGTGATGACAACGAATCACGCCGGCCGAATTCAGATGCCTCGACAGCCCTTCAACTCGCTGCCTCGCATACGTACCGTTATCGCCAACATTTCATGGACATTTTCCGCCTCCGTTAACGATGCACCTGCAAATAAAACGGCATTACTTGCAGCAGAAGGCGTGGGTGAGGCATTAACTGCTGGAAACTGGCACAAGGAGAAACTGGGGCAAATCAACGTGGGGTGCGAGCAGGGCCCTCACAAAATGATACAAGTCGACATCTTACGTGTGGCTAACTAACTGAGAAGTCACTACGTCTGACTTGTAGTATACCATATTACTTCTGCATGGATGGCTACTCGTTTCTCCGGGTTTAAAAGCGTGCGCAAGCATTGTGCTTTCTACTACACAACCCCGCGCCAGCCGCAGTAAAAGTAACCAAACTGGAGATGCCTTTCACATGCAACGACACACTGTAGCTTACCTTTTTCTGCATTCTGGGTCCCAGTGACCTTCAGACAAATGGCTTTGATGTCACTGGGTCGATGCGCGCGACAAAGTGGTGACGTCACATCAGCATGCATAGTAAAAACACTCAGTGGGCAGAAACGGCACTGACGCAAAACACCATTACAAGCTCTTGCAAGCAGCGCTTGTCAGCAGACGAGCCCTCGAGTTGAGGTTTGGCGAGCCAATGAGCGATTACGTTTAGTAATACACTGTCGTTTTTAGCAGACATCGTCCGCAGTTAAAATATGCGGTTTATATACGGCGGTAAATGTGGGCGGTTTGCCTGATGAATGATACGATGCATGGTTATGTGTTTATACATACACCATCATGTAACAGCATGATTTCGTCAAGGCTATGCCATTTAAGTGGGAACTGGATAAAATAGCGTGTTCTCGTAAAAAACGTGCTTCCCTGAAACGATTCTAACAGCGAGATTGACGTCTTTATCGATAAGCCTTCGCAAATTTCGCTCCATTTTTGTGTCACCCAATGTCTAGTTGTCCGCACTAACAAACTAATGCTTATTTGAATGTCATCAGATATACCAAACCTATCAAAACACAACAGGTCATTCCACTGATCTTCCTCATATTTAAAGATTGGTTAAGTCAAAAACATCGCCACATAGACACCTCAAACTTTATGTAATTGTATCCATGGAATACTTTCTCTGGTATCGCAGATATCTATGTGAATAAAACACTGGTCTCTGGCATCACTGACAACATCTATGAGATGTGGGGCCCCAGTCAAAGGAGTGTGGTTCCTTTCTGGTTGGGGCGAGGCTCCAACTCCAACTTTGAGATGAAAATTTTAATCCAGGGATAAACCCGTGTTTTAAAAACATTGCGTGAACAACTTAAGTCATTTTTCCTCTTGCCCCAAAACTTATTCTGCTAAACTACATCCCTGTACATTTACATCTCCCCCCCCCCCCAACGGGCCCGCGCCATTTCAATGGTAACATCACATCAAAACACTCGTCTGAAGGAAACAGTGCTGGGACGCGCTCGCATCGGGATGCACTTGACCCTTGCCACTTGGACATGGGACGAGTGCCGCGCACACCGGGGCCCCGCTCCGCCGTGTTTCACACTTCTTCATGTCGTCTTTTGTCTTGTCCAGCCAATCGCATACCTCGTCACCCATCCTCTTGATTCAGTACGTTACCGCAGATCAATTTTTGGGTCTTATGGAACTTGGGTGTTCATGTCTTGCCAGGTCAATGTCTTAGAAAGGTTTTAATCTGGTCATGCTGGAGTGAAACGCGGCTTATTCGTCAACGATACGTTTCGCTGTTGTTACGCTTTTGTGTGGTTAACTTTTCTGTGCAAAACTGTCACTTACCGATCATCAACTTACAGTGTAGGCCCCTGACCAAAGATTGTCTTTACTGCCAATCTTAAGTGGTATGCTCTTAAGCTGCGTTTTGTGTGCATTCGAACTATCTTGGACCTGGCAGTGTTGCCATTTTGCCCACAGGTGACACTTACTCGAAGGCTTGTCATAGGTCACTTACCCAGGCTGATCTCCACCTTGGAATTTTCATAGCATGCGCCTTTCTAAAGCATTCTGTCCGTTTTAATTCATTTTTAGACTTGATAGCGTCGTTTCGTCATATACACGTGACTTTGGCACGACAGACCATCATAGTAGACTTACCTTCCCTAACCTTGAGACGCAGCCGACTTCACAACTGGTCGATCAGTTGCTGACGGTGCTGGAACCCACATGCAATTCTTTATTACGCACATGTCCCCTACTTCTGTTTTCCGCGACCTTCAACTTAATGCTCTACGTGTTCCATTTATCTCATCCTACAGATTATGCCGTTAAACTTACCATAAAACTTACCATAAACATACAGCTGACAGTCTGAGCAAAAGACAAAAGCGTGAAACAACATTTAGTGTCACCAAAGCTATAGACATATATGAAGAAACCCATCCGGCGCTTATTCCGAAATTTAAGGGGAAAATCGGGTCCATTTTGTCTCTCATGCACCATCATAGACCTAATGCAACATATATCCAAAGGTTGGAGGAATCTGGCCTCCAAGACAACAAGCATGTGAGCAGGAGGACGGGGAGACTCCAACTATTCGTGGAGGTGTAACATTAATTATAAGACAATAAGTGTGAAGAATTCACGAGCATCTGTGTAACATCCTTAAGGCCTGCCCAACCACCCCGGTGCCCACGCCTATGTGTACAGAGCGCCGGCGCTGGGTGGGAGTAGCCCGAGTTCAGCAGACCGCCTCTACATCAAATTCTACATTCAGAAACTAAAATGCCTAACCACCGACATGTGGATAGCCTACAGTCCAAAATGGGCGGATACTGACTGGCCCAATGCACGTGGTATTTCATTTTTATAAATCAAAACACAACCGCAAGGCCCTATAGCAACTTAACCGTCAGCTCCGTGCTATGAATTAACTGAATGGTATAACAACAGTAGATTTTGTTTTATCTCTGCACTGAATCTTAACCATGACTTGATAAGGCAGTGACGTGAATGGGCCGGGCATGGTTGTTCCTCGGTGAACATTTTGAACATTAACTACCAGCCCCAAAATAACGCATACAAATGATTCGTCACAGAGACTAATGGAAAGAACGTTTTTAGATCAAATACTACTACACAAGATTTAGCTTTGTCTTTGCAATGGCCGGTGCGGACGTCGAATCCGGGAATGATGGAAGTGTTCAACCCGAGGCAGACGCAACCAGCAGGCCCGCGGCGTCTACCGACGACAGCACCCAAGGAGAGGCACAAACAGATCCTGCAGCCAAGCTGCCCGAAGAGAAGTATTCAACGACTGCCTCTAGCGACGATACCGCTCAGGCCCAACCATCAACGAAGTCCTCAACAACACTGCCCGTGGAGAAGGCCTCCATGTCTTCCCCCAGCGATGGTGCCCCCCAGAAGCAACCATCAGTAACATTTTCAACCAAATTGCCTGTGGAGAAGGCCTCCACATCTTCCTCTAGCGACGATCCCCCTCAGAAACAGTCACCAGTAACATCTTCAACTAAATTGCCCGTGGAAAAGGCCTCCACCGCTTCTTCTAGCGACGATGCCTCTCAGAAACAGCCATCAGTAACATCTTCAACTAAATTGCCCGTGGAAAAGGCCTCCACCTCTTCTTCTAGCGACGATGCCCCTCAGAAACAGCCATCAGTAACATCTTCAACTAAATTGCCGGTGGAAAAGGCCTCCACCTCTTCTTCTAGCGACGGTGCCCCTCAGAAACAGCCATCAGTAACATCTTCAACCAAATTGCCGGTGGAGAAGGCTTCCGCGTCTTCCTCTGGCGACGATGCCGTTCAGGCCGAACCATCAGCGAGGTCTTCAACAAAATCGCCCGCGGAAAAGGCTTCCACCTCTGCCTCAAGCGAAGATGCCCCCCAGCAGCAGCCAGCAGTAAAGTCTTCAACCAAACTGCCCGTGGAAAAAGCTTCTGCCTCCGCGTCAAGCGACGACGCCCCTCAGAAGCAAACATCAGTGATATCCTCAGCCGAGGTGCCCGTGGGGGAGGCTCCTGCTTCTGCATCCAGCGACAATGTCCCTCAAGCGCAACCATCAGTGAAATCTTCAACCGAGCTTCCCGCGGAGGGCTCCATGCATGCCTCTGACGGTAATATCCTTCAGGAGCAATCACCCGCGAAGTCGTCAACCGATCCGCCCGTGGAGACGAAGTCTTCCACGTCTGCCCATGCCGACGACGGCCCTCAGGTGCAGCAATCGGCAACGTCTTCCCCAAAGCGGTCGTTGGAAAAGGTTTCCACGTCTCAGACGGGTGAGAGCCCCAAGCACAGCAGGACGGACAACTCCAGCCTGACTGCACGTCTGTATAAGGAACAAATCAATACGGGCAAACTAAACCGACTCACCAGCGTGGTGGCAGATCCGGACGGCAGGCAAAATCTGGTTCATCCTGGGTCCGTTCCGCATTGGCACACCGTCGACATCAGTCTGGCTGGCAAGGTACGTGGGTCGTGACGTACAGATGTGCGAGCCCGAGACCTAACAATTCAATTTCGCGGGGCGGGCGACCCTGTATGACCTGCTCCGCAGCCCTTTCTGGCTACATGCTGTTTCACATGCCTGGCTGACGCGGACGAGGACGAGGTGCATGGTTTTCCCGGGCCTAGTATCCTCTATCAGAGATTGCTCTGACCGTGGGATATCCCGACGTGCTGAGGCGTCACCTGCCGACGGCCGCGCCTCACAGCGGAAGTGCTCGGTCGCAGCGCCCCATGTCCTGTGAGAAGCGCCGTACGGGGGCGCACGACTGCTTCGCTGCACCCGCCGCACGGCGGAACCGAGCGCTCGCGGCCAGGGGACCAGGCCAGTACCCCGAGTTCATGCGAATCAATCCAAAGGTGAGTCCCGGGCAAACCTCGGTACTTGGTCACTGCGGAAAGAAATGCCGGCGATGAACGCCAACTTACGGCGGAGGGGCTTTAGTGCGTTGTCAGTAGAAGACAATCTCGTCTGAACAATTTGAAAGCCGCAATGGTGGGGTATCGTATCTGTTTCCACCTGGGATGGATACCGTTGCACTACGTTGAAGGTAGTTCTGCCTTTTCTCCCAAGATGTTCACCTAATAATCGCCGTTGATGGAATAAGGAATCGTCGCCATCGCGGGCATGGGAACGTTATTGTTTATTTGGGATGCAACTGAATCCACACCTTTGAGAGCTAGCATAAGGTCTATGGCATCGCAGGAAATTAATGAAAGTAAAAAACTTCCGTACCCAACACCTTTTTCGGAGGAGAGGGGACTTCACTGCTGATTTTGGTTCAGTATGTTTGGATTAGAGCTCATCGGCCATCACTAAACGTTTCAGGGCGGTGGGATGAAGGTGAGTGGAGAGAATGTTGGGACAAGACTGATTGCATCTAGAGCCATCCCAGGTACTTCCCTGCACAGGAAACCATCTTTGGCTAGGAGTGGAAGCTTCGGCGGCGCTCCCGTCAGGACGGAACTTACACCTCGTCCGATTCTTGCAGCTTGTTCCGGAAATCAGGGATGAAGGATAAAGCTCTGCGTTAAGAAAAAGGTCGGATGGCACCAAATTTTGGGGCAGACATTAAACTATACCTTATGAATTCTACTGAGCGTGACAGCCAGCCAGTATCGGGTCATATAGGTGGCAGTGCACAGACAGCGCATGGACACCCAGGCAGAGTGGCCGCTGCCGCGTCCTGGCCTCACTTCTGCCCACAGCTAAACGAGTTCGTGGCGGCCTCCATTATCGAGAAGCTGCGCCTGAAGGGGCTGGCGGCGCCACTGCACGACTACAGCGGCCGTCTCCTGCCCTCCTCTCTCCTGGCAGGTCGGTGCAGACCTCTCCTGCCCTCCGCTCTCTTGGCAGGTCGATGCAGACCTCATCTGCCCTCCGCTCTCCAGGCAGATCGGTGCAGACCTCTCCTGCCATCCTCTCTCCTGACGGATCGGGGCAGACCCCTCCTGCCATCCACTCTCCTGGCAGGTCGGTGCAGATCTCTCCTGACCTCTAACGGCGACACCGCGAACCAGGACGCCGCGCGATCGACGCAAACGGGAATGCCGCGAACAGCGCGCTAATCTCGCGGCGCTGCTCTTGCTGCTCGGCACCAGTGAGGCGCAAATGCCGCCGTCGAAGGCAAACCGGGCTTTCAGGTGGATTTAGCCCGCGGAAGCAGCACGGGTGCGGTCATGTGGCAAGTTTTGGCACCGACCACCTAGAGGCCGTGCGGAGGCTGTCACCAGCATATTCACCACGGCCAATATCGGGAACCAAAGGATGTACGGGAAAAGTTCACCAGAAGTAACTCAGCTGTGCTTCTGGCTTCACGTGATAATCATGCATCATAAAGCTTTTCTAACGCTTTACTGCTGAGGTGACGCCCAGAACCCAAATACAAATGTTACGCATGTTTATCGTAAGGTGCCTGGTCGTCCCTGCCCACAAGGATGCACCGCCACGCAGCATGTCTTGCAGCCCACAGTTGCCGCATGTTCAATATTGCACAGACCTGACTGACGACCTGCCTGACCAAAATAACACTGCTGCTTTCAAGACTTCAATGTCCCAACGACCTGACTGACCAAAAATAGCGTCCCGGCAGAGATGGTGCTGAAGCCCAAGAAGAAGCGAGTGACGGACCGTTACTACTTCGGCTACGTGCCGCCGCCCAACCGCCAGCGGGTCAGCACGGCCTTCCGCCGCTACCTGCAGCAGTTCCTGGAGAGGCACAAGGCCGCCGAGAGCGACTTCTGCTATCTCCATGTAAGTTCGACTGGTCTTCGCAGACGTCCGTCAGAAGCGATGCTTCTCGCTCCCCTTGCTCACCAATCTCCAGTACATTTCGTACTTCACGTCGACAACGCGACTCCCGAGTCTGATCGAAAGTTCGTTGAGTGGGACGCCTTGACAATGTCTAATGGCCTTCGAGAACGCCCCCTGAGATCTTTTGTTTGCTGGGTCAGGATAAGAGGCGTATTGACCAGCACTGATCCTTTCAACACTATGGGATAAAGGAGAGTGGAAAGAGGTGGGAGAAGACTGCTTGCAACTGGGTGTCGTCCGCCACCAAGACATGCCCAGCACAGGACATGTCGTGGTGGTGGACGAAACCTTCTTTGGGCCGTGTGTGGGCGCTCGGGCAGGGTTCCCAACAAGAGCATTACAGCTCCTTCATGACTGATGTTACAGCTTACCCCGGATAAACGGGACGTCGCGGGGATGTGGACGAAGCAGTGAGCGGGCAAATGGCAGAAGGCCTCTGTTTTACCCCATCCCTCGGGCTAGCTGCCATAGTTCCATGCAAGACAGTCAGCAGGGAACAAGTTCGGGCATTCAGGTTTCGCCGGCACAGTTCTGCGAGGGACCGGGTTTGAAATTGGAGGATGGGTTGTACAGTCAGAAGCATCGTCAAAACGTGTTAGTAAAGAGAGTGCCAATAACCTAGAAATTATTAAAACATTATAGCCTTAAGCATCGATGTTATCGTGTCACTGCACCGTCGACCAAGTAATTTTACGTATATGCCAGCAGCAATCCAGATTGCTTGAGAGCTTCATGTTAGGGAACCCTGCCTGTTGAAGCCGACGATTTATAATAGTAAGGCATACCTCCGTTCAGTAAAACCCTTTTCAGGGACCCTGACCATTTTTAAACATCCATAGTCCATACCTGTCCGGGCAGAGTATCTCCCGTCCCCGCACACAGAAAACAAGCGAATGAAAGTTGGCAGCCAGTTCCACGCCCCTTCCAGGCACCGCGCCGACATGACGGGCCTCAGGTGCAGTGTGTGACGCGATGCGGCGCCGACATGACGGGCCTCCCGTGCGGTGTGTAACGCTGCGCCGACATGACGGGCCTCCGGTGCGGTGTGCGACGCGCGCGGCGCCAACATGACGGGCCTCCTGTGCGGTGTGCGATGCAACGCGACATGACGGGCCTCAGGTGCAGTGTGACACGGAGCTGCGCCGACATGGCGGGGCTCCGGTGCAGTGTGTGACGCGACGCGGCGCCGACACGACGGGCCTCCGGTGCGGTGTGTGACGCGCCGCGGTGCCGACAGGCGCTGGAGAAGGTACGGCGGATCTCCGAGATGAGCGACAACGACACCCCGCTGCCCAACAGCCTGGCAGAGGTGGTCCGTGCCCAGGAGGAGCCCGGCTTCGGCATGCGCCAGCTGCGCCGGCCCCAATCGGCCGTGTGAGCCAGTGACGCCACTACGGACACGAGCCAGCGACATCAATGGGGGCACCGATCAGCGTGGCCGTAATGCTCAAGGACACACGAGGAACTGCACAGGTATCTCACTGCAACAAGTTGGAATCCCTCCAGGCTACGTAAATTGAAAAAAGTGAATGGTATTACACCGACAAGCGACCGCCTGCGCTTTTGAAAACGATATCGATACATAAGTGATAACGATAAACATCTACCGATGATGCGGACCCTCGGCAAGAATCTGCGCCGGGCCGGTTTCTCGGGCACGTGTGAATCCATGCCATGCGTGTTCAGTCAGATTCGCAGCGCCTTCTCCCGATCTGTATTTTGTGCCGTATCCACGTGACAATGCGGGGCGAAATCTGCCAAAGCCCCGGTAAGAAACGACTTTCGGCGCGCGGGCACCACTAACAGCGCTGGCATACATAGCAGGCGGCACGGAGCACCACGTGTGCAGGTGTCACGGCCAGCGGTGAACACACGTGACCGGTCACACCCCGGGGGACCCTCTTCCAGGTACGCAAGCGGGGTAGCCAGTCTACCACTCGGTCGCGCTGGAGAACAAAGCGTTCGGGGTTAAAATATAGAGCCGCCCGCGGGCGGGCCCTGATCTGAGCTGCCAGCAGGGGCCGGGTTTTGTCGGTCTCAGCGGGTGCTGCGGTCGTCAGTGAGGCCGCCAACTGTTTCACCAGTGGGACGGGCCCTGCTGGAACCGAGCACCTGCGGCACGCTCCCGCGTCCCCCACCGGCCAGGCAGCACTTGGTTACATACAAGAAGAGTAACACTACTCACCGTCAAGCACTCCGCGCCCGCTAAACAGCGACGGCATGATGCCGGCAGCATGTCACACGTTAGAGTAGCGCGAATCGGAAACTTAAGTCAAACTGCCACCACTTAAAAGCACCGAGCTTAGGCAGCGCTAGCCGCCCGCGCCTGTGTGGAGCAGGTTGCTGATAAAAGACCGGGAGGCGGCATTTGAGTGCCGCGCGCACCGGCGGAGCGTGTGTCCGTTTAGCAAGCCCCGCTCCGAGTGCTGCAGTCCGGCACCGCGCGGAAACCAATATAAAGCTCTCCAAAAGCCCCAACATCACTACATGAGAACCCATTAGCGGGCAAAAGGCCCGTCTCGGCCGTCAGCGTCAATCACCCGGGCTACGACTGGAATGACTATTCGCATCACATCACACCATGAGCCAATGAGGCAACGCACATTTACAATAACGACAACGAATAACAGAGGTAACAACTGAGCCGGCCGAAGTTACGAATCACGCCACTACCCAGGATAAACAAAGCGCGCGAAGCTGTGACACCCTCCGCCGGGGAGATGTTTGGCATGCGTGGAGCTCTACGCATTCGGATTCGTCCGTACAAACGCCGCGCTACAGAAGACTAATCAAATACGCACACTCCCTGATCATTGGTTGCGTAGAGTCCTCCTATCACTTGTGCACATAGTCCGGCCGCCCACGGTAGGCGCAGGCCGTGCCTCTTCGCACCGCTTCTATATAAAACGGCCACGCCATCTAGCGAGCGCACTCATGACTTGTGATTCGACGTCAGCCACACGAGGCCCTCAAAGAGTCCGTCGCCGGTGGTGGCGCAGGCCGGTTGCACGTACCAGTTGCGGTCGTTTATACGCGTCAGGCCGAGCTTCTCCTGAATTTCGTGCGGCTTCATTGCTGTAATAGAACAGAAAACGGAGTCAGTCGCACGGACAGACGAATCAGGTTCAGAAGGGGCAAGTCGCGGCTCGAAAACGAGGATTGACGGTCATCCGACGCGCTTCCCGCATTCACCAGGTCACCCTGGACCCTCGCAATATGACGTCCCACCCGGGACATGCCGCGGCGGTCAGCCATGAGCCGGCCTCTCGGCCGTGTTGGCGGGAGTGACCGAGCGAGCGCACGGACCCCAAACAAGAGCAGCTGCGCGGGTTGAGGCGCCTTAAATGAAGCCTCCCACCATGGCCACAGTCTTGCCTACTACTCACTTCTCCCCTTCACCCAATAACCATGAACGGTCATCATTGGCGGAAACCAAACCATCCAAACCAAACCAAACGACTGCGCTTCAGCGAGTCTTGTACGAAGATCAGCAGGGGATGCGTTAACTATTGCGCGTCTGGGAAACCAGAGGTACGGGGTTCGACTCCCCGCGGTGCCCGCCCTTCCTGCCAGGGTGAGAGGCAGGCGAAGCCATATAGCCTCAGCAGCTGAGTGCGTCGTAAAGCCCCAATGACACACAAGATCAGCGGGGAGGAGCCAGCTTAGCACGGGGAGGGGTGGCGGGCTGATACATCAGCGGAAAGGATGACGGTTTCGCAGAGGCTGGCAGCTCACCTGGGAGGATTGACAGGCCAGTGAGGACATTACGGTCGGCAGGTTACCAGCGGAGTCGAAACTGGGAGGAGGTCAATGAACAGGGAGATCACGTGACTCGGCGTCGCCCACAATGGTGTTTTCCAATATTAATGATGATAGGAGACTTTACAGTAAGTGGTCTTCCGACATATCAGGAGGTAATAGTGAACATTAAGATACTTAAGAGCCACTGCTCAGCCAGGAGGACAGAGGGCTCAATGGGGAGGAAGGGCGGCCCAGCAATGACGTAACAGTGGCGGGGAGAGGCTGACGAACAGGGGGGGGGGGGGACAACATGGTCTAGGAGGGAGGAGAACAGACGGGAGCAGCGACAACAGTGGCGGCAAAACAAGACTGAGACACACCAACAGTGACAAAGGACTTCCTGCATCAGCAATAGACAATTAATTGCATCGAATAACAAGCACACTGACGATTACCGGCAGCTGCTAAAAGAGACGACGCCGACAAGGCAGGGCAGTGGTTCTTAGAATCAGCGCCTGCGATGGCGCTACGCATAAGCAGACCCCCCCCCCCCCCCCCCCCCAATACAAATATTGCATACCACTCCAAAAAGCTAAATCAGATGGACCAGACCGCCACGTGGCATACAAAACGCCCTGCCCGGGGCTGCCCAGTGCACGCCCCTGCCCAGCCTCTCAACGCGCGCCCCCTACCCGGCCGCGCAGCTCGCCCCCTGTCCAGCTGTCTGGCGCACGCCCCCACGCACCCTCCCAGCGCCGCGGCCTCTAACCGGCCACACAGCGCGTCCCCTGCCCGGCCGCCGCTCACCGTCTGGCAGGTCCTGTTTGTTGGCGAACACCAGGACGATGGCGTGTCGCATCTCTCTGTCGTTGATGATGCGGTGCAGCTCCTGACGCGCCTCATCAATGCGGTCGCGGTCGGCGCAGTCCACCACGAAGATGAGGCCGTGCGTGCCGGTGTAGTAGTGCCGCCAGAGCGGCCGGATCTTGTCCTGGCCGCCCACGTCCTGCCGACGGGCGGACCAGGTCAGCAGCGCCGGCCGCCAGGGCACGCGTTAGCCGCCTCACATCGCGGTCCCAGACACACCCGTGATGGACGTCCACACGCAGCTGGCAGTCACCGGTGATCTGGCCTGCCGTCCAAAGGCAAAACACCAGATGTTCAGTTTTGGCCATTTTGAGTGTTTGATGTCACTCGGTCTGTCTTCAAGCTGAATTCGGTTATTTAAACCATTAGCTGAAATTTTCACACACTGTTAGCCCTTTCTTCGGCTAAAAGCTTGTGAAAGTTTCAACCAATAATCAAAATAACCGAATTCTGTTCGAGAACATCAATCAAATGGCATGCAAAACAATAGACCAAAAATAAACATGTGGGGTTTTAACTCTTGATCGCGGCGGGGAACTGAGCCGGAAGTCCTCCGTGATCCAGAGATCGGAGTCGGCAGTTGAGCGACCGTAATCTGGCCAGGCTGTGCGAAAGAGTTGGTAATGTTTCTCCAGTACACAGCACCCGGATGAACTCACCTTGGGCGCCCGCAGCTCAACCGCCATACAGCAAAGGAACGTTAACATAAAACATCCTCATTTCCAGTACGCAGTGCCCATCGAAAGCCATCGAAAAACTTTTCGAAACCACCGAAAAGCCAGTCACAGACCATATCAATGAACAGATGCGCGTCTCACATGGCTCATGGTCGATAAACAAAGTCAGTGACTGTGACTGTCACTGTGACTTTAACAACAAAGTCAAGGTATTAGGCAATGAAGGGCAGCAGAATAGATGATAGCCGCATTCCACATACCCAAACGTTGAACTTGACGTTCTTGTATGACACCGTTTCCACGTTGAATCCCACCGTAGGTATTGTCGTAACCGACTGGCCCAATTTAAGCTTGTAAAGGATTGCTGAAAATGATTTGTCAAGGAGATCTTGGGGATTACAACGGACACATAGCCTCTGAGAGTGAGGAGCTGATGGAAGCAAGCAAACATCTAAGAACACAATGTGAAAATGCCCTCTTTAAAGCCGAGTGCACACAATAAACATGCCTCAAAGCATACTCTGTCCCCCACAGAAAATGATCTTCAAACAATAACAAAGCCCCACCATAGTTGTCAGAAGGCAAAACACCTCTTGTTTGAAAATGACCTCATTTGTCTTTGAGTACAATCTCAGGGCATGCCACTATGAGCAGAATACACTACTTGGTGAATTAAGCATGTGCACACCTTGGCGTGGGTTGGAACCAGGGCACAGAGGAAGATAAGCCACCTTGTTGCACCTCCCTACCACTCTAATGATTATGAATCATGCACATAAACTCATGCTACAAAGGATACTGGTTTTTCCAGAGGCATCCAGTCCAAGCATCAAAATTCGTATTTCCTTGTTGCCAAATATCTTGGAGAGAAATTTCCCCATCTTGAGACCATACACAGGTACCCTGAGCTTGCAGCCTGAAACAAGAAAGTACTGGTAAAGCAAAATACATTGTAGTTAACAACACATCAAAAACACAGTATTCGGCAGGACACAGCACATCTAATTGGTCAGCAAACTGTCAGACTCTGTGTAATTTAAATTCTTGGTTGTGCATTGCTAATACAACTAATGAGCCTCCAACAAATTTAATGATCTTTTACACCAGTAAGTGGTTTGCAGGTTCACAAAACATTTTCAGTTAAATTTGCTCAATAACATGAAAATATGATTCAAATGGAGCACGATTTGGCATAAAATACAATGAAAACTTAACCATCTTCAAATTCAATCTTTCTGTTTTCATGAATTTCTTAACAACAGGAGCTATCTAACCATACCACAATGACTGCAGACATGCTAAAAAATATCTTAATTCACTTGAGACTTGTCACCATATGAAACCTCTTGAAACCACAATGTCACAAGCAGGACATTACCAACATAAAGTTGCTGCAAAAAACATTATTAACTGCAAAATAACACCTTGCACGCAATATATCAAACTGCCTAATATCCTGAATTGTATCCTGAATTGGATTATGATCCATCTCCCATGGTACAATCTGGCATGCTCAGTGGCATAAAGCAGCTGATGATGCAACAAAGAATGCTGATGCCAGCTGGTAATAAGCTGTCACCAGTTACTGCATTCTGTGGTGGCATGAGAAAGTAAAGGTTACTCCTCCTAAACTACCAAACTATTAAATATTGCAGAGGACCACACAGAACCAGATGAGTTTGGTTGGGCCAGACTAGACTGAGCCAGGCTAGGTCATCTCTTAAGTCAGTCTTTTTAATAGGCTCATTGGCCAGCCATTGGTCAGGCTGGCCAATCCCAGCTCAGCCTTTTTGGTCTCACCTTAACATGATAAGCAATATCTTACTAGATAATAAACAGTAAAATGAAATCCACAGAGATGCCATGACAAAACACAACAGCCAGCATCAGCTTCCTGGCTACATTCAGCATAGCATGCTGCCATGCATGCCAGTTTCCAGTGTTGACAGTGAAGATCAGCCAGGTTGCAAAGGTGTCAGACCAGTTATCAAGATACTTCAGGCACGTCCAACTCTACCCCAAATGGGGCGGTCAATTTATCTGTTGGGGGCAGGAGCCCAGATAATCTGATGACCATGGGGTTCCCAAGATTGTCTCTACAATCTTATTCACAACTCCTGGCTTTTCATTACCCCTACTGATCAAGGTACCCAGAGTCAAATGATACTGAATTTATAATCCAACAATTTGCATTCCATCTTTACTTACAAAATTTTTAGCAATTAGAAATATATTGAACACCTTGAAATACAAACAGTAAATTCTAATGGCCTGAAAGAGGTACTTCACATTAACTGCTGAGCAGCATCATACAGATGTTTTCAACTGGTCTGCCTGTTGAGCACAAAAAGCAGAGATCACCACAAGAAAGATGCTTTGATCACATGACAAATTTTGGTCCAAGCACTTCAATTTAATTGGTACATCTCTGGCTAAAGGAATGCTGCTAAGGCTGTCACACCCAAGGCTGTACAAGATAATATGGGAGCAATGGACAACTGACAAATAAAACAAACATGGTATGCATTTTTCTGTTACACACATCATCTAATCCAGCCCAATACATGTGTCAAGGGATCATGTGCTTCCCAAGAATACGGTGAGCTACCCTAATTGAAGAATTGCTGCTCTAGGATACCCAAAATGTACTAAAAATATTAATTCTTGCTTCAATACCAACCCAACAAGATCTCATTGCAATCTGCCATGTTTTGTGGGCTGGTGCAGGCTGGGGTAGGGAACATGGGATGTTACAAGCCTCCAAGCCAGCCTGTGAGAACTCCATCCACAGTGCCGAATCCCTACTTTACATATGCCGAACCTGGATCATGCCCTCACAAAAGTAGCAGCTGAGCAGCTGACAAAGCAGCTGATGAGTGAATTGTGAATGCTATCATTGCACAATCATCACTTTCAAAATTTAGAGACAATGATATTGTGCAACAACATTTATTACATTTCCTCCACTGTATAAGCCTATATACATCTTCGTTCCAAATTGGCCTCATGGGTAAACATGCCTACTGTCATAAATGTCATGCTCTACAAAAATCGGAAGGTCTAAAATGAATCCATTATCTTTGCTCAGCCTGGTACATACTTTTCATTTACTACAATGTTCATATAAAAATAAACCATCTTCAGTAGGTCAAGCACCAGCCAGTCCATCACCCGGAGCCGACGATCCCGACATCTCAAGCCAGTGAAGTTAATGCGGTTTACCCTTGTCCCATCTCCAGTGCAAGCGACCACGAAGAGTACTCAAAGTAACTCTGAATTCATGCCTTATTACCTTTTCAACCTTCATACATAAAATACGGACCCGATCCCGCGCGGTCCGGACCAGACGCCCAAACCTGAATACAGCACGGGGCACGGCGCTGTAACAGGCCTAGCGTGCGATAAACCGCTGCGTGGCGCTTACGCCGCAACGCGGTGCATATGTCACGAACGGGCCGCTCCCATCAGCTGCTGACAAGTCAGCTGACTTCATGGGGCTACACTACGCACGAAGGAATGAGGCGCTGTCAACCTTGGATTTCGACATTACCCCGTCAAGAATGCACGTTGTTTGCATTGTGGTCGGCGCGGAAGGGTGGCCGTATCTTTCTCAGTTTAGAGAAAGCTTTACTCCCCTCGACTTTAAAGTAAAATGCGTGTTCTCCGTGGCTTATCTACTATTAACGCACCAACAGGATAATCAATTCGTCGACCCCCACACCACCATTGTCCTAGTCCGCCAAATATAACAACTGTCTCGCAACCATTTCTCACGTGACACGTGACACTTAACCTCATTACGGAAGCATGCATTCGAGTACCTAGACTGTTGCCGAAAAAGAAGGCAGCTTAAATGTGGTGTGACGTAACATTTTTTTTTTTTAAATGCCTCTACACCACAACCGTGTGCTGCAGCCGTCAGCCCACGTTAAGCAATGCCACGCCTGCATTGGTTTCTTCTCGTCACACATTCGTTGCTAGATGCAGGTTCGGCACCTGCCCATAATTGGCATGTGGGGCTCAGTCATGTATTTCGGTCACTTAATACCAGCAGGCGGCCACGACAGAATCACGCATCACACGTGGAGCGGCGAGACACGCCGAACGGCTGACTTAACACAACATACAGAAAATACCCTACAATTCAACTCTGACACCGATAGAGGAAATACTTATCAAACAGCTAAGATCTAGATGGTCGACAATGAGGAAACCCTCGAGGAAGCCTCGAGCAGGACTAGCACTAGCCGATAAACCGCGACCCACGAACGGCCCACTAACGGACCGTCACCGCGCAACCCACAGCAGAGACCGAGGCCCTCAGCCCAACCCGAGACGAGCCGTTTTATGACAAAAATCCCACGCGTCAAGAATACCCAGCTTCTTCTCACAGCAGCAATGACGAAGCGCTAAGGGACGGTCGCTGCACCGAGCCCGGGGCGAGGGGCTTGAGCAGCCAACAAGTAACAGACGCGCAGGATCCATCGATAACCGAACGCCGAGTGGCAGAAACGGGTCGGAAAGTCAGGCCAGGCGCCACGGCACGTATATCTAATTGTCTCGGGTGAACAGTGACGTCACGAACCAAACGTTTGTACTTCTCGCCTCCACGCAGAACGCAGGCACTCGCACACAGCACGTGCCCCCAGTCTCCGTCAAGGTCAGGGCGGCGCGGCGCCGCCCGCAGCGGCCGTGGCCCGCCGGACCCCGGTCAGGCACCGTTCCCAGCGGACGGGCGCGGTTGGTCCCGGCCGGCAGCCGCCGCGGACGGGCGCCAGCGACACTGACCTGATGAGACGTCAGTCCACCAGCGGTCACGGTTCTCGGTCAAACGTAGGCGGTCATCGATCATATCACACCTCTCCCCATCCACCCACCCACCCACCCACACTGAAATCACAGCTCTGCGGCAGAGCGCGCACCACTTCATCACGCATTTTCTGATCACACGGTTGGTCCAGACAGGCACCACGTCGCTCAGGTGCTCCCACGGCAGTCCGGTCTGTCAGCTCGTCGGCCATCTCGTCTGTCATTGAAAATGAGCGTCTGCCAAACCAGCGCTGTGGCTCGCGCCCCGGCCGGAGGTAATTAAACGTCAGTGGAAGAGGCCACCTCAGCCACGCTCGCGCCGTCACACGTCTCAGCAGTCCCACCCGCGAACAAGTCACACAGTCTGACGGCGTCCGCAGCACGCGAAAATCACCCGCAGCGGGTCCGCTCCACAGCCACACTCGTCCCTGTCCGCCAGTCGCGACCGCAGGCCACACGCAGGCTCTCGCACGTCTAGTGGAGGTAGAGGGAGAGAGAAATATAGAGAGACAAACACACAAACATTACGGCGCTGAGGACGGCCGGGCCGCGAGCGGCACAACACCGAGGAGGGAGGGCGGGGCTCGCCGACGCGTCGCGGCGCCGCCCAGCGTCCTGATCGACCGCGCACCGCACGGGATCTGGCGCGCGGCCCGCTCGCCCGCCGCACCACACGCGCGCGCCGGCGCCGGTCGGGCCGGCCGCCGGCTCGCTCAGTAGGCGAGCCGGGGCAGCTCGCGCATTGATGCGTCCCCCGTCGCCCTCCGAGACGAACCGCCTTGCGGCCCCTGCGAACATGAAGCGGCAGTGAGCGGCGCGCGGCTGGCGGCGCGTCAGGCCGGACACGCCAGGCAAGCGTTACTACAGCCGGGAGACAGCACGCCGTCAGGACGCCACCACAATCAGACACCGTAAGGGAGCACGCCCCGCCCCGGCGCGACCCCGCTCGTGACACGGCTACCAGCCGCGTCCAGACCCGGTCCTGGCCCTAGCCGGCTTCCACCGCGCTCCTCCGCTCTCCCCGTGCCACGCTCACTTGGTCGGCATGCGGCGCATGGTGTCAGCGCGAGATGATGCCTTCTGGAAGGCCAGGTGACGATGAGCTCCAGCAGGCGTAGGCGTCGGCAGTCCAGCTGTGTGTCCGGCATGGCGTCGTAGACGCGCAGAAGCCTGCGGTCGGCGACGGCGGCGTCAGCGATGGGAGGGGCGTACACGCGCAGGAGTTCCTGGACACGCCTCTTCCCAGCCACGGTGAGGGGAGCGGCGCGGGCTCGCCGGAAGCCATGTCACGGCCAGAAACGGCGCCAGGTCCCGCTGCCCAGAGCGGTTAAGGCCCAGGGAAAGGCATCGCTACCGAAGGGTGGCTCACGAACTGCTTTGCTGAGGAAAGGAGAACGCACGGATAGCAGTGCTCGCGAACACCGGATCAGCACACATTTCACAGCAAACGAAACTGGGAAATGTGTGAAACATCCCATGCAGGCACGTGCTTTTTACTGATAAAAATCAATATGCATCACATGTCTAGTGCTCAGTTTCTGAGCCTTGACTTGCTGATCATCATGACATCATTTAAGTCCGCGGCAGCGTGCGCTGATCACCAGTCACTGAGCTCTGCCGGTGAAGAGGCGGACCGTCGTATCTGCACCTCTGCACTATCACTATCTGCACCTGCACAGAGGACCCACCTCGTCCATCTGGTTGGTGGTGAGCACGCAAGCGCCGTACATGGTCTTGAGCAGGCGCACCATCTCCTGGATGGACCTGGTGTCGGAACGCTCAATGGCCATGGTGACCGCCTCGTACACCAGCTCGTGGTGGAAGTGCGGCACCTCCAGCTCCTTCAGACACCTGTCCCGGTCGACGGCGCAGCCACGGGGTGAGGCACGTCAAGCAAAAGCGCAGCGCACCCCGGCGTGGGCACCGCAGTGGGTTGGGCGCAGCGCCATCACGTGATCGCAGCGTCCACCACGCGTCTACGGCCAACACACCCGCACACGTCTTGACAACGCCGCGGCAGCCGGCTGCCCCGGCCACAGCGCCGGGGCCATGCCTGCCGCGAACCGAAACCGGCACCGCGCCGGCGAGCGGCCGCACTCACCGGATGGCCTCCTCCACGTCGCTGGAGCTGAGGAACTCCTTCAGCAGCAGGATCATCTGCTTGACCAGGTAGCGGACGGGGCGGCGCGGCCCGCCCGTGCCCCACACGTTGTCCAGGCGCACCATCCCGTGCTTGACGCTCATGAGCAGGTCGGCACGGTCCAGCGCCTTGCTGCAGCCAGATCAACATGACGCTGTTCATCAACACGGTCGACTGCGACGTTACAAGCGTCATAAACTATCACACTGGCTTTGAGGGCAGCTGACTTTATGAAATACCACATTCGTCCACAGTGTGTAGCGGATATGACAATAAAACGCGACAACAATGCGCTATCTCTGCCGGTCGCCAAACTATGACGCAGCGGAACAGCCCACAGCAAAACCGGTGGCATGCCACGCGGCAACGAGCAAGGACAGCCCAATTCAACCGCGGCCAGCCAAAGGGTTTCCATACGACTTTACCACCTGCTTTCCAAAACGTGAGTCAACACGGCAGACAACTCGTCATTATCGCAGCCACAACACGACCACTCAACCGGCCCGAACCGCTGACGTCACTCGGCGTCACTGTTGAGCGAACACGCGACGCCCGGCGGCCGGAGACAGCCCGGCCGCCGCCACTCACATGGCGTGCCGACACTCCACCCTGCCCTTGTGGCTGGACAGGTACTTGGGGCAGACAGTCGTCGGCCACGCAGCGGGCCATGAAGTTTCCCAGGATGTCGGACGCCTCCGGACAGTCCAGCACCAGGTCGGGCAGCGAGGCGAGCAGCGCGTCAAAGCCTGAGAGCGGCACCCGTCAGTGGAGAGGGGAAGATGAATGGGCGCCCGAGCGTCGCCGGAGCCGAGAGCAACGGCATCACAGCAGACGAACACACCGCTTTTACCGTGGTGTGCGCCAATATGACGTAATGACGCAACCAGTCACGGTATGGCAAAGCGTTTAATTTTATGACACATCTCATTAAAACAAACACCAATATGATATTCAGCATGTCTGCTGACGTTAAACATCTTACCCAATCCCTACTCAGGCAATGACGACAGTCTTGCACAGGAAAAGGAAACTCTGTCCCACGCATTGTGAGCCAATCTAAGATAATCTACCCAAAAGACAATAACCTGTGTAGATGTGCACGGGAATTGCATCACTTCACAACCTTTTGTTACCGGCATTGTTCGGCGTCCCAGCCAAAGGTTTGACTGTCAGGGTAACTACGGTTTAAAACATTTGTTTTGCGTTCAGCCGTTTTAAAGCGACTTGAACTGGTTCACGGCCGGGCAGCCCGCGGCTCTGGGCGGTGGCACGTCTTAAAGATTGCACCAACAAACGCCCTTACTGAGCCCAACGCAACGATACAAATAAAATCGGGGACGCGGAGAAAGCTGACAATTTCGCCGGACATTGATAGCTGATTGCTGGCCCCGATCGCACGAGAAACCTGTGCGAATCAATAAAGGTGTTCCTACTTTGAGAACATGCACACTGGCAATGCCGCTCAACAACTGAACCTCAACCACAATTTCTTAGAATTTAACGCACCATTAAGCTGAAGGTCAGTATTTCCTTGTACTGATGCCATCAGCTCGGATACTTTACTTTTAGGCGCGGGCATCGGGAGAGCCTCGGTAAGGCCCGAGGGCCCGCACCGCGATCGCGCAATCACGTACCGCGACAGATGTCGGTCTGTGTCAGACACTCCTGGTAGAGGTCCGACAGCAGCACAGGAGGTCATCTCGCGTGCGACGGCTTGTGGTCCATGGCCCCCTCCACCATGGCGAACCAAACCGTCGCAAGCGACGTCCATCAAAGGAATCCATCGCGCACGTCGCAGGCTGCAGCGGTCACGGCCACCGCGCATCGCACATAGACGCCGTCCCATGCACGCGGCATACGCGTAACTCACGCACACGCACCAGAGCTGCACTGACGACATCCTCTCCCTCTCTCCCTCTCTCCCTCTC
>NW_023596545.1:34912493-34929217 GCF_011947565.3 Pollicipes pollicipes | reverse complement strand
TGCTGCCGAGACTAGGTAAGGACTCGTGCCACAGAGAGAGGGGGAGGGGGAGCGCCGAACAGCCGCCGAGAGGGAGAGGACGCGTGCCGGGAGGGGGGGGGGGGGGGGGTCGAACAGCTGCCGGGACCAGGTAAGGACTCATGCCAGAGAGAGGAGGGGGGGGGGCCAGACAGCCATGGGGAGCGGGTGAGGAAACGCGCAAGGTAGGAGCGGAGGCGCAGAGACAGGCTTGAAAGTCGCAGACAGTCGCAGAGACAGGCTGAAGGCAGGAAACAGAGGAGCATTAGGGGGTCGGACAGCCGCAGAGACAGGGTGGTGAGAGCAGATGAGACGGAGGGGGGCCACATGATCCAGATCCGGATCCGGAGCCACAGATCCACTGGCCGCCCGGACTGGGTGAGTCTCTAGGACGGAGTCTCGGAAAGGGGAAATGATTGAGAGGACGTTACCAGACAGATAACCGCTTCCAGGCGTCCATTCCAGCTAGGACAGGGCTTAAGTGACCGCAGGTGACTGCAACATCGGAGCAAACGCTTACCAACAGATTGAGATGGGAAGGACGGGATTCAGTGATTGTAGCAGATTGATTCAGTAGTTGTATGGAATGGGAAAGTAGAGGAGAGTACGTCGCGTTAAAACGCGGATGCGTCGATAGACCGCATGTTTACCGTGTACGTGCACCGCAGAGGCACAGGCCCCCTCAGTGACGGAAATCAAAGCCCATGCTTTGTAATAAGCGGCTGAAAGGACGTTGCTGTTCACTACACTTCGTTTGAAGGGCATTTGACTTCCGCTCTAATGCATCTGTTCTCCGTATGAAATGCATTCTGTTATCAGCGATTCACAATGCCTGTTGACACGAGAAGATAAACGTAGTCGCAGCCACGTTGCCCGGAATGTGCTAGCAACCTGTACTAGGCATCCTATCTTAGATCGATATGTAAATAAGACCAGCTGCAAAACGCACCCAGATCGAATATGCATGTCGATTCACCCATATAAATCGCAGGTAGGGCAGCTCAGGCCCGGCCTGGGAGGCCAGCCCATCCCGTCAGTTGCAAACAGACCCAGTCCATAGACTCAGGCGGGCGGCGGGCCGCCCGCAGCTGTGCCCGCCGTGTCCGCTCCACGCCTGACCGGCCCACCACACCAGGAGTCCACCACGTCCGAGCCGCCGCCCAGCCCGCGGCTCGACGAGAAGGACGTGACCTCGGCTCAGATCGACACCTGGATCCGCCAAGGCGACCTGGAGAAGCTGGAGCAGGTGCTGGTCGACGGGCACGGCGACAGTCTGCACGGCAAAACGGCCTGGAACGAGCAGGCGCGAGGTATTCTCAAGGCGGCACCCGCCTTCATGGTGAGTGAGGGGCAGCAGCAGCATCGCTGCCTCCGCGCTGTAACGTCCGTAGGCCGAGGAGACACGCCCCTGCACTGGAGCAGCGCATGGCCTGAGCTCCATCCCCACCCACCAGCCAGCGGGGCCGCCGGTCATGCGCCGGGGCTGCCGCGTCAGCGACTGCATGTATCAACCGTCCTGCTGGTGTCGCACGCTGCCGCCGCTCCGACCCGCCCCCGTCCCCTTCGTCACCGCAGCGCCGCCTCTCTCCGCCGCCCGCAGGAGCAGATCGCGGCCATACACATCGCGGCAGCGCGCGGCGATGTGGCCGAGGTCAAGGAACTGGCGCGCATCAAGGGCCCCCACTCGAAGTCCGCCAAGCTGGTGCAGTCGCTAGACGAGCAGGGCCGGCTGCCGCTACACCTGGCCGCCTGGTACGGACACACGCCCGTCATCCAGTTTTTGACCGAGCGCTACCCGGCCGGCGTGCATATCCTGGACAAGGCGAGTACGACGGGAGGAGGGGGAGAAGAGCAGAGAGTAGAGAATCTGCCACGTGCAAATTTGTCTGGTGGTGAGATATCCGCGAGACAAACATGTCACATGTCCAATGAATATTAAATGTCAATAAAAGTACACATGAAAAGCACACAAAGCACACTCAGCTATCACGTGCTGCGTTCCTCGTGCTGCTTCACTCAAATTCACTTTTTTAGATGCATCCGTCACCTTCGTTTCACATTTATACTGGTCTAAAATGCTGGCGACACAATTCAAGCCGACTTCGTTGTGGTTATCTATTTAGGAATGAGCGCTAGCGGTATCGGGGCTTCGCAACTGGCAGCAGGCTTCAGCGTGTTTCACTGACGTCATGCACTCATTTATTCAAGAAGAAGGAATGTTTCACGGGGCAGTGACGTATCACAGCCGACAGCAGGGTTCAGCGTGTTTCACTGACGTCATGCATTCGCTTATTCAAGAAGGAAGAGTGCTTCACGGGGCATTGACGTACCGCAACCGACAGCAGGCCTTAGCGTGTTCCGGACTCACTTATTTAAGAAACAGGAGTGCTTAATGAGGCAGTGATGTATTGCAACCAGTGGCAGACGTTAGTATATCAACTTTAACTTTTTTGTCACGCTCGTTCAGGACTCGCGGGCGCCTCAGCATTATGCGGCTATGGCCAGCGATTCTAAGAAGGCCAAGAAGAACTACAACTACTTGATTGAAAAGGGTGGCAACGATAATGTGAAGGATTTGGTGAGTCCAGAGCACTGTCGGTTTTGGCTGCTCAAATGAAATTATACTCATTATTTGAACAAGCCAAGAAGAGAAGGTGGCTGGATGAGTATGAAATGGAATCGTCCCCTAGTGAGCATGAGAATATTGATTATGTCACTCACTTTAAGAGCTGGCGTCGTTTTCCAGCTCCGTATGAACCGAGTCCCTCTCTCCCGACTCCGTGTAAGACTGTCCGTTCAGCCAGCAGTCGCCTGATCAGATCTCACACCTGAGAGACGGCAGATGACGGACGGGCAGAGCCGTATTCCCGGATCCGTTCCGAGAGCAGCTCAGACGATCCCCTGACGGTCCCCTGCGGGCGTCGGCAGCGCGGCAACACCGCCAGCTACTACCTAACCAACCCGGCGGACGAGTCCCGGCCGCCAACGCCCGAGAAGGGCGCTAAACTTCGGGAACGGAACAGGACCCAGGACCGCGGCCGGGACCAGGACCATGACCGGGACCGGGACCGGGACCGGGACCAGGACGGGGGCCGGCGGTCGCGCGGGCAGTCACGCCACTCGCCGCGGCGAGGCAGCGACCGCGGAGAGGACGCGGACATCGATATGGACACGGTGGAGAGGATGCTGCTCACCGGTCGAGGCGAAGAGCTCAAGGGCGCCCGGTCAAAGGATCCTGATGTGCAGGAGCTGCTGGACTCTGTGCCGTATATCCTGGTACGTCCCACCGTCATAGGCTGCTTGTGTTTGCTCTTGGGGCGGTCTGACGGGTTTGCCATGTGTCATGTTTGCTATCCATAACAAACTGGCAACCAAAAACTCCACATTCGCACAAATTTTGACAACGGTCAAGTACAGTACTTCTGTGGAGCTCATTTGAACGACAGGTCAATCAGGTATTTGCCCTACCGTAAAGGCATGGCGTCAGTTTCCACCAACTCCGCTGAAAAGTCTCAACGAACGCCAACCCACTCTGGTGATAGATCTTCAAAGCTTAACTTTTACAGGGCAAGATAGAGAGCGCGCACCGCGCGGCGGAGAGTGGCGAGACCCGCGACGTGCAGGCGCAGCTGGACCGCAGGAAGTTGGCCGGCTCGACGCTCAAGGATGGCGCCAATCCGCTGCACCGGGCCGCGTTCATGGGACACGCCGGTCAGTGAGATGTTCGGGGGACACGCCGGTCAGTGGGATGTTCGGGGGACACGTCGGTCAGTGAGATGTTCGGGGGACACCCGGCCAGTGAGATGTTCGGGGGACACGCCGGCCAGTGAGATGTTCGGGGGACACGCCGGTCAGTGAGGTGTTCGGGGGACACGCCGGCTAGTGAGATGTTCGGGGTTCGTTCATGGGACACGCCGGTCAGTAAGATGTCCGGGGGTGGTCGCTCATGGGACACGCCGGTCATTAAGATGTTCGGGGGTCATTCATGGGACATGCCGGTTAGTGAGATGCTCATGGGACACGCCGGTCAGTGAGATGTTCGGGGAGACGGCAGTTTGTGGAGCCTTCAGTGGTCGCGCCGGGCAGTAACGCGCACTTAATACCATCCATAAAACGACTCAGAAGAGAGTTGACAGTAGGCAGTGAAATATTCAGGGATCGAAATCAATGGAATTGCTCGGTTTTTGAGCCTCCTTCTAGGTGATGCATCTTCCACACCATTTCCGCGTCTATGCAAACCGAGAAGAGTGCTTCAAATATATATATATATATATATATATATATATATATATATATATATATATATATATATTCTTTTGCGTTATTGCACTACTTTCGACTGTGTTCCAAACCGCAAAAGATAAGTTTTAACCAAGCACGAGACGTCGCTGAATGCGCCCAGCCCCGCTCCAGCACTACGGCACCAGTCACCTGCCCCCCCCCCCCCCCCCCAGGCGTTGTCCGCTACCTGGCGCAGAACTTCCCGGACACGATGGAGGCGGCGGACAGGAACGGCCGGACACCGCTGCATTACGCCGCCGGGAGCCGGGACGGCGGGCACTGCTACAAACTGCTGCAGAGAGCCGGCGCGCGCGAGGACGCTACGGACAAGGTCAGTCGGGGTCACGTGTGTCACTGGGTCGTCGATGGCAGTTGTCTCGCGTCAGCGATCATAGCTAGCTGCATTAATGTGATTAGTCGTCTTACGGCGGCGATTTTCATCAGCTATCTTACGCCATCCTTTTACAATCTATTTTGCGCCAGCGCTTATTAGTTAGATTGCGTCATTAGTACAGGAGTTATTTTACGCCAGTGGTATCAGTTATCCCGCCCGTTGACATCAGGGTGGGGCCAGGAGTGCTGGGGTTTTGGGCGCATAGCTTGCAGTGACAGGCTTGCAGCGTGTAGGTCGCGTACAGCATGCAGTGACTTTGAACAAGGATCCAGCAGCGCTTGCTGCTCAGGTCGAACCCGCCTTGCTCGCTGTCCGGGTGCTTGTCGTGCGTGCCGCGCACCTACGCGCACTAGGTCGCGTGCCACGCATGGGGCCTGCGGCTGCGTCCGACGACACACCAAACCTCACTTTGCCTTGACCTACACCTCTTCAACAGTCTGATGGTAATGGCCGACAAACAGAAAACGTGAGAACTCGCCAGACTCCACAGGGCGTTCGAATCAACCCAATGCATCAGGTTCCACCACGTTCGCCAGTGATCTCTGCTAACGAACATCCTTCCCATCCGAATGTCTGCATCAGTGTCACCAGCTGTCGCACCACCTCCCCCGCCGACAGCACTGCCGCTGTGCCCACGCTGCTGTCGCGTTCACAGCGAGGCCGCGAGCCGCGGTACTACCTGGAGCACCGCGGCGCGCTCCGCTACACTTCCGTGGACCAGCAGACGGAGGACTACGCCGACTCCGAGGACGAGGCTGACGGTGAGTGAGCCGGCCTGGCCCGGCCCGGCCCAGCGGCCGCCGGCTGCCGGCCGTGCAGTGGGCCAGCCCCGGGGCCGGCGCGCGCTGCCTGGCTGATGATGATGCCGCAGTGCAACAGCCAGTTGTCCTCGACGCCGCCCCGCAGCTGAGCTCATGCTTGCTGGCTGTCGGGCTACAGATGTTGGCAGCGGGTGCTTAGACAAATGATGCGCGGGGATGACGTTTGCGGTGGACCTCGATGTGGCTGTGTTGGCCCTTGTCTTTGGGGTTGACATTGTTGAAATATTTGCATTCGCTTTGTATGCAATGACTTATTCCGGACGTGGAAAGTGGAAGAGAGGTAACAACAGCCCATGCGTGGGTCACTGAAAACCTCGTGGGCTATCGTCTCCTGCCGAAGGCACCGCCATCTTGATCTGCAGACTCCGACTGCCACGATCGCCAGATATTAAGAAAAAAACAGAGGCACCCGACGGTCACGATGATGACGTCATTGATGACGCTATTCCATCCATTACGCCATTGCATAAGCCCAGTAATCCACGTCGGATGGCTTAGAACAGGCCCACGACAGTTACAAACCTAGATGATGGCAAGTAGATAGACAAGAACATGGGCCGATGATGTGAGTGGTAGGATGTGAACGCTCTGCTAGCTAGTTTTTTGTGAACATATCCTAGACACAATGAAATGAGATCTCACAAGAACTTGTAATCATTTAATTCCAGTGTGAGCCGATGGCACAGCAAACGTGGGTCACTGGAAACTGCCGAAGGGACAAGGCACAAGTGTTAACGCAAACCTGATTCTCAAGCCGAGTAGTACGCATACCATAACGCCGAACCGTTCGGAAGCCTCGAGTCATCCTACTGGATGAATTTGACGGCTGTGACGTCTCATGTTTCTAATGTGTTACTAGCACTAAATACGTTATGATCAGCAAAAAGCACAACCGAACTAGACGCCGCTTCGTTTCAAAGTGCGAGGAGACCTGACCTGACCTGACCTCTGTCTGCGTCGCCTGAGGTAGCAAACGATTGCGTGCGGACAGCCATCCTTCCCTGGATGCTAGGCGATCCTGCCAAAAACCCACCAAACAAAGCTTAGCATATAACTTTTCCGGGATCTACAGCGAGACAATTGAATATGGTATGAATACTGAGCAGTCAAAGCTGCTTAGAAAATGCAAAATATAGATAACGGAGTCGTTCACTGTAAATTACTATGGCCGCAGTTGTTACCATTGTTTAACAGTGTGAAGCTGCCTGGATAACATTAACTAAGCCCAGCATCACTGTCTTGCCTCAGCATTGCCGACCTGGCCCTGACCTGGTCCAGCACCGATTACCTGACCTAGCACCGCTGACTTGACCCAGTATCGCTGACCTGACCCAGCACTGTTGGCCTTTTCCAGCACCGCTGACCTCTCCCAGCAACGCTGACTGTCCCAGCACCGCTGACCTGACCCAGCATCGCTGACCTGTCCCAGCACCGCTGACTGTCCCAGCACTCCTGACCTGTCCCAGCACCGCTGACCTGACCTATTACCGCTGACCTGATCAGCACCGCTGACCTGATCCAGCACAGCTGACTGTCCCAGCACCGCTGACCGTCCCAGCACCGCTGACTTGTCCCAGCACCGCTGACCGGCCGCCGTTTTCAGCCGGAGCCGGCGCGAGCCACCGCAGTCCGGACCGGCTGGGCGCCGGCTCGCGGCTGGACGGGCGGCGCGCCAGCATGGACGAGCACGGCTCGCGCAGCGTCAGCCGCGCCTCAGCCGCGCCCGACATCGAGTTCACCGAGGACGCCAGCCGAGACGAGGTGGACGAGATCGAGCGCGCCTTCGAGACGCTGCAGCGCTCCTCGTCCAAGTCGCTGCTGCGCAAGCACCTGACGCGCGATGTGCTGGAGCAGGTGAAGCGGCGCCGCACGCGCCATGGCGCCACGCTGATGGATGTCATTCGCTCTGGCGTGGCCAACCTCGACTCGGGCGTGGGCGTGTACGCCCCGGATGGCGACGCGTACACCGTGTTCGCGCCTCTCTTCGACCCCATCATTGAGGAATACCACGCCGGCTTCGGGCCGGCCATGCGCCAGCCGTCCATCTCCTTCGGCCACCCGAAAGCAGCTGCCCAAGGTGCTGGGAAACCTGTCGCGGCTGGGCAAGTACGTCATCAGCACGCGCATCCGAACGGCGCGCAGTCTGGAGCAGTTCCCACTGAACCCGCTGATGAACGAGCACGACTATCTGGACCTGGAGTCGGAGGTCAGCCAGGTGTTGAAGGACCTCAAGGGCGACCTCGCAGGTACTTACTACCCGCTGGACGGCATGAGTGCTAAGGACAAGAAGCAGCTCATCGACAACCACTTCCTCTTCAAAGAGGGCGACCGCTTCCTGCAGGCGGCCAACGCGTCGCGCCATTGGCCCAAGGGCCGCGGCATCTTCCACAACGAAGCCAAGACGTTCCTCGTCTGGATCAACGAGGAGGACCACCTACGCGTCATCAGCATGGAGCAGGGCGGCAACGTGACCAGCGTGTACGCACGCCTCGTCACGGCCCTCGTCAACCTCGGCAAGCAGCTGCGGCTGCGGCGCGACCGCCGACTCGGCTCTGTCACATTCTGCCCGACCAACCTGGGCACGGCCATCCGCGCCTCGGTGCACATCCGGCTACCGCGGCTGGCGCGCAACCCGGCGCAGCTGGAGGCGGCGTGCGCGCGGCTCGGCCTGCAGGTGCGCGGCACGCACGGCGAGCACTCGGAGAGCGAGGAGGGCGTGTTCGACCTGAGCAACAAGCGCCGCCTGGGCCTCACTGAACTCGACGCTGTCACCGAGATGTACCGCGGCGTCTCGGAGATCATACAGATGGAGCGCGACGCCAAGAAGTAGTGGGCGCCGGACGGCGGGGTGCGGACTCTGGGCGGCTGTGGCGGCAGCGACGACCGGTACGCGTCGAATACCGACAACGGCACAGGCGCGGACTATGGGTACCTAGGAGAGATGAATGGGGGCGCTGTAGAGGACGCGCGTGTGGTGATTGGTGCCTCGCTGGCGAACGCGATGAGGGAAAGGGTGTGATGCATGACTGCGCACGGGTACGCCGTTGGGGCTTGCACCGCCCGTGGCGCAGACCACTGGAGTGGTAACGGATGCTGGTCGTGGTCGTTCTCAAGCGGTCATAGTTTTCGCTGTAATACTGCTGATCCGAGGAGTGGATGGTGGCGACCGGGAGCACCCTGCAATAACCCATGTGCGTTACCCTGTTGACGCCAGTTTCGTTTTGGCCCCTCGAAGATGTGGAAGGTATTGGGTCATTTGTGTACTGTGAATTTGCGTGTTAAGTTCTTGAAGGTGTATAGTTAGCGTGAGCTGGAGAAAGGCACAGAACCCTGTCCTCCTCGCATAATTGTGAAGCCTATATATATATATATATATATATATATATATATATATATATATATGTCCTGTGGTATACTCATAGAAGCTCTGCTTGTGTGATATTTGGATGGCACTTGGCGTTAAGAGCATACATAAACATTTCACGCAAGGGTAATCACTTCGTTGCAAACGCAAACAGCAACCATCGCTAATTTCTCGGACGAGAGACTAACGATGAGTTGAGATCGAGGGAGGGTGCGGAACTTCTGATCGTGTAGCTCATTGTTAGGCAGTGTCATCTGCAGTTTGGTTATCATTCTCAGCTGAATGTCCTGCGCTGTTAGTCTACGTGCTTGCTTGTCTTGTCGCGTGGCTCACATAAGGGTATGCGTCCAACTGACGCCTCAGTTCTCTCAAGGTGTAGAGAGCGATATCAACGCAACGATCCCCGTGCTATACGCATACACGCTGTTGCTCGTTTCGGCACTGAGATGAGCGGCATTCTGAAGGGACTCCTTGGAGTCGATTGGCGTGAAGAGCGTGGCACTGCAAGGCAAGAGTGCCGTCTGACAGTCAATTGATCGATTTTGGAACGTCCCTGGACCGACCAAATTACGATCTTGTACCGTGCTTGACTGATAATAAATCGACAGGCGGTCGGCATGATTTTGTTCGGAGCTATGTCACGAGGATGACCCAAACCGTGATTACCATGGGCAGTAATTAACCCCAGATGTCGCGGCTGACCGCTGTCCTCGGAGAGGCCCGTGTGTAGCATTACCTCCCGCGCTGAGCGGACGGGAAACAAGCCGCCGACACAGGGCGTTCAGGTCAGTGCACTCGTGCAGCCGTGCGTGATGATGCAGCGCTCGTGCGCTGGTGCAGCTCACCGTGCACTCCTCACTAGCACTTTGCAGTCCCGAACGAAGTGCAACGGCCCAGGTGGCACTGCTTTCCGAAGTTGGTGGCTTGTTTTTCGCACCGCTCGTAAGGTTCGCCTCCCAGACACGGGCGGCCTCGCCGGTTGCGCCCTTGTCTTGCAGTGAATGGTGTGTGATGCATCTAGCTAGTTGTTCGGAGTCGAAGCATGGCGTTTGCAATGTCTAACTTGAGTCGGTGAAGGTGGTAGTCCTGAAGACCGCCATCCTGCCTTGGGTTTGAATCGAAACCGACGGGTTTAGTAAATGTCTGTACTGTCTTTACTACATTCGGATCTGCCTAGCTCACTTAAGAATAAATAATGACCGTAGAAAAGCTCAGCATGCCCCTTTAACTTAGTCGAAATTTAACGCCGGTAATCCAGTGCGTAGATAAAATGTATGCTGTATGCACCATTAGATTGGTTTTCCTGTAACCCTCCGCCTGTTATCTACTGGATTTTGGGCATACCCTCCCGCTGTTCATCAAAATCGAACCGCTCACCAGTTTACAGCCCACTCTCCATTTGCAACAGCGTGGTCTCATAGTTCCCTCGACAGTGGCGACCACGCGCTAACCCACTCTGGTTGCACAATCATGATTTCACCCGATATGTTGACGGCCTCTTGCCAGCGTCATTAATGCATTGCATTGTGTGACGAAGGGCTAGGCATGAATCTAAAAAATTAATTGTTTAGTACGGAGGCTAACAAAAAATGACCCCTCGTTACTTGATGTTAAGCGCACAAAACGCCAGGCCGTTCGCAAAAATATTTATAAGTCTAAACCAGCATGTTTGCATTTCGCTACCAATGAGACGCCTGGCAAGGTGTCGATGCGTATGGTAACGAGCGAGGTGGCACAGACGTGGCGTTTTCCCAGTGTGCACGGTGTCCAAACCTAGGCGAAAGGGGCCAGATACCTGCGGGATCCCGTACAGCGGCGTTTGATGATCACCGCATTGGAATGCCTATTTTGTGCGGGGTTTAGGCCCTGGAGGGGTCGCCACGCAACATTGGCCGATCACGTGGCATGGCAGCTGGCTGGCAGGAAATCTGGCAGGGTTAAACAGATTAAATAGCAGATTATGATCGTGACACATCTCGAAAAAAAATAATTTGAAAATATCACAATGTACCGCCTGAGTCACCAGTGGGCGGTACAGGAAGCCCTTCATCAACGTTCTACGATATCTGTGCTACCCACAATGAGTATGATATATTCGTAGTGGGTGCCTGCGAGTATGTGCCGCGAGAAATGACGGACAGGCTTATAACAATGTGCCAAACTTATGTCCATTGTATGAATGGTACCATGACATTTCGAACTACATCTATGTAGGCAAGAGAGCACCAGAAAGCCAAATTCGTGACGGTGCCATGTCATTAGCACAAATCATTAAAAACGCTTTCACCAAGGCTGTTCCTTCGTTAAAAATGGCGGCGCCCGGTTACCGCTGTATGAATGACGTCACCCTAGTAAAATAAAAACCTAGTTGCGCACCTGCGAGAGCGAAACAAATAAATAGCTGTAGTTTTCGAGCTTAAACATTGATGTGCATGTTAAACATGTAACAGGTGCATGCACCTACAATCGATGCATGTGTGTGTGTGTGTGTGTGTGTGTGTGTGTGTGTGTGTGTGTGTGTGTGTGTGTGTGTGTGTGTGTGTGTGTGTGTGTGTGTGTGTGTGTGTTTGTGTGTGTTTGTGTGTGTGTGTTGCGTGTGGGCAAGACGTCATGTGTAAGCGATGTTTGGGCTCAGAAAATTGACGGCTGCATTGACGCAGTGACATGAGTTTGTGTGATGTGAAGAGCTGGAGCTACTGAAGGTCTCCCTACAAAATGTGTAATGTGACGCCCCAATGTCGCTCATTTCGTGTATTGAATTCTGCTTTCATTTTCCGACAGGTACCGTAATGAAGCCGAAACCTGTGCGAAAGAAGAGGAGCGAAGGCCCTCAAGGGAAAGAAGACGGAGGAAAACAGGGGGTTAAAGGGAAGGGTAAGAAGCGTTCACCTGGAAGCATGACAACCGAGGAGGGAAAATATCTGATGAAAGGTCAGTAATGCGCCAGGGGACCCTGAGCCCCGTGCCACCTCAAGGTCATATTGTGATGCATGTGATAATGCACGGATAACAGACGAATAATGTGTGAAAGATGATGCGCTAATGCATGATGTAGATGTTAGGATATGATGTATGTAAATGACTGATGTTAGATCCAGATAGATGCGTGATGATTTAGAAGTAAAGATGCATGATGATGTAAAATGTATGAAAAGATGCAAGATGGTGTAAGGTGTGGGTGAATATGTATGCAGATGCATAGTGTATGCTTGATGTACGATGCAACATGTACATGATGAAAAATGTATAGAGGGTATGATGATGATGTAGGTGATGTATGACGATGATGATGTATGTATATGCACATGAATGATGTATGATGTCTGCACGCATATATGCATGTATGGCGTAGGGTATATGCGTGGTATATGATGTGTGTGAGATGTATGATGTAAGAATAGATGATATATGATGTTTGCACCTATGATATAAATTATGCAAACGAGATCCTCCAGGCCGCGTATGCAGCAGGACGAGTCGGCCGCCTCCCATGCATGGACACGTGTGCAGCAGGCCGAGTCGGCCGCCTCCCATGCATGGCCGCGTGTGCAGCAGGCCGAGTTGGCCGCCTCCCATGCATATACACGTGTGCAGCAGGCCGAGTCGGCCGCCTCCCATGCATGGCCGCGTGTGCAGCAGGCCGAGTTGGCCGCCTCCCATGCATGGCCGCGTGTGCAGCAGGCTGAGTCGGCCGCCTCCCATGCATATACACGTGTGCAGCAGGCCGAGTCGGCCGCCTCCCATGCATGGCCGCGTGTGCAGCAGGCTGAGATGGCCGCCTCTCCCGCACGGCTGCGTCTAGCAAGGCGCAGCAGTGATGCGTCTGGAGCAGCTCCTAATGAAACCGTTTGACTGGGTATCGCACCCACCCGTGATGCGCTCCCATTGGCTGCTTTTAAAACCACCGCGCTGGTATTGCCAGCTTGTGGCGATCAACGCCGATGTCACTTGGGGTCAATGTTGATGGCATAAAAATGGTTAAGACCGCGGCACTCGCAAAGTCGGTTCTGCCTTCACACTGGGCACAACAGGCGCCCTCGGCCGCATTATAGTAGAATACATATATATATTACATATATATATATATATATATAATATAGTATATATATATATTATATATTTATATATAGATATTATATATATTACCGTGCATATGTATGTGTATATGCAACGATATATGCATATGTGTGTCTATACACACACGCATATATATATATATATATATATATATATATATATATATATATATATATATATATATATATATATATACGTGCATATGTATGTGTATATGTAACGATATATGTATATATGTATCTACACACACACACGCACATATATAGTTATATATATACGCATATATATATATATATATATATATATATATGTATATGTATATATAAATATACTTATGCGTGTGGCCCTCAATAATTATTATGTGCAGACTTTTGACCTGATCGTCATGATAACGAGTCTGTCGAAAATTTTCGACCACGGCACTGCTTATAGCGATGGCAAGTAATGTTCTGTGATGTTGTTCCTAGCTTTTATTACCGTGGCTCTTGACCTCACGTCATGGTGCTAGGCCGGTGACTTACGCTTAAACGTTTTCCCTCACGTCACTTGGTGAAGTCGTGGTACATGTCATGTATCCGAAATGAGCATTTGCATCGCGTATTTTGCTGTCCAGTGTCATTGCATTTAAGGAGGAGTATGCTATTTTTCAGCATACTTATTTGGAAAAAGCATTTTGGTAAACCCTAAAGAGCAGTTGTGCTTAATGATTTTGTCTACTATATGTTGCGCTACAGCATATAAAAAACAAACAAATATGGTGATGCGTTGTTCAAATTGCGTCATCAACGTTTCGGCCCTACACTTCTTAATTACTTTGCAGCTCCAGATCGCATTTCTGGAATGGGCGACCTTGGCGCATGCAAGACATTCAAGCAAGATATTTATTGAAGCTCTCGCGACTGTACGCGAGGATTTCACGTGGATCTGGTCCAAAATTGGCATGAAAATTGGCATGATAAAGCGGGGTGGCGTAGCATATTTTGAATTGGGAGCTATTGCCAAGGATTTCTAGATAACAGGCGTTACGAAAAAAAATCAGGCACATCTTATCTAGTTATGAGAGAAAAGTAAAAAAAGGTGGGGCATTGCCTTTCAACGACTTAACCACGTGCAGGTATGTCGCACACCGCGAACACGTTGCACTGCACAAAATCACAGAACCGGGGCTCCTGCGATCGGCGCCGGCCTGTGTGACGTGACGAACCCGTGCCGGCAGAGGTGGGCGGCCCGCTGACCGAAGCGCTGAAGGCCGTCTCGAAGCAGAAGCCGCGTGACCCGATCAAATTCATGGCGGCGCTGCTGTACCGGCGGGCGGCGGATGGCGGGCGCTCGGCCGCGCTGAGCGCCGCCGAGCCGCCGCTGGCCGGTTCCGACCTGCAGACGCTGCTCCGCCGGGTCAGTACGCCGCCCACCCCCGAGCGGGGACCATTGGGTCACCGGCGGCGGCCCGCGGCGCCAGGCACTTTGAAAAAGATCATACGGTTCGGTGTCAAATGCAACACATACCGTATTCGTTTCGGCGTAGCATTGTGATAATGCGAGGGAAGGAGCGTAATGAAATATGTGGATCAAAACGCATTTTTAGCTCAATAATTTCCATTATTCACCTTAGCAAATTCACGGCAAGTGGCTGAGCCGTGGGTGGGCATGCTCCATATTTCCACAACTGTGCCGATTTAAGAGCCGTGCGGCTCTGCAACAGAGTTGACCTCACTAGTCTGATGGTGCCACGTTGGTATTTCGTATTAGAGGAATCTCCATCGGCACGGGCCGCCTGACGACCCCTCCCCTCCCCTCCCCTGCCGCGGCTGTCGTGCAGGACGACCGCGGCCGGTCGATCCTGCACTTCGCCGCCGAGCGGTCCCACCCCAGCCACGCCCTCGGCCGCCTGCTGGACCAATCGGCGCTGAGCCTGGCCGACCGGGACGAGGCATACCGGACGGCGCGGGACGTGGCGGCGGCCGCCGGCCAGCACGAGAACGTGGCCGCGATCGACGCCTGGCTGACCGGCCTGGCTGCCGCCGGTGAGACAGCGTCCAGCGCAGCCGGCGCTGGGAGGTAGTCACCCTGGCAACATCAGGCCACCAACGAGGGGGAAATTCAACACAGCTAGGAGCAGGGGCGGATCTAGATTTATTGGGGGCGAAAACCGTTCTTGAAGATTAACATTTAAAACATCTAGGGACTTTTACACCCATACACAGGTACTCTGATATATATGACACCACGTATATATGTCCTATATATAAATATATATATATATATATATATATATATATATATATATATATATTGATATAGATATGTAGATATATAGATATAGATGGATGGATAGATAGATATATGACATCACCCCGGTTTGGTGGCTTGGGGTCAGGTCGCTGTGTCGCGCGCGAAACGGCTGTGTCCGGGAAGTACGACAATCTGTGAGCCGCAGGCAAAGATTGACAATAAAATTAACAGGTCGCTAGGGCATAAAGTCAACAGAATAGCGGGTCCCTCACTTCCCGAAATTTCGATGCAATCGTGGGTTAAAGAGAATGTCCCAGCTTTGGGACATATTTCAAAGACATATTCGGGTGATACTTTAGGACTAGTTACGCCTAATAATAGCACTTGGTGGTTCCACTGCAGCTCTGTCAAGAGACAATAAGGATACACATTTCTGTCGCTTTCGAGTCCAAATTACGCTGCCAACGCTTTGTAACAGCACTACGCTCCTTCGCTGCAGTCGTGACCACCGTCGTCATGACAACCACCGTGCGCACATCTACTGCTGTGAATAAAAGAACGTTTGTGATTTGCCCAGCGGGCGAGGGCCTGTTACCGAGAGGCGTGTTGGTTGAAGCCTGAACCAGTGCGTTACATGGATCATTAGGTGCTCTCCTTCCGAAAGCCCAAGTGTGCCTCAAACGAGCCACTACGGTAAGCGCAACAGGGGAGAAATAAAAGGCAAAGTATAACGTTTCGTTGAATTTGCAGGATAACATAAACACAGTGCTGCAAGCTTTCGTAGCATTTATTACACATACATTTTGACACCATAGGGCGTGGCAAACATTATAAAACACACAAGTTGGGAAAAGCAAGGAAACTGAAATTCCTTTCTTTCATAGTGAGAGATTTATACTGCAGGGCCAGCTACTTCAAATCAAAATTCTGAGCTATTCGAAAGGATTTCGAAAAAGCCAGTATTTTACCAAATCGTTCACGTCTTATGTAACAATAAGCGAAAAGTACAGAAAGGTGGGGTACTCCCTTTATTCCACCAGCAACGAGCTGCTCATGCTAAGCCCGCAGCCGTCGTAAGCTGCGGATTCGCGTTGGCTGCTGACACAGTTGATTGCTCTAACAGCAGAAAAACGAGAACTTTATGTAATATTGAGAGTACTTCCCTCTAATATCGCCCAACAAGCGTAAGGGGAGCCCAAAGCAATACTACTGTTCTAAATAATTGTGTCATGAATTTATCTGAGTTTAACTATGCGTGACTACTTTCTAGGTCGCAGGCGATATCTGTTGACGAAACTATTTAGTTGGCGGACAGTTTACAAACGTTGCCTTTCCTCGAAATCGCTGGCTGCAATGCGTAAAATGGTCGTACAAAACATATATTGCCGCATAGACACCAATCGTAATGCCGGAAGTCCAACCTCGGTACAGTGATGAAGTTACTCTTTCCACATTTGTGATGAGGCGAAACGCGTGGTGGAAAGTTCGCCTTTCAGAGTAAAGGATCGTGTATGACTCGTTCAATTTTGCTGATGAA
>NW_023596545.1:34879342-34909052 GCF_011947565.3 Pollicipes pollicipes | reverse complement strand
ACCAGGTACATTCAATCGCAGTTCTACCCAAGTAGGGTTCCCTCCTAGCCTGTGAACTGTTCTTTCACCCCGGCCAGATGTGCACCCATTTGACCGTCCATGACAAGTATTAGCAGTAGAGATAATGTTACGCATACGTAAAGCCTGTACAACTTTTAGGAGTAAAAATGATGACAGTAAGACGGTTTGAAAGTATAACTTTTGGCGTGTAACATTCATGCCGCGTAAAAGTCATTGCAGTAGAAGCAATGCCGTGTAAGCAGTGGCTGTAAACGTTTTTGCAATGCAGGTAATGACAAGTAAGGTTTTTGAAGCGTAAATTTTGTCGCGTAGCACTAATGTCACGTATGTTTTGGAACCAGTGATGTTGTGTGTAAGTAACGGTATTTGCAATAGAAGTAATGCCATAACATTTTTGTCGGTAGAAGTTTGTGTTGTAGCAGTTTGTCACAGAACCCCATAAAAGGGGCTTTTGATGCATAGAGGAGCCTTCTTATCCAGAACAGGATCCTTCTGATTGACAGAGACGACCCCAAATCCAGAACGGGGACTTTCCGATTGATAGAAGGGAGCTCTGAATCTAGCACAGGTTTCATCATCCCAAAACAGGCCGTCCTGATCGGGAGTAACCGCCCTGTGACACATGCGGTGCGGTCTCTTGGTTTAGTGGGATCCTCCTGGTTTAGAATTGAAGTCTCCTGGTCTGGAAAAGAACCTCACTCAATATAGAAGATGCCTCCTAATCCAGAGCAGCAAACCTCCAGCTGGTTGCGGAGACCTCCTGAACCAGCGAGGGGTCTCCTTAACACAAAATAGGGCCTCTTGGTCCAGAATGCGGGTCTCTTGATCCAGAAAAGTGCTTTCTGATCCCGATTCGGTACTTCCTAGCCCAGACAAGGAGACTCCTTGACCTGAATTTTGGTAAATTGTTGTGGCTTTAGAACCAGCGGCTCAGAAAAGAACCCTCCCAAAATTTTGAGGGGACAAAATATCATTTTGCTCCCTTTTCTCCCTGCCGCGCCACCACTGGCGTGAAGGTGGCTGATGGGTACCATGCGGGTTGCGGCTCGCGACCACGCAAAAACAGGTGCACGACACTCTTCAGCTGGCATCCGTTGTGCCAGCCACGCTATTTAACGCGCTCTCGGTCATGAGCGTGTGGTGGTTTGTCATAGTGCTCCTGGCTGGGCTCATCGATTATGCCTCCAATTCGGCATCGGCTTTGATGAGCATCACCGGAATCCCGTTACGACTCTTAAGATGATAACGACGGTTACCTGAATCCCGTTACGACTTTAAGATGATAACGACGGTTACCTGAATCCCGTTACGACTTTAAGATGATAACGACGGTTACCTGAATCCCGTTACGACTTTAAGATGATAACGACGGTTACCTGAATCCCGTACGACTTTAAGATGACAACGACGGTTACCTGAATACCGTTACGACTTTAAGATAGCAACGACGGTTACCTGAATCCCGTTACGACTTTAAGATGATAACGACGGTTACCTGAATACCGTTTACGACTTTAAGATGATAACGACGTTACCTGAATACCGTTACGACTTTAAGATGATAACGACGGTTACCTGAATACCGTTAACGACTTTAAGATGATGACGACGATTACCTGAATACCGTTACGACTTTAAGATGATAACGACGGTTACCTGAATACCGTTACGACTTTAAGATGATAATGACGGTTACCCTGAATACCGTTACGACTTTAAGATGATAACGACAGTTACCTGAATACCGCTACGACTTTAAGATGATTAACGACGGTTACCTGAATACCGTTGCGACTTTAAGATGATAACGACGGTTACCTGAATAACGTTACGGACTTTAAGATGATGACAACGAATCACGCCGGCCGAATTCAGATGCTTCGACAGCCCTTCAACTCGCTGCCTCGCATACGTACCGTTATCGCCAACATTTCATGGACATTTTCCGCCTCCGTTAACGATGCACCTGCAAATAAAACGGCATTACTTGCAGCAGAAGGCGTGGGTGAGACATTAACTGCTGGAAACTGGTACAAGGAGAAACTGGGGCAAATCGACGTGGGGTGCGAGCAGGGCCCTCACAAAATGATACAAGTCGACATCTTACGTGTGGCTAACTAACTGAGAAGTCACTACGTCTGACTTGTAGTATACCATATTACTTCTGCATGGATGGCTACTCGTTTCTCCGAGTTTAAAAGCGTGCGCAAGCATTGTGCTTTCTACTACACAACCCCGCGCCAGCCGCAGTGAAAGTAACCAAGCTGGAGATGCCTTTCACATGCAACAACACACTGCAGCTTACCTTTTTCTGCATTCTGGGTCCCAGTGACCTTCAGACAAATGGCTTTGATGTCACTGGGTCGATGCGCGCGACAAAGTGGTGACGTCACAGCAGCATGCATTGCAAAAACACTCTCAGTGGGCAGAAACGGCACTGACGCAAAAGACGCAAAAGAAGAAGACGCAAAACACCATTACAAGCTCTTGCAAGCAGCGCTTGTGTCAGCAGACGAGCCTTCGAGTTGAAGTTTGGTGAGCCAATGAGCGATTACGTTTAGTAATACACTGTCGTTTTTATAAGACACCGTCTGCAGTTAAAATATGCGGTTTATATGCGGCGGTAAATGTGGGCGGTTTGCCTGATAAATGATACGATGCATGGTTATGTGTTTATACATACACCATCATGTAACAGCATGATTTCGTCAAGGCTATGCCATTTAAGTGGGAACTGGATAAAAATAGCGTGTTCTCGTAAAAAAACGTGCTTCCCTGAAACGTTTCTAACAGCGAGATTGACGTCTTTATCGATAAGCCTTCACAAATTTCGCTCCATTTTTGTGTCACCCAATGTCTATTTGTCCGCACTAACAAACTAATGCTTATTTGAATGTCATCAGATATACCAAACCTATCAAAACACAACAGGTCATTCCACTGATCCTCCTCATATTTAAACATTGGTTAAGTCAAAAACATCGCCACATCGACACCTCACACTTTATGTAATTGTATCCTTGGAATATTTTCTCTGGTATTGCAGATATCTGTGTGAATAAAACACTGGTCTCTGGCATTGCTGACAACATCTATGAGATGTGGGGCCCCAGTCAAAGGCGTGTGGTTCCTTTCCGGTTGGGGTGAGGCTCCAACTCCAACTTTGAGATGAAAAATTTAATCCAGAGATAAACCCGTGTTTTAAAAACATTGTGTGAACAGCTTAAGTCATTTTTCCTCCTGCCCCCAAACTTATTCTGCTAAACTACATCCCTGTACATTTACATCTCCCCCCCCCCCCCAATGGGCCCGCGCCATTTCAATGGTAACATCACATCAAAACACTCGTCTGAAGGAAACAATGCTGGGACGCGTTCGCATCGGGATGCACTTGACCCTTGCCACTTGGACATGGGACGAATGCCGCGCACACCGGGGCCCCGCTCCGCCGTGTTTCACACTTCTTCATGTCGTCTTTTGTCTTGTCCAGCCAATCGCATAACTCGTCACCCATCCTCTTGATTCAGTACGTTACCGCAGATCAATTTTTGGGTCTTGTGGAACTTGGGTGTTCATGTCTTGCCAGGTCAATGTCTTAGAAAGGTTTTAATCTGGTCATGCTGGAGTGAAACGTGGCTTATTCGTCAACGATACGTTTCGCTGTTGTTACGTTTTTGTGTAGTTAACTTTTCTGTACAAAACTGTCACTTACCGATCATCAACTTACAGTGTAGGCCCCTGACCAAAGATTGTCTTTACTGCCAATCTTAAGTGGTATGCTCTTAAGCTGCGTTTTGTGTGCATTCGAACTATCTTGGACTTGGCAGTGTTGCCCTTTTGCCCACAGGTGACACTTACTCGAAGGCTTGTCATAGGTCACTTACCCAGGCTGATCTCCACCTTGGAATTTTCATAGCATGCGCCTTTCTAAAGCGTTCTGTCTGTTTTAATTCATTTTTGGACTTGATAGCGTCGTTTCGTCATATACACGTGACTTTGGCACGACAGACCATCATAATAGACTTACCTTCCCTAACCTTGAGACGCAGCTGACTTCACAACTGGTCGATCAGTTGCTGACAGTGCTGGAACCCACATGCAATTCTTTATTACGCACATGTCCCCTACTTCTGCTTTCCGCGACCTTCAACTTAATGCTCTACGTGTTCTATTTATCTCATCCTGCAGATTATGCCGCTACCCTTCGTAAAACTTACCATAGACGTACAGCTGACAGTCTGAGCAAAAGACAAAAGTGTGAAACAACATTTAGTGTCACCAAAGCTATAGACATATATGAAGAAAACCATCCGGCGCTTATTCCGAAATTTAAGGGGAGAATCGGGTCCATTTTGTCTCTCATGCACCATCATAGACCTAATGCAACATATATCCAAAGGTTGGAAGAATCTGGCCTCCAAGACAAGCATGTGAGCAGGAGGGCGGGGAGACTCCAACTATTCGTGGAGGTGTAACATTAATTATAAGACAATAAGTGTGAAGAATTCACGAGCATCTGTGTAACATCCTTAAGGCCTGCCCAACCACCCTGGTGCCCACGCCTATGTGTACAGAGCGCCGGCGCTGGGTGGGAGTAGCCCGAGTTCAGCAGACCGCCTCTACATCAAATTCTACATTCAGAAACTAAAATGCCTAACCACCGACATGTGGATAGCCTACAGTCCAAAATGGGCGGATACTGACTGGCCCAATGCACGTGGTATTTCATTTTTATAAATCAAAACATAAGGTTGCCTTAACCGCAAGGCCCTATAGCAACTTAACCGTCAGCTCCGTGCTATGAATTAACTGAATGGTATAACACCAGTAGATTTTGTTTTATCTCTGCACTGAATCTTAACCATGACTTGATAAGGCAGTGACATGAATGGGCCGGGCATGGTTGTTCCTCGGTGAACATTTGAACATTAACTACCAGCCCCAAAATAACGCATACAAATGATTCGTCACAGAGACTAATGGAAAGAACGTTTTTAGATCAAATACTACTACACAAGATTTAGCTTTGTCTTTGCAATGGCCGGTGCGGACGTGGAATCCGGGAATGATGGAAGTGTTCAACCCGAGGCAGACGCAACCAGCAGGCCCGCGGCGTCTACCGACAACACCACCCAAGGAGAGGCACAAACAGATCCTGTAGCCAAGCTGCCCGAAGAGAAGTCTTCAACGACTGCCTCTAGCGGCGACACTGCTCAGGCCCAACCATCAACGAAGTCCTCAACAACACTGCCCGTGGAGAAGGCCTCCATGTCTTCCCCCAGCGATGGTGCCCCCCAGAAGCAACCATCAGTAACATTTTCAACCAAATTGCCTGTGGAGAAGGCCTCCACATCTTCCTCTAGCGACGATCCCCCTCAGAAACAGTCACCAGTAACATCTTCAACTAAATTGCCAGTGGAAAAGGCCTCCACCTCTTCTTCTAGCGACGATGCCTCTCAGAAACAGCCATCAGTAACATCTTCAACTAAATTGCCCGTGGAAAAGGCCTCCACCTCTTCTTCTAGCGACGATGCCCCTCAGAAACAGCCATCAGTAACATCTTCAACTAAATTGCCGGTGGAAAAGGCCTCCACCTCTTCTTCTAGCGACGGTGCCCCTCAGAAACAGCCATCAGTAACATCTTCAACCAAATTGCCGGTGGAGAAGGCTTCCGCGTCTTCCTCTGGCGACGATGCCGTTCAGGCCGAACCATCAGCGAGGTCTTCAACAAAATCGCCCGCGGAAAAGGCTTCCACCTCTGCCTCAAGCGAAGATGCCCCCCAGCAGCAGCCAGCAGTAAAGTCTTCAACCAAACTGCCCGTGGAAAAAGCTTCTGCCTCCGCGTCAAGCGACGACGCCCCTCAGAAGCAAACATCAGTGATATCCTCAGCCGAGGTGCCCGTGGGGGAGGCTCCTGCTTCTGCATCCAGCGACAATGTCCCTCAAGCGCAACCATCAGTGAAATCTTCAACCGAGCTTCCCGCGGAGGGCTCCATGCATGCCTCTGACGGTAATATCCTTCAGGAGCAATCACCCGCGAAGTCGTCAACCGATCCGCCCGTGGAGACGAAGTCTTCCACGTCTGCCCATGCCGACGACGGCCCTCAGGTGCAGCAATCGGCAACGTCTTCCCCAAAGCGGTCGTTGGAAAAGGTTTCCACGTCTCAGACGGGTGAGAGCCCCAAGCACAGCAGGACGGACAACTCCAGCCTGACTGCACGTCTGTATAAGGAACAAATCAATACGGGCAAACTAAACCGACTCACCAGCGTGGTGGCAGATCCGGACGGCAGGCAAAATCTGGTTCATCCTGGGTCCGTTCCGCATTGGCACACCGTCGACATCAGTCTGGCTGGCAAGGTACGTGGGTCGTGACGTACAGATGTGCGAGCCCGAGACCTAACAATTCAATTTCGCGGGGGCGGGCGACCCTGTATGACCTGCTCCGCAGCCCTTTCTGGCTACATGCTGTTTCACATGCCTGGCTGACGCGGACGAGGACGAGGCTGCATGGTTTTCCCGGGCCTAGTATCCTCTATCAGAGAATTGCTCTGACCGTGGGATATCCTGACGTGCTGAGGCGTCACCTGCCGACGGCCACGCCTCACAGCGGAAGTGCTCGGTCGCAGCGCCCCATGCCCTGTGAGAAGCGCCGTACGGGGGCGCACGACTGCTTCGCTGCACCCGCCGCACGGCGGAACCGAGCGCTCACGGCCAGGGGACCAGGACAGTACCCCGAGTTCATGCGAATCAATCCAAAGGTGAGTCCCGGGCAAACCTCGGTACTTGGTCACTGCGGAAAGAAATGCCGGCGATGAACGCCAACTTACGGCGGAGGGGCTTTAGTGCGTTGTCAGTAGAAGACAATCTCGTCTGAACAATTTGAAAGCCGCAATGGTGGGGTATCGTATCTGTTTCCACCTGGGATGGATACCGTTGCACTACGTTGAAGGTAGTTCTGCCTTTTCTCCCAAGATGTTTACCTAATAATCGCCGTTGATGGAATAGGGAATCGTCGCCATCGCGGGCATGGGAACGTTGTTGTTTATTTGGGATACAACTGAATCCACACCTTTGAGAGCTAGCATAAGGTCTATGGCATCGCAGGAAATTAATGAAAGTAAAAAACTTCCGTACCCAACACCTTTTTCGGAGGAGAGGGGACTTCACTGCTGATTTTGGTTCAGCATGTTTGGATTAGAGCTCCATCGGCCATCACTAAACGTTTCAGGGCGGTGCGATGAAGGTGAGTGGAGAGAATGTTGGGACAAGACTGATTACATCTAGAGCCATCCCAGGTACTTCCCTGCACAGGAAACCATCTTTGGCTAGGAGTGGAAGCTTCGGCGGTGCTCCCGTCAGGACGGAACTTACACCTCGTCCGATTCTTGCAGCTTGTTCCGGAAATCAGGGATGAAGGATAAAGCTCTGCGTTAAGAAAAAGGTCGGATGGCACCAAATTTTGGAGCAGACATTAAACTATACCTTATGAATTCTACTGAGCGTGACAGCCAGCCAGTATCGGGTCATATAGGTGGCAGTGCACAGACAGCGCATGGACACCCAGGCAGAGTGGCTGCTGCCGCGTCCTGGCCTCACTTCTGCCCGCAGCTAAACGAGTTCGTGGCGGCCTCCATTATCGAGAAGCTGCGCCTGAAGGGGCTGGCGGCGCCACTGCACGACTACAGCGGCCGTCTCCTGCCCTCCTCTCTCCTGGCAGGTCGGTGCAGACCTCTCCTGCCCTCCGCTCTCTTGGCAGGTCGATGCAGACCTCATCTGCCCTCCGCTCTCCAGGCAGATCGGTGCAGACCTCTCCTGCCATCCTCTCTCCTGACGGATCGGGGCAGACCCCTCCTGCCATCCACTCTCCTGGCAGGTCGGTGCAGATCTCTCCTGACCTCTAACGGCGACACCGCGAACCAGGACGCCGCGTGATCGACGCAAACGGGAATGCCGCGAACAGCGCGCTGATCTCGCGGCGCTGCTCTTGCTGCTCGGCACCAGTGAGGCGCAGATGCCGCCGTCGAAGGCAAACCGGGCTTTCAGGTGGATTTAGCCCGCGGAAGCAGCACGGGTGCGGTCATGTGACAAGTTTTGGCACCGACCACCTAGAGGCCGTGCGGAGGCTGTCACCAGCATATTCACCACGGCCAATATCGGGAACCAAAGGATGTACGGGAAAAGTTCACCAGAAGTAACTCAGCTGTGCTTCTAGCCTCACGTGATAATCATGCATCATAAAGCTTTTCTAACGCTTTACTGCTGAGGTGACGCCCAGAACCCAAATACAAATGTTACGCATGTTTATCGTAAGGTGCCTGGTCGTCCCTGCCCACAAGGATGCACCGCCACGCAGCATGTCTTGCAGCCCACAGTTGCCGCATGTTCAATATTGCACAGACCTGACTGACGACCTGCCTGACCAAAAATAACACTGCTGCTTTCAAGACTTCAATGTCCCAACGACCTGACTGACCAAAAATAGCGTCCCGGCAGAGATGGTGCTGAAGCCCAAGAAGAAGCGAGTGACGGACCGTTACTACTTCGGCTACGTGCCGCCGCCCAACCGCCAGCGGGTCAGCACGGCCTTCCGCCGCTACCTGCAGCAGTTCCTGGAGAGGCACAAGGCCGCCGAGAGCGACTTCTGCTATCTCCATGTAAGTTCGACTGGTCTTCGCAGACGCCCGTCAGAAGCGATGCTTCTCGCTCCCCTTGCTCACCAATCTCCAGTACATTTCGTACTTCACGTCGACAACGCGACTCCCGAGTCTGATCGAAAGTTCGTTGAGTGGGACGCCTTGACAATGTCTAATGGCCTTCGAGAACGCCCCCTGAGATCTTTTGTTTGCTGAGTCAGGATAAGAGGCGTATTGACCAGCACTGATCCTTTCAAGACTATGGGATAAAGGGGAGTGGAAAGAGGTGGGAGAAGACTGCTTGCAACTGGGTGTCGTCCGCCACCAAGACATGCCCAGCACAGGACATGTCGCGGTGGTGGACGAAACCTTCTTTGGGCCGTGTGTGGGCGCTCGGGCAGGGTTCCCAACAAGAGCATTTCAGCTCCTTCAAGACTGATGTTACAGCTTACCCCGGATAAACGGGACGTCGCGGGGATGTGGACGAAGCAGTGAGCGGGCAAATGGCAGAAGGCCTCTGTTTTACCCCCATCCCTCGGGCTACCTGCCATAGTTCCATGCAAGACAGCTAGCAGGGAACAAGTTCGGGCATTCAGGTTTCGCCGGCACAGTTCTGCGAGGGACCGGGTTTGAAATTGGAGGATGGGTTGTAGTCAGAAGCATCGTCAAAACGTGTTAGTAAAGAGAGTGCCAATAACCTAGAAATTATTAAAACATTATAGCCTTAAGCATCGATGTTATCGTGTCACTGCACCGTCGACCAAGTAATTTTACGTATATGCCAGCAGCAAGCCAGATTGCTTGAGAGCTTCATGTTAGGGAACCCTGCCTGTTGAAGCCAACGATTTATAATAGTAAGGCATACCTCCGTTCAGTAAAACCCTTTTCAGGGACCCTGACCATTTTTAAACATCCATAGTCCATACCTGTCCGGGCAGAGTATCTCCCGTCCCCGCACACAGAAAACAAGCGAATGAAAGTTGGTAGCCAGTTCCACGCCCCTTCCAGGCGCCGCGCCGACATGACGGGCCTCAGGTGCAGTGTGTGACGCGATGCGGCGCCGACATGACGGGCCTCCCGTGCGGTGTGTAACGCTGCGCCGACATGACGGACCTCAGGTGCAGTGTGTGACGCGATGCGCGCCGACATGACGGGCCTCCCGTGCGGTGTGTAACGCTGCGCCGACATGACGGGCCTCCGGTGCGGTGTGACGCTGCGCCGACATGACGGGCCTCCCGTGCGGTGTGTAACGCTGCGCCGACATGACGGGCCTCCGGCGCGGTGCGTGACGCGCGCGGCGGCCAACATGACGGGCCTCCTGTGCGGTGTGCGATGCAACGCGACATGACGGGCCTCAGGTGCAGTGTGTGACGCGATGCGGCGCCGACATGACGGGCCTCCCGTGCGGTGTGTAACGCTGCGCCGACACGACGGGCCTCCGGTGCGGTGTGTGACGCGCCGCGGTGCCGACAGGCGCTGGAGAAGGTACGGCGGATCTCCGAGATGAGCGACAACGACACCCCGCTGCCCAACAGCCTGGCAGAGGTGGTCCGCGCGCAGGAGGAGCCCGGCTTCGGCATGCGCCAGCTGCACCGGCCCCAATCGGTCGTGTGAGCCAGTGACGCCACTACGGACACGAGCCAGCGGCATCAATGGGGACACCGATCAGCGTGGCCATAATACTCAAGGACACACGAGGAACTGCATTGGTATCTCACTGCAACAAGTTGGAATCCCTCCAGGCTACGTAAATTGAAAAAAGTGAATGGTATTACACCGACAAGCGACCGCCTGCGCTTTTGAAAACGATATCGATACATAAGTGATAACGACAAACATCTGCCGATGATGCGGACCCTCGGCAAGAATCTGCGCCGGGCCGGTTTCTCGGGCACGTGTGAATCCATGCCATGCGCGTTCAGTCAGATTCGCAGCGCCTTCTCCCGATCTGTATTTTGTGCCGTATCCACGTGACAATGCGGGGCGAAATCTGTCAAAGCCCCGGTAAGAAACGACTTTCGGCGCGCGGGCTCCACTAACAGCGCTGGCATACATAGCAGGCGGCATGGAGCACCACGTGTGCAGGTGTCACGGCCAGCGGTGAACACACGTGACCGGTCACACCCCGGGGAGCCCTCTTCCAGGTACACAAGCGGGGTAGCCTGTCTACCACTCGGTCGCGCTGGAGAACAAAGCGTTCGGGGTTAAAATATAGAGCCGCCCGCGGGCAGGCCCTGATCTGAGCTGCCAGCAGGGGCCGGGTTTTGTCGGTCTCAGCGGGTGCTGCGGTCGTCAGTGAGGCCGCCAACTGTTTCACCAGCGGGACGGGCCCTGCTGGAACCGAGCACCTGCGGCACGCTCCCGCGTCCCCCACCGGCCAGGCAGCACTTGGTTACATACAAGAAGAGTAACACTACTCACCGTCAAGCACTCCGCGCCCGCTAAACAGCGACGTCATGATGCCGGCAGCATGTCACACGTTAGAGTAGCGCGAATCGGAAACTTAAGTCAAACTGCCACCACTTAAAAGCACCGAGCTTAGGCAGCGCTAGCCGCCCGCGCCTGTGTGGAGCAGGTTGCTGATAAAAGACCGGGAGGCGGCATTTGACTGCCGCGCGCACCGGCGGAGCGTGTGTCCGTTTGGCAAGCCCCGTTCCGAGTGCTGCAGTCCGGCACCGCGCGGAAACCAATATAAAGCTCTCCAAAAGCCCCAACATCACTACACGAGAAGCCATTAGCGGGCAAAAGGCCCGTCTCGGCCGTCAGCGTCAATCACCCGGGCTACGACTGGAATGACTATTCGCATCGCATCACACCATGAGCCAATGAGGCAACGCACATTTACAATAACGACAACGAATAACAGAGGTAACAACTGAGCCGGCCGAAGTTACGAATCACGCCACTACCCAGGATAAACGAAGCGCGCGAAGCTGTGACACCCTCCGCCGGGGAGATGTTTGGCATGCGTGGAGCTCTACGCATTCGGATTCGTCCGTACAAACGCCGCGCTACAGAAGACTAATCAAATACGCACACTCCCTGATCATTGGTTGCGTAGAGTCCCTCCTATCACTTGTGCACATAGTCCGGCCGCCCACGGTAGGCGCAGGCCGTGCCTCTTCTCACCGCTTCTATATAAAAACGGCCACGCCATCTAGCGAGCGCACTCATGACTTGTGATTCGACGTCAGCCACACGAGGCCCTCAAAGAGTCCGTCGCCGGTGGTGGCGCAGGCCGGTTGCACGTACCAGTTGCGGTCGTTTATACGCGTCAGGCCGAGCTTCTCCTGAATTTCGTGCGGCTTCATTGCTGTAATAGAACAGAAAACGGAGTCAGTCGCACTGACAGACGAATCAGGTTCAGAAGGGGCAAGTCGCGGCTCGAAAACGAGGATTGACGGTCATCCGACGCGCTTCCCGCATTCACCAGGTCACCCTGGACCCTCGCAATATGAGGTCCCACCCGGGACATGCCGCGGCGGTCAGCCATGAGCCGGCTTCTCGGCCGTGTTGGCGGGAGTGACCGAGCGAGCGCACGGACCCCAAACAAGAGCAGCTGCGCGGGTTGAGGCGCCTTAAATGAAGCCTCCCACCATGGCCACAGTCTTGCCTACTACTCACTTCTCCTCTTCACCCAATAACCATGAACGGTCATCATTGGCGGAAACCAAACCATCCGAACCAAACCAAACGACTGCGCTTCAGCGAGTCTTGTACGAAGATCAGCAGGGGATGCGTTAACTATTGCGCGTCTGGGAAACCAGAGGTACGGGGTTCGACTCCCCGCGGTGCCCGCCCTTCCTGCCAGGGTGAGAGGCAGGCGAAGCCATATAGCCTCAGCAGCTGAGTGCGTCGTAAAGCCCCAATGACACACAAGATCAGCGGGGAGGAGCCAGCTCAGCACGGGGAGGGGTGGCGGGCTGATACATCAGCGGAAAGGATGACGGTTTCGGAGAGGCTGGCAGCTCACCTGGGAGGATTGACAGGCCAGTGAGGACATTACGGTCGGCAGGTTACCAGCGGAGTCGAAACTGGGAGGAGGTCAATGAACAGGGAGATCACGTGACTCGGCGTCGCCCACAATGGTGTTTTCCAATATTAATGATGATAAGAGACTTTACAGTAAGTGGTCTTCCGACATATCAGGAGGTAATAGTGAACGTTAAGATACTTAGAGCCACTGCTCAGCCAGGAGGACAGAGGGCTCAATGGGGAGGAAGGGTCGGCCCAGCAATGACGTAACAGTGGCGGGGAGAGGCTGACGAACAGGGGGGGGGGGGGGACAACATGGTCTAGGAGGGAGGGAGAACAGACGGGAGCAGCGACAACAGTGGCGGCAAAACAAGACTGAGACACACCAACAGTGACAAAGGACTTCCCGCATCAGCAATAGACAATCAATTGCATCGAATAACAAGCACACTGACGATTACCGGCAGCTGCCAAAAGAGACGACGCCGACAAGGCAGGGCGGTGGTTCTTAGAATCAGCGCCTGCGATGGCGCTACGCATAAGCAGACCCCCCCCCCCCCAATACAAATATTGCATGCCACTCCAAAAAGCTAAATCAGATGGACCAGACCGCCACGTGGCATACAAAAACGCCCCTGCCCGGGGCTGCCCAGTGCACGCCCCTGCCCCAGCCTCTCAACGCGCGCCCCCTACCCGGCCGCGCAGCTCGCCCCCTGTCCAGCTGTCTGGCGCACGCCCCCACGCACCCTCCCAGCGCCGCGCCCTCTAACCGGCCACGCAGCGCGTCCCCTGCCCGGCCGCCGCTCACCGTCTGGCAGGTCCTGTTTGTTGGCGAACACCAGGACGATGGCGTGTCGCATCTCTCTGTCGTTGATGATGCGGTGCAGCTCCTGACGCGCCTCATCGATGCGGTCGCGGTCGGCGCAGTCCACCACGAAGATGAGGCCGTGCGTGCCGGTGTAGTAGTGCCGCCAGAGCGGCCGGATCTTGTCCTGGCCGCCCACGTCCTGCCGACGGGCGGACCAGGTCAGCAGCGCCGGCCGCCAGGGCACGCGTTAACCGCCGCACATCGCGGTCCCAGGCACACCCGTGATGGACGTCCGCACGCAGCTGGCAGTCACCGGTGATCTGGCCTGCCGTCCAAAGGCAAAACACCAAATGTTCAGTTTTGGCCATTTTGAGTGTTTGATGTCACTTGGTCTGTCTTCGAGCTGAATTCGGTTATTTAAACCATCAGTTGAAATTTTCACACACTGTTAGCCCTTTCTTTAGCTAAAAGCTTGTGAAAGTTTCAACCAATAATTAAAATAACCGAATTCAGTTCGAGAACATCAATCAAATGGCATGAAAAACAATAGACCAAAAATAAACATGTGGGGTTTTAACTCTGGATAGCAGCGGGGAACTGAGCGGGAAGTTCTCGGTGCTCTGGAGATCTGAGTCGGCAGCTGAGCGACCCTTATCTGGCCAGGCTGTGCGAGAGTTGGTAGTGTTTCTCCAGCACACAGCACCCCGATGAACTCACCTTGGGCGCCCGCAGCTCAGCCGCCATACAGCAAAGGAACGTTAACATAAAACATCCTCATTTCCAGCAAGCAGTGCCCATCGAAAGCCACCGAAAAACTTTTCGAAACCACCGAAAAGCCAGTCACAGACCATATCAATGAACAGATGCGCGTCTCACATGGCTCATGGTCGATAAACAAAGTCAGTGACTGTGACTGTGACTGTCACTGTGACTTTAACAACAAAGTCAAGATACTAGGCAAAGAAGGGCAGCAGAATAGATGATAGCGGCATTCCACATACCCAAACGTTGAACTTGACGTTCTTGTATGACACCGTTTCCACGTTGAATCCCACCGTAGGTATTGTCGTAACCGACTGGCCCAATTTAAGCTTGTAAAGGATTGCTGAAAATGATTTGTCAAGGAGATCTTGGGGATTACAACAGACACAGAGCCTCTGAAAGTGTGGAGCTGATGGAAGCAAGCAATCATCTAAGAAGACAATGTGAAAATGTCCTCTTTAAAGCCGAGTGCACACAATAAACACGCCTCAAAGCATACTCTGTCCCCCACAGAAAATGATCTTCAAACATTAACAAAGCCCCACCATAGTTGTCAGAAGGCAAAACACCTCCTGTTTGAAAATGACCTCATTTGTCTTTGAGTACAATCTCAGGGCATGCCACTATGAGCAGAATACACTACTTGGTGAATTAAGCATGTGCACACCTTGGCATGGGTTGGAAACAGGGCACAGAGGAAGATAAGCCACCTTATTGCACCTCCCTACCACTCTAATGATTATGAATCATGCACATAAACTCATGCTACAAAGGATACTGGTTTTTCCAGAGGCATCCAGTCCCAGCATCAAAATTCGTATTTCCTTGTTGCCAAATATCTTGGAGAGAAATTTCCCCATCTTGAGACCATACACAGGTACCCTGAGCTTGCAGCCTGAAACAAGAAAGTAGTGGTAAAGCAAAATACATTGTAGTTAACAACACATCAAAAACACAGTATTCGGCAGGGAACAGCACATCTGATTGGTCAGCAAACTGTCAGGCTCTGTGCAATTTAAATTCCTGGTCGAGCATTGCTAAGTACAACTAATGAGCCTCCAACAAATTTAATGATCTTTTTCACAGGTAAGTGGTTTGCAGGTTCACAAAATATTTTCAGTTAAATTGGTTCAATAACATGAAAATATGATCCAAATAGAGCAAGATTTGGCATAAAATACAATGAAAACTTAACCATCTTCAAATTCAATCTTTCTGTTTTCATGAATTTCTTAACAACAGGAGCTATCTAACCATACCACAATGACTGCAGGCATGTTAAAAAATATCTTAATTCACTTGAGACTTGTCACCATATGAAACCTCTTGAAACCACAATGTCGCAAGCAGGACATTACCAACATAAAGTTGCTGCAAAAAACATTATTAACTGCAAAATAACACCTTGCATGCAATATATCAAACTGCCTAATATCCTAAATTGTATCCTGAATTGGATTATAATCCATCTCCCATGGTACAACCTGGCATGCTCAGTCGCATAAAGCAGCTGATGATGCAACAAAGAATGCTGATGCCAGCTGGTAACAAGCTGTCACCAGTTGCTGCATTCTGTGGTGGCATGAGAAAGTAAAGGTTACTCCTCCTAAACTACCAAACTATTAAATATTGCAGAGGACCACACAGAACCAGATGAGTTTGGTTGGGCCAGACTAGACTGAGCTAGGCTAGGTCATCTCTTAAGTCAGTCTTTTTAATAGGCTCATTGGCCAGCCATTCATCAGGCTGGCCAATCCCAGCTCAGCCTTTTTGGTCTCACCTTAACATGATAATCAATATCTTACTAAATAATAAACAGTAAAATGAAATCCACAGAGATGCTATGACAAAACACAACAGCCAACATCAGCTTCCTGGCTACATTCAGCATAGCATGCTGCCATGCATGCCAGTTTCCAGTGTTGACAGTGAAGATCAGCCAGGTTGCAAAGGTGTCAGACCAGTTATCAAGATACTTCGGGCACGTCCAACTCTACCCCAAATAGGGCGGTCAATTTATCTGTTGGGGGCAGGAGCCCAGATAATCTGATGACCACGGGGTTCCCAAGATTGTCTCTACAATCTTATTCACAACTCCTGGCTTTTCATTACCCCTACTGATCAAGGTACCCAGAGTCAAATGGCACTGAATTTATCATCCAACAATTTGCATTCCATCTTTACTTACAAAATTTTTAGCAATTAGAAATATATTGAACATATTGAAATACAAACAGTAAAATCTAATGGTCTGAAAGAGGTACTTCACATTAACTGCTGAGCAGCATCATACAGATGTTTTTCAACTGGTCTGCCTATTGAGCACAAAAAGCAGAGATCACAAGAAAGATGCTTTGATCATGTGACAAATTTTGGTCCAAGCACTTCAATTTAATTGGTACATCTCTGGCTAAAGGAATGCTGCTAAGGCTGTCACACCCAAGGCTGTACAAGATAATATGGGAGCAATGGACAACTGACAAATAAAACAAACATGGTATGCATTTTTCTGTTCCACACATCATCCAATCCAGCCCAATACCTGTGTCAAGGGATCATGTGCTTCCCAAGAATAAGGTGAGCTACCCTAATTGAAGAATTGCTGCTCTAGGATACCCAAAATGTACTAAAAATATTAATTCTTGCTTCAATACCAACCCAACAAGATCTCATTGCAATCTGCCATGTTTTGTGGGCTGGTGCAGGCTGGGGTAGGGAACATGGGATGTTGCAAGCCTCCAAGCCAGCCTGTGAGAACTCCATCCACAGTACCAAATCCCTACTTTACATATGCCGAACCTGAATCATGCCCTCACAAAAGTAGCAGCTGAGCAGCTGACAAAGCAGCTGATGAGTGAATTGTGAATGCTATCATTGCATAATCATCACTTTCAAAATTTAGAAACAATGATATTGTGCAACAACATTTATTACACTTCCTCCAATGTATAAGCCTATATACATCTTCGTTCCAAATTGGCCTCATGGGTAAACATGCCTACTGTCATAAATGTCATGCTCTACAAAAATCGGAAGGTCTAAAAAGAATCCATTATCTTTGCTCAGCCTGGTATATACTTTCCATTTACTACAATGTTCATATAAAAATAAACCATCTTCAGTAGGTCAAGCACCAGCCAGTCCATCACCCGGAGCCGACGATCCCGACATCTCAAGCCAGCGAAGTTAATGCGGTTTACCCTTGTCCCATCTCCAGTGCAAGCGACCACGAAGAGTACTCAAAGTAACTCTGAATTCATGCCTTATTACCTTTTCAACCTTCATACATAAAATACGGACCCGATCCCGCGCGGTCCGGACCAGACGCCCCAAACCTGAATGCAGCACGGGGCACGGCGCCGTAACAGGCCTAGCGTGCGATAAAACCGCTGCGTGGCGCTTACGCCGCAACGCGGTGCATATGTCACGAACGGGCCGCTCCCATCAGCTGCTGACAAGTCAGCTGACTTCATGGGGCTACACTACGCACGAAGGAAGGGGGCGCTGTCAACCTTGGATTTCGACATTACCCCGTCAAGAATGCACGTTGTTTACATTGTGGTCGGCGCGGAAGGGTGGCCGTATCTTTCTCAGTTTAGAGAAAGCTTTACTCCCCTCGACTTTAAAGTAAAATGCGTGTTCTCCGTGGCTTATCTACTATGAACGCACCAACAGGATAATCAATTCGTCGACCCCCACACCACCATTGTCCTTGTCCCCCAAATATAACAACTGTCTCGCAACCATTTCTCTCGTGACACGTGACACTTAACCTCATTACGGAAGCATGCATTCGAGTACCTAGACTGTTACCGAAAAAGAAGGCAGCTTAAATGTGGTGTGACGTAACATTTTTAAAAAAAAAAATGCCCTCTACACCACAACCGTGTGCTGCAGCCGTCAGCCCCACGTTAAGCAATGCCACGCCTGCATTGGTTTCTTCTCGTCACACATTCGTTGCTAGATGCAGGTTCGGCACCTGCCCATAATTGGCATGTGGGGCTCAGTCATGTATTTCGGTCACTTAATACCAGCAGGCGGCCACGACAGAATCACGCATCACACGTGGAGCGGCGAGACACGCCGAACGGCTGACTTAACACAACATACAGAAAATACCCTACAATTCAACTCTGACACCGATAGAGGAAATACTTATCAAACAGCTAAGATCTAGATGGTCGACAATGAGGAAACCCTCGAGGAAGTCTCGAGCAGGACTAGCACTAGCCGATAAACCGCGACCCACGAACGGCCCACTAACGGACCGTCACCGCGCAACCCACAAGCAGAGACCGAGGCCCCCAGCCCAACCCGAGACGAGCCGTTTTATGACAAAAATCCCACGCGTCAAGAATACCCAGCTTCTTCTCACAGCAGCAATGACGAAGCGCTAAGGGACGGTCGCTGCACCGAGCCCGGGGCGAGGGGCTTGAGCAGCCAACAAGTAACAGACGCGCAGGATCCATCGATAACCGAACGCCGAGTGGCAGAAACGGGTCGGAAAGTCAGGCCAGGCGCCACGGCACGTATATCTAATTGTCTCGGGTGAACAGTGACGTCACGAACCAAACGTTTGTACTTCTCGCCTCCACGCAGAACGCAGGCACTCGCACACAGCACGTGCCCCCAGTCTCCGTCAAGGTCAGGGCGGCGCGGCGCCGCCCGCAGCGGCCGTGGCCCGCCGGACCCCGGTCAGGCACCGTTCCCAGCGGACGGGCGCGGTTGGTCCCGGCCGGCAGCCGCCGCGGACGGGCGCCAGGCGACACTGACCTGATGAGGCGTCAGTCCACCAGCGGTCACGGTTCTCGGTCAAACGTAGGCGGTCATCGATCATATCACACCTCTCCCCATCCACCCACCCACCCACCCACACTGAAATCACAGCTCTGCGGCAGAGCGCGCACCACTTCATCACGCATTTTCTGATCACACGGTTGGTCCAGACAGGCACCACGTCGCTCAGGTGCTCCCACGGCAGTCCGGTCTGTCAGCTCGTCGGCCATCTCGTCTGTCATTGAAAATGAGCGTCTGCCAAACCAGCGCTGTGGCTCGCGCCCCGGCCGGAGGTAATTAAACGTCAGTGGAAGAGGCCACCTCAGCCACGCTCGCGCCGTCACACGTCTCAGCAGTCCCACCCGCGAACAAGTCACACAGTCTGACGGCGTCCGCAGCACGCGAAAATCACCCGCAGCGGGTCCCGCTCCACAGCCACACTCGTCCCTGTCCGCCAGTCGCGACCGCAGGCCACACGCAGGCTCTCGCACGTCTAGTGGAGGTAGAGGGAGAGAGAAATATAGAGAGAGACACACACACAACATTACGGCGCTGAGGACGGCCGGGCGCGAGCGGCACAACACCGGAGGAGGGCGGGGGCTCGCCGGACGCGTCGCGGCGCCGCCCAGCGTCCTGATCGACCGCGCACCGCCACGGGATCTGGCGCGCGGCCCGCTCGCCCGCCACACCTACACGCGCGCGCCGGCGCCGGTCGGGCCGGCCGCCGGCTCGCTCAGTAGGCGAGGCCGGGCAGCTCGCGCGCCTTGATGCGTCCCCCGTCGCCCTCCGAGACGAACCGCTTGCGGCCCCTGCGAACATGAAGCGGCAGTGAGCGGCGCGCGGCTGGCGGCGCGTCAGGCCGGACACGCCAGGCAAGCGTTACCTACAGCCGGGAGACAGCACGCCGTCAGGACGCCACCACAATCAGACACCAGTAAGGGAGCACGCCCCCGCCCCGGCGCGACCCCCGCTCGTGACACGGCTCCAGCCGCGTCCAGACCCGGTCCTGGCCCTAGCCCGGCTTCCACCGCGCTCCTCCGCCTCTCCCCCGTGCCACGCTCACTTGGTCGGCATGCGGCGCATGGTGTCGCGCGAGATGATGCCCTTCTGGAAGGCCAGCGTGACGATGAGCTCCAGCAGGCCGTAGGCGTCCGGCACGTCCAGCTGTGTGTCCGGCATGGCGTCGTAGACGCGCAGGAAGCCCTGCGGTCGGCGACGGCGGCGTCAGCGATGGGAGGGGCGTACACGCGCAGGAGTTCCTGGACACGCCTCTTCCCAGCCACGCTGAAGGGAGCGGCGCGGGCTCGCCGGAAGCCATGTCACGAGGCCAGAAACGGCGCCAGGGGTCCCGCTGCCCAGAGCGGTTAAGGCCCAGGGGAAGGCATCGCTACCGAAGGGTGGCTCACGAACTGCTTTGCTGAGGAAAGGAGAACGCACGGATAGCAGTGCTCGCGAACACCGGATCTGCACACGCTTCACAGCAAATGACAAATGGGAAATGTGAGACATCCCACGCGGGCATGTGCTTTTTTGCTGATAAAAAAATCAGCATGCATCACATGTCTAGTGTTCAGTTTCTGAGCCTTGACTTGCTGACCATTATGACATCATTCCGCAGCAATGCGCTGATCACCAGTCACTGAGCTCTGCCGGTGAAGCGGCGGACCGTCGTATCTGCACCAGAGGACCCACCTCGTCCATCTGGTTGGTGGTGAGCACGCAAGCGCCGTACATGGTCTTGAGCAGGCGCACCATCTCCTGGATGGACCTGGTGTCGGAACGCTCAATGGCCATGGTGACCGCCTCGTACACCAGCTCGTGGTGGAAGTGCGGCACCTCCAGCTCCTTCAGACACCTGCCCCGGTCGACGGCACAGCCACGGGGTGAGGCACGACAAGCAAAAGCGCAGCACACCCCGGCGTGGGCACCGCAGTGGGTTGAGCGCAGCGCCATCACGTGATCGCAGCGTCCACTGCGCGTCTACGGCCAACACACCCGCACACGTCTTGACAACGCCGCGGCAGCCGGCTGCCCCGGCCACAGCGCCGGGGCCATGCCTGCCGCGAACCGACACCGGCACCGCGCCGGCGAGCGGCCGCACTCACCGGATGGCCTCTTCCACGTCGCTGGAGCTGAGGAACTCCTTCAGCAGCAGGATCATCTGCTTGACCAGGTAGCGGACGGGGCGGCGCGGCCCGCCCGTGCCCCACACGTTGTCCAGGCGCACCATCCCGTGCTTGACGCTCATGAGCAGGTCGGCACGGTCCAGCGCCTTGCTGCAGCCAGATCAACATGACGCTGTTCATCAACACGGTCGACTGCGACGTTACAAGCGTCATAAACTATCACACCTGGCTTTGAAGGGCAGCTGACTTTATGAAATACCACATTCGTCCACAGTGTGTAGCGGATATGACAATAAAACGCGACAACAATGCGCTATCTCTGCCGGTCGCCAAACTGCAGCGGAACAGCCCACACGCAAAACCGGTGGCATGCCACGCGGCAACGAGCAAGGACAGCCCAATTCAACCGCGGCCAGCCAAAGGGGTTTCCATACGACTTTACCACCTGCTTTCCAAAACGTGAGTCAACACGGCAGACAACTCGTCATTATCGCAGCCACAACACGACCACTCAACCGGCCCGAACCGCTGACGTCACTCGGCGTCACTGTTGAGCGAACACGCGACGCCCGGCGGCCGGAGACAGCCCGGCCGCCGCCACTCACATGGCGTGCCGACACTCCACCCTGCCCTTGTGGCTGGACAGGTACTTGGGCGGCAGACAGTCGTCGGCCACGCAGCGGGCCATGAAGTTTCCCAGGATGTCGGACGCCTCCGGACAGTCCAGCACCAGGTCGGGCAGCGAGGCGAGCAGCGCGTCAAAGCCTGAGAGCGGCACCCGTCAGTGGAGAGGGGAAGATGAATGGGCGCCCGAGCGTCGTCCGGAGCCGAGAGCAACGGCATCACAGCAGACGAACACACCGCTTTTACCGTGGTGTGCGCCAATATGACGTAATGACGCAACCAGTCACGGTATGGCAAAGCGTTTAATTTTATGACACATCTCATTAAAACAAACACCAATATGATATTCAGCATGTCTGCTGACGTTAAACATCTTACCCAATCCCTACTCAGGCAATGACAACAGTCTTGCACAGGAAAAGGAAACTCTGTCCCACGCATTGTGAGCCAATCTAAGATAATCTACCCAAAAGACAATAACCTGTGTAGATGTGCACGGGAATTGCATCACTTCACAACCTTTCGTTACCGGCATTGTTCGGCGTCCCAGCCAAAGGTTTGACTGTCAGGGTAACTACGGTTTAAAACATTTGTTTTGCGTTCAGCCGTTTTAAAGCGACTTGAACTGGTTCACGGCCGGGCAGCCCGCGGCTCTGGGCGGTGGCACGTCTTAAAGTTTGCACCAACAAACGCCCTTACTGAGCCCAACGCAACGATACAAATAAAATCGGGGACGCGGAGAAAGCTGACAATTTCGCCGGACATTGATAGCTGATTGCTGGCCCCGATCGCACGAGAAACCTGTGCGAATCAATAAAAGTGTTCCTACTTTGAGAACATGCACACTGGCAATGCCGCTCAACAACTGAAACTCAACCACAGTTTCTTAGAATTTAACGCACCATTAAGCTGAAGGTCAGTATTTCCTTGTACTGATGCCATCAGCTCGGATACTTTACTATTAGGCGCGGGCATCGGGAGAGCCTCGGTAAGGCCCGAGGGCCCGCACCGCGATCGCGCAATCACGTACCGCGACAGATGTCGGTCTGTGTCAGACACTCCTGGTAGAGGTCCGACAGCAGCACGGAGGTCATCTCGCGGTGCGACGGCTTGTGGTCCATGGCCACCTCCACCATGGCGACCACCACCTGTCGCAGCGCGTCACCATCAACCGGACATCCCATCGCGCACGCGTGCGCCGGCTGACAGCGGTCCCGGCCACCGCGCATCGCACATAGACGCCGTCCCATGCACGCGGCATACGCGTAACTCACGCACACGCACCAGAGCTGCACTGACGACATCCTCTCCCTCTCTCCCTCTCTCCCTCTCCCTCTCCCTCGTCCACTTCCCACCCCCCCCCCTCTCTCTCTCCTCCTACCCCTCTTCTCTCTCTCTCTCTCTCTCTATCTCTCTCTCTCTACTCTCTGCTCGCTCTCTCTCTCTCTCTCTCTCTCTCCTCTCTTCTCTCTCTTTCTCTCTCTCTCTCCCTCTCTCTCTCTCCTCTCTCTCTCTCTCTCTCTCTCTCTCTTCTCTCCTCTCTCTCTCCTCTTCTCTCTTCTCCTCTCTCTCTCTCTCTCTCCTCTCTCCTCTCTCTCTCTCTCTCTCTCTCTCTCTCTCTCTCTCTCCTCCTCTCTCTCTCCTCTCTCCCCCCTCCTCTCCTTTCTCCCTTCCGCCTCTTCCTCTTCTCCCTCTCTCTCTCTCTCCTCTCTCTCTCTCTCTCTCTCTCTCTCTCTCTCTCTCTCTCTCTCTCTCTCTCTCTCTCTCTCTCTCTCTCTCTCTCTCTCTCTCTCCTCACTTACGAGGTAGCGGATCTTGATGTTGAAGCTGGCCCAGTGCTCCGTCAGCGCCGCGTCCACCTCGGCCGTGTCGCCATGGTCGAAGTACTCGAGCACCAGCGTCTCGGTCAGCTTCTGCAGCAGGCAGCGCGAGCGGCGTCAGAGCTGGAGTCGTCATGGCGGCCCACCCCTCGAGGTCCAGGCTCGGCCACGGAGCACACGGCAACGGCGACTGCCACATCAGTTGGTATCTGTGAGACGCCTCGCGGTCTTGTGAAGCACTCGCCGCGTCAGTTGCGTTTATGTCCGTGATGTTGTGATAGGGCGACTAGGTCTAGCGATCAGATATGAGAACAAACCCAGGCTTCTCATTTTCACACCAAATCGATGCGAGACAGTGGTGCCAAACAAAGTCAAACCAAAGCCAGTGGCACGGAAAGTCTGGAACTGCAATGGATGAAGCCCTAAACTAGTGGCTTCACATTTTTAAGCACATAGCCTGGTCCAAAGGCAGGCTTTGGGCACACAAAAACAATGAGTTTCGAGCATAAGAAGTTTCAGCCAAATGTGAACAGGAGCATGAGGCCGAGCCTGAATGAAAATATACTGTAGAACACTTTTTGTGCAGACAGAACCATTTTGGTGTCTGCAAACACGATCAGAAATTGCAAACATTACCAAGACGAATCATCAGAGTTTTACATAGTGATGAAATATTTCGGCTAGACCCCCCCCCCCAATGATTGTACTGATTTGTACACATTGCAGATGCTTCTGCTGTCATCATGAGGTGCTGATTGCGCCTGAGAATGACCAGCTAGTTTTTAGCTTTCATGCCTTTTCCTCCCACTGCCTCCAAAAGTGGTGGCAAAATCATTTTGACACAGGAAAACAGGCACGATCTCGGGCGCGTTCGGCGGGCGGATAGTCTCGGAAAATTATTCAGAGGGTTAAAAAAACTTTAAGGAATAGTATCCAGAACTGCGAACACGAGAAATTACCTCACATAATTTTCTGTACCAGAAAGAATCCCAGACAACTTTCAGGGCATAGTCTAGACAGAGAATCTGTTTTTGCCATACCTATGACTGCTGGCTGTGCATAGTGTATGGGAGACAAATCTGGAGGATAAGTTCTGGACCAGCTGAACACAAATGAAGAATCTCCTTGGATGATCACCAAAATGATAATTACTTTGAAGCCAAAGCCAGCTTTTAAGAACGATAGGCCAAGAATGCCCAAGCAAATGGTTCTGCATAGCACAAAGTTAAAGCTGATGCTGCAGACAGGTGTGAAGAGTCTCTTGAGACCCAAAGTCCAACACAAAGTCATTAGAAGAAATCTGTACTTTTGCAGAGTCAAAGCTGAATCCAGCTTCAGCCCCATATCTGTTAAAGATGCATATTTTACTAGAGGAGAAGGGCATGATATTTCTTTTGATTCCTCTACAGCTGGTTTTCTGACCAGCACACCATACACCTCAAGCAGCCTTCCACACATCCTGCTTGACTACAAAATCAAATCCATCCTATGCACTCCTCTCTACCAATGTTATTTCATTGTCATTAACCAACTTATGAATATCCCAGCTTTAGCACATGCTAACTCAGTGGAAAAATGCATTTTGCACTATGTTTTGTCAACCTCTGCACACCATGTGCCCTCAGTGATGATTGGATACTACACCAAACATCACATCACATCAACATCACAAAACAAAACACATCACATCAAAAACATCACATCACATCAAAAGTCAAACTCCATTTCAAAGACACATGACACAAAACTGAGTGATGGAAGTGTCAAAATGGAGTTTTCTTTTAACCAGAGCTTCATGCAAAGCTGAGCATTGTCAAAAACCACTACCAATCCTCTCCTTAATACTTCTGTGTTCAAACATCAACTAGGTTTATGTGCCACAGCCATGAGATACAAAACCAATTTTGCATCCTGTACTTCAGGATGCAAATGCCCAGATGAAGCAGCTTCGGCTGAAATACTGCCATATTATTCAAATTCTTTTCTATATAATGACAAACAGCATTACACAGACTCTTTGGCACATAGTTTCAGATCTGCCATATTCAACCAAGAAATAATGGTGTTTTTGGAACATCTATCTCACAGCTATCTGCCTACCTTGACTTCATCCTCCGTAAGTTCCACAGGAACTGGCTTCAACTGCACATCTTCATCCATGGACTCAGAGTCATAGTTGGGATCATGGGAGTCAACTATGTCACCCTGCTCCTCCAGCTCTGAACCAGGCTTCCCCCAGACACCTTTTCCTCCAGCTCCTCCTGGAAAATTAATACAATGTAGTAACTCAAAGAAGTGATTCAACAGTAGCCTTTGCATTGCTTACATGTACATTATATATATATATATATATATATATATATATATATATATATATATATATATATATATATACAAACACATGCTCAGAGTTTACTGTTTTCTATCATAATGCAGTTGCTATATCAGTTTCAATTGCTATATTTCATTGTATGCATAAACAAGCACTTTACTAACATACCCTTCTTTGGAAGTCCTCTTCCAAACCCACTCCTGGATCTCCTGCTGTTCTTTGAAAATTTGGGCTTGTGACCTTGTTGGCTCTGGCTCTGATATGGAGATTGACCTCAAGTCTCTTGGAATTTGCCTTTGCCTGGGCACGAGCTTGTTCTTGAAGCGAGATTGCTTCTGTCAATCTTTTTACGTTACTTGCAGTTATACTACCATTGACAGTGGCACTAGCACTATTTTGGATGCTGTTGGCCTCCATGCCTTTACCAGCTGAAGCTCAACAAATACTCAGCAACTGGATGTGTATCCAACAACAACACCTTTCAATACAGCTACTCCTGAAATGAAAGGTAAGCCCAAATAAGCATGTCAACAGCTCAACACATCACATCATACCTTTAATCTTCCACAAACAGACAACTTTGAAATTGATTGACATACCATGCCTAAAATGAATCACCATACCTTGTGAAAGAAATGTGGCTTGTGCCTGGTTCGGAAAAACTGGTGAAATGTATGCATGAACTGGACAGTGATCATAAACAAAATGGGCCTTGACTTCAAGGTCATGTTTGCTTGGGCACACGATTTCATTAAGCAGAGCAGTGCAATGCATGTACCAAGACACGAAGACGTCTGCCATTACACTTACTTGCAAACGTTTTTTTTCCTGCGATATGGAGAAGTTACACGCCTGGCAGGTAGTAACCAGGTCGTAAATATGGTCGACACGTGTGGCTCCGGGGGCCTTCACGTCGGGACGAGTCCCGACACAAGCGCAGACCGTAAGCCGTAGATCAACCAAACTAAAGATACGTAGTCAAGCCCAAAGATAACACAGCTTCAGCCTCAACAAGCAAAAATGTACCCGAACTTCACCCACCCGCTGCTACCGAAACCTCCCGCCCAGACGCCCGCCCCTCACGATCCACTTCCGCTGCGCACAAAAACAAAGAACATGGACGATGTTCAAGCTTCGGGGTTCTACCTCAGCACAAGGCATCAGCTGTTGCACGAAATAGCTCATGAGAATCTTTGAAGTTCTAATTATTTGCGGCGGAGTATACAATTTTGATCCAACTAAGCACAAAATATTATTTATACTAATGTTTTGACTAATTCATTGATTTTGTTAACAACTTATTTGTAAGAAACTATCATATATGTCGTCCTCAGACGTGCTCATGACTTGAACAGCTGAGTGAAGGTTTCTAGTAACGGTTCTGAGGATTCAAGGCCACAATACAACTCCCCCTCGATGTTGCGATTACGATAGTGCGACGTAGATGGTAGTTTACGGGATGCCGCTATGTTTTGGTGCCGCCACTATCTCAAGGTCGTGCTATGTTATGGAGTATATTTCGTAAACAGTTTTGAAATGTGTGGTATTTTCGATATGAAATAGCTGTCATTTTAATTGAAGCATTGGCATGGTAGTGCTAGAGTAGGACCCAATGCCCTGCCAACGTTGGAAAATTGTACGACCTTACAGCCCTGCCATCGGCTTAAACGGCACTGGCTGTATTGCCTTGCACCACTGGTGTTTGTTTAGTGGCCGTTCGGACCGCATGGACCACAGTACTTTTGGGAGATTGAATTTGGTCTATATTTCGACGGCCTTGATCATGAAGAATGGTTTCAAAAGAGAGATGAAACGTCCCATATTTTGGGGTGTGGTTACGCCATGGAAGTCGTAACGAAAACTAAATCATCCAAGTCATTCCTGGACTTTCCCGCGAGCTTGTTGAAAGCTTCATGATTTATCCTGTGGGAATGAAAAGCTAAAATCCGTGATGTCCGAAACCCACACCAGAAACTGCATTTCAACACGGATTTGACCTACGTAGTGTGTTAAGCGTTCTAGGCAGTGAAAGCTTGCAGGGATGCTTGGAGCTTACTGCAGTCACTTCCAATGATACAACGTACTAGTTTATTTGCGAAAAGGTCGCTTGTTAGGGACAGTTTCACCAGAGTTGTAGATTTATTTTCAAATTTACGGGTTCGTGACTTTTATAATTTAGTAGTTGGATACTCCCTTTTATGGCGCGGTAATGACAAAACAGTGGTTGGCTTACATGGCTTCTTGCAAAAAGGCTGAGAAGTCAAATCTTGCGGATTAGGGTTGGAGCAAGTTCGGGGAAGGTATCTGCGACATTACTGGGTATTTGAATTTGACTGATTGATTCTGATCAAAGGCTGCTGTTGAAGTTTGTTGTAAGATTATTTCAATTAACTGTCACAACTTGCATTTATTGTGTTACCTTTAATTTACAGCATACTGTGTGACGCCGTGTAACATTTGATTTTTGCTCTTTCAGTCAATCCCCAACAATAAAACCTGTTATGGGGCTCTTCGTAATGTGAATGGGCAATTAGTGAGAGAATTGACCACACAAGGTATGGCATATTGACACAAGGTGTGGCAGAGGAAGTGGGTTTGACTCAGACTGAAAAATACATGTTGCACTGACAATGTCTGGCATATCAGCAGCATGGCATCAACAATGCCAGTGCATTATGCTGTAAATCCAAGCACTCAGAGTCGGTGCATGGTCATTGCCAATTTTGAGCATAGTCAATGTTTCCAGAATTATGGTGGTGTGGAGTCATTGCAGACAAAAATACTCCAAAAGCATTTTTCCACAAAGTTAAGTTGTAAAGTTAACACACTTTGGCTTGGCCTGAATATGGTGCTTGCAAACATGAGCTTCAGTGCTCTTATACTGCATGCATGTTCAGTAAAGTGGGTGCATTTGTGTAAACTGCCATAGACATTGTGACTGCCTAAATGTCTGTGTTATAAAATGAATTGATATGGTATGTATACAGATTTATAGAAACAAAAATATGATTATATATATATATATATAATATATATATTATATATATATATATATATATGCATATACAGAATATAGATCATTGGTATGCTTAGGTGTGGTCCAAAATGCCAAGTAGCCCATAAATGCTGTTTAACAATAACAATTTTACTTGTCATTATTATGTTAGCAGGTATCATTTGGTCATAACTCCTTTTACAGTAATAACATTGTTCAGCTTTTTTTTTCCAAAAATACCTGTCCTGGCCATTACCTCCTGCTAATTTGCCTGCATTCTCAGCCCTTGATTTTGAACTGAAGCAGGCAGAACCTGAAATATGCCAAACATAGTACCTACACAGGAAGTTAAATTGGCTACATATGGGCCAAAATTTAGGAAAAATTCAGGGCTGTTAATGCATTAGCTCTATTCAATATCATTGATACAATTTTGTAGTTTTGAAAATTTAAGGAACATATCCCCATCTTTTCTGTGAACAAGCCCATGGGAAGGTAGCAATCCAGGTGCATAGGTATTGAGGTAACTGGTAGGGCAAATTTGATCTGGGTATGGATGATGAAATCATGCATATTTGTGTCTGACACAATTGCCATCCAAATTTTGAAACTGTACCCTACATCCATTACAACTAGTACACCCTTAAGGCTGCTTATCTGGCAAGCTGTTGCCATGCATTACCATTGTGTGCTCAAGTTGGTGAGAGTGGTCATTATATATGCTGGCATGTTACATAGGGTTTTAACCACTTTATTTTGCACCTGATTTACAAAACACACGTCATCCATGAAACTGTTTCACAACTATATTTTTCAGTGCAATATATGATGCCAA